>NW_017728906.1:108118449-108203552 GCF_001723895.1 Crocodylus porosus | reverse complement strand
CTCTAGGGTGGAGATCATCCGGGCCGGCTGACTTGAATACGTCCAACCCCTCCAGAAGCTCCCTAACTAAATCCTCGCTAACCCGTGGCCCAGGTGCGCCTCCCCCGGAGCCCGAGGGGGGCCCAGCAGAGAGGTGGCTGTTCTGGTCCCTACTTAGGAAGACGGAGGCAAAGAAATCGTTAAACGTGTTAGCTTTGCCGTCTGGTGTGACGACCAAGTTTCCTATGGCGCCCTGCAAGGAATGTCAAAATATTTTGGAGTTAGATGTAAGCTAATAACTTATGTTCTGATGTTTTGTCTAGTTAATTGTTATAAAGTAAGTTTAAAAGGTTCTTTATGTAATACGTGTAGTAGAAAATTTCTGAAGAATTTAAGTGAATTTCAAACTGTTGTTGGGATGTTATTGAACTAAGATGGGCAGCTTTTGTGGCATCTTGTATAAGAGGCAATGCTTATTTAAAAAGTGTGGGGTGGGAGCAAAAGTAAGGCCCAAATTATTATAGATGACTATCAGCAGTTGTTGCTGTTAACCACCAGGTGGTGCAAGGAAATGACTTATACTGTAAGTTCTCCATTCTGACTGTCATGACTCAAGAAACCATTTTTGAATTTTAGCTCTTACTAGAGGAAATCTATTCATCATATACTTTCCATACATATTTTGAGTGAGTTTTGCTTAAGATAATTCTGTTGAACTATGGAATTAATACCACTGTGTAATTCTACAATTTTAGGTATAATAAAAGTGTAGATTTTTTTTCTAAAGATAAAGCATAAAGATGTTGTCCTTTACTTTTTGCTGTTTGGATGGTATTTGTACATAGCATATTTCATATTCACTAAAGAATGAATAGTATCTTATGAAATACATGTACCTTTCATTGAATAGTGCTTTCATTATTGTAGCTTGTTATTGGAAAACGTAGTTCCTTTCCTAGAAGAAAGGTCAAAATAACATGTCTTCAGCAGAGATATTAGGGAGCCTTGAGCAGCTGTTGTTTTACCAGTTACAAGTCATGTGTTTTGCTGTAGACTTTGCTAGGTTTCTTTTAACAGTGGTGAAAGTGAAGTATGGTCACAGGCTTCATATGGTCAGTGAGCAAAGGAAGTATAGGGTCATGCAGAAGCAATATTTGTATGTGGAAAACACTCTTCAGAGGATGAAGCTATTCTGTGGAAGAGAGTGGAGATTTCTGCTCATGAATCTCCCGAGGCTGGGGGGGCATGGTGACCGCCCACAGGTGGCGGGGGCGGAGGCGTGGCAGCAGTAAGCTCCTGCAGGTGGCTGCGGCAGTGTTGGCAGTGAGGAGCGGGGTGGCAAGTGGCAACTACCCGCAGACACCACTGGCAGTGTTGGCAGTAGCCAATCTCAGGGGGTGCACCCACATGCACCCCCTACGTGTTGCCTATGTTTTTGCTGTTTGTATCAAATAATTGTGTTTGTGTGTGTGTACACGCACATGTATATGCATGTGTGTTTTTTTAATTACCCTAAACAGTGGACTCTTACAATCTGTTGAGCTGCCCCTGTGTCTACAACTTCCTAATCTGGGACATTGGGAAAGGAATTTTTAGCTGGTTTTGTTAAGACCAGGAGTATTAAAGTCATTGGGTCCCAGGGACAGGATGAGTGGCATGGGACTAGTCCACAAGATGGATTGGACCCACAAACTAGGCCTGATCACCAGATCCAATGCATGGGACTAATCTGACATGAATGCTGTGTACAGTTCATGCCCTGGACTGGCTCTGCATTCCATATGCAGCACATGCCCCAGATCAG
The DNA here is from genome assembly GCF_001723895.1 of Crocodylus porosus. Taxonomy (NCBI): domain Eukaryota; kingdom Metazoa; phylum Chordata; order Crocodylia; family Crocodylidae; genus Crocodylus; species Crocodylus porosus. The sequence goes on along the minus strand of NW_017728906.1, from coordinate 108,201,769 downwards.
CCCTGTGCATTAGCATGTGCCAGATTGGCCCTATATACCACATAGGGCTGGGGCGGGTACACGTGGCATGTAGTATGCAGGCCAGCCTGCGGCACTCCACATGTGGGCCCAGTCCAAGATCAGTGGGTAGCACCACAGGCAGATGATAGGTCTTCATGGGCCAGATCTGCCCAACGGACTGTATGTTTGACACCCTTGCTTTAGACTTAATGCTTAAGACATTGGGTCTATTCTTTAATGAGCATTAAGAGGCTAGAGCTCTTTTCTTTTGCTATTTGAAGGCATTCTGTAGTAATTAATTTCAATTCAATTTTCCCAATATAATATTACTTAAAAGCAAAGTTTTTTGGCATAGTGTAGAAAACAGACAAACATGTATCTAGATATTATTTAAACCTTGAGTAACTAGATGGGAACATCTGTAGTAACTGAAAGGACAGAAATGTTAACTGAAGTATGGCTTTGATATCATTCTAAGGCTCAAAAGCTATTTAGGCTTCTCCAAATTTGTCAGATCATCTCAAAGTATTCCTTCTCTGTTTTAAGTTTTTTATTTTGGTCAGCAGAAAGCTACATCTGAGGCTGTGTCTACATCAGGATATTTTGGGTTTGTAATTCCCAACAAGTGCTTCTCTGGTAATAGTAATAATAATTGAGGCTGTTGTGCCAGCAGGACAGAGTACTTGGCAAATATAAGGCAATATATTTTTTGGAAATGGTATAATAGATTTTAGAATGGAAAAAAGTTTAAGCCATAACTGTAGGAATGTGGTGATGATGTGTGTCTCCATAATCACCTAACATTTAGGCAGAGAATTTCATTTCTATCTGCGCAGAAAAGCCCTTCAGGTTTCTTACTTATAGGCATAAAGAGACTATTGAAAGTATTTGGGTAAATAAAATTGAAGTGTCATGCTGCAACTTAGGGGCAGTAGAGAAGGAAAGATCTTTTTTTCAAACAGTTCCTTTTAGCTGTGTAAAGCCACAGAATTTATAGCATCTGTGCAGTGAACTGCTGAACAAAAACTGTTTTCATAAGCATCTAAACAATTCCTAGGAAACTATATTTTGCTCAAGTTCCAAAAGCAATTGAGACGAACTCTTCTCAGTGGTCATGGAACTGCTGAGGTGCATAGACTTATTAGGTGTCTCTACTTTGGCCTGAAAAAATCATCTAGATGCCTAGACTGAGGCTTCTCCACAAGCTAGAAGTAGTCCTGATCAGATATTCCAATTCCTGCGTAAACTCTGTGATCTGGACCAGAGCATCTGATCCATAAGGTGCCCACAGTGCACATCTAGTTCACAGCTGTACTGAATTCAGTACAAAGCTCAGCACCCATAGAAAACATCTTTCATTTGAGTATGATGCTGCTATGGTTTCTGTATGTTTTTATTGTTACTTGTTTGTTGCTTTAGCTGTGGGTTAGAATTCTTGCCCAAGAATCTGAATTTGTGGGGTCTTAGCCCTGTCTCAGCCTGAGGGAGTTCCTGTGTTTACCTGTTTCCCGGGAGAGTGACTTGACTACGAGACTTCACCGTTCTTTAGTATTGAGGGCCAGTACAAGCATAAGATCCTTCGGATCAGGCAAGGTCTTCCTACAGAACTCCTCCTTAGTACTCCTACTCTGGCACCTCAGGCTGGTACCACCTCTGCACTGGTGCAAACCCTGCCTGAACATTGGGACAAATGTGTTGCCTGACATCAGGCACTTTCTCCGTTAAAGAGGTGTCAAAACTTTCACTTTATAGTGAACAAAGTCACAACAAGGCTCGTCAAGACTGGTAAAATCTTTGGCCTCAGCACAAGGAAGGATGAAGTCTAATTTTGGTACCTGTGTCTACATGTACCACTGAACTGGCCATCTCCATTACTGACTCTGGAAATGGCATTAATGGTGATACTGATGTCCATTACCAGCAATGGAATCCCTAGACGTACCTGTAGAGTCCTTGTGGAGGAGGCAGCTCTGTCCCTGGGACTAAGGTTTCTACAACTGGAACAGGTGAATGCTTCTGACATCTCAGTACCCAAGTCACTTTAAGGAGATTTGTTCTTTCCCAGTATCACTGGGGCACAAATTCCCCCCTTCCTTTTAGCAGAAAGCCATTGATTCCTAAGATACCTTAGGTTAGGAGCACAATCTTTGTAGACGAGAAATTGTTAAAGTTCTTTGCATCTAGCTTTTATTGTGCTGATGTCCTGCTCAGCACCAGTTGAACCAGCACCTGGACATAAAGTAGGCATTCTCTTTTCTGTCATTTTACAAGGCAAAGCAGCAGGTGCTTCTTTCCTCTCCAATAAGGGGGGATGAGCATGAGCAAATATCTGGGAACTGACCAACAGAATGGCCAAATTAACATCCTTGATCTGCAGGGGCCTTTCATTTCTTGTAAGGTGATTCAATATCTTCTGGCACCAAATAATTTTTAAACATGCCAAGAGCTACTTTGCCTGCATTGCAGAGACTCTTGATATTGAGTCAATGAGGGGAAAAAATACAAAATTTTCTGATTATTCTGCAGTCTTCTGCTCCTGCCAAGATAACTGCCTATTAATGAGGACACCTTGATTCAGCAAAAACCTTGTGGGAAATGCAAACTACTCTGTCTTCTATAGCCATTAATGCAAAAAACAGATCTTGGGTGCCCCAAAAGGTTTTAAGCAGTTTTATACATCTCAAATACTAGGTGTTTTTCTAGTCTATGTATTGTATGTAAAAAGACCGAGCAGAGAGGAGACGGATGAAAACTTAAAAAAAAGACTTACTTGGAAGAGTAGTCTATTTTGGGGGGTATAATAATTGCAGCTACAAATATCCAGTTACCAATTCTTATTGCCAAAATACCCAGTCTAAAGTAAAAACAAGCTGTATGTCTTGCTGTATCTTAGCTTCCAGAGGGTGCCAGCTTTCTCTGGAAGACCAACTAGTAGCTAGAGCATCACTCACCAAACACAAAGTGCCTCAGACATGGTGGCTAGAGCCATAGCCACTGCTTTGTGCAGAGTTTTATGGCTCTAAGTCTTTGACACTCCTAAAGAAGTTCAAAACATGATCAAGGTCTGTATTTATTGGGCATGTCCAGATGAGCAGGAACATGCACTTTGCGGCACCTGAGAGTGTTTTGAGACACCACAATATGCATGTGGCACATGTGAAAAGGTTCTCTGCGCTGCATGTTTGCAGTGCAGAGCCAAAATTAGATATCAGGAAATCCCAGTATTTAAAAAACAAAACAAAACAAAACAAAAAATGGTTAAAAAATGTGGGGTGGCACATGTGGTTGCAGCATGCACTGCCTGAAACCAGAGCCTGACTAGCCAGCAGGCTCTGTGCACCTGGATCACCACTGCTGCAGCCCCAGGAGGCCCCCAGGATTCCAGGTAAGGCTGCTGGGGCCAGCCCAGGAGAGAGAGCAAGACAGGGCCACCCCAGATGCAGCTCCAGCTTCACCTACCCCACCTGGGGTAATTTGCTGAATGTCAGAGCACATGTGCAGAAGCACTCCCTCAGAACAAGGAGCAGCAGCACAACTATGTGCTGCTTCTGTTTGTCCCCAGGGAAATGCTTGTGCATGCTCATGGGAAAGCACACATTGAGGGAACAGAATTTGTTCAGGGGTTGAATGGACAGCATACTGTATTCCCTTAAATCCTCTTTGGCTACACTGTGCTTCTGCTATCTATGCCTTATCCCAAATGATAAGCAGTTTCAATAGCAAGAGCAATCTCTGCTGAAAACTCTTATCTACTTTCAATGTAAAATAAATACCTTTGACACTGAGGTGAATATGACCAGAGACAGGGAGGGGGAGGAAAAACAGTGGTCAGTCAAGGTGATTTTGGCACTAAAACAGATTTTTTTTCCAGGTTATTGCAGGAGACTTATATAACATCTTCAGAAAAAAAATGGATGCTGCTATTTCCTTGGAGATAGTGGTCATTATCAGTATTTCCAAACTAGTGTTTTAAAATCATGGGAATAAAAATCCCAGAAAAATTATGAAGGGGCTTTGAAATGTAGTTTTGTTGTTGTTGTTCTGTTTTTTTAATGGGGTTTTAAGGATGCATTTTGGTCTTATTTCCAATATTTTTCTCAGTACAATGAAGGAAAGAATCTTTTTAAATGAATTGTAGAGAAGTAGAGCTGGAAAGGACCTCCATACGTCATGTAGTCCAACCTCCTACCTGAGGCAGAATCTTTCCTATCTAAACCACCCTATTACAAATCCATAATCCAAGCTCTCAGTAAAACTGCTGTCAACCCTAACATCATATAACTCATAGCACCCTAACCTGCCACAGGTAAAGCAGTGGGGCCACAGCAGCCAAAAACAACCACCTTTGCAGCAGGAGGACATATGCTTGAGAGTGGCAGGGACCCTGAGTGGAGGGGAAGAGCCTGTAGCCAGAAAACTCTAAGTTGAAGACCCAGGAGGAGCATTGGCCTACTACAGTCAAAATCCCCAGGCTTGACTGCAGACAACACCCAATGCTTCCATGGAAGGCTTAAAAGAAGAAAGGATGTGTACTAGGAAGGGGGAAAAAGAATTCCCTCGCAGGGCCCATGCCCATTCCCTCCTGGTCCCATGAAAGTTGAGGTTCTTATGTTATTAGAGGATTTAAGAAAAACATGACTGTAACAGGATACCTGACTGAGGACTATAGTGATGCTCCAAAAGGCCATCTCATCCTTGCCAGGCTCGCTCTCTCCTTCTCTTTCTCTCTTTCCTGTCTCTCAAGATCCCACCTTGCTTTCCAACTTGCCACATCTTAATGAAAGGGAGGCTGCCCTCAGAGACTGATGAGCTTAAATTGCTCACTCTTCCTCAGTGGTTCACTCTTCCAACCTTGCTTGCCTTACAAGCTTAAGTTGTGACCTTCAGCTGCCCCCATAGTCACATCCATGCCTCACAGATGTCGCATATCCAGTGGGACACTTGTCTCCAAAGCCACCATGCCACCTCAAGCCTTTACTTCCTTGCTGGGACTTTGGTCTTCGCAGCTTTCATCTCTTTACTTTAGGTGGTCCCTTACTGGACCTGGCTTCTGGGCTCCAGCCTTTTGTTTCACTCTCCGGGGCACTTTCTTTGCCTTGCTCAGGCCCAAGGCTCCCTGGCTCCATTTGCCTCTCATGGGGCCCTTAAATTTCTGTCCTCCTTGGGCTCCAGGTTCCCTGACCCCAAACTCTGCCCCTGCTCTCAGGCAGTACTGGGCTCCATGGTCCCTGTCTAAACTTTGAACCTGACCCTTACCAGAACCTGACCCTTACCCTTACTAAAGGCAGTCACATGCTCCTCATATACTAATGGGACGTCCAAGGCACCCTCTCTTCTAGTCCCCCCCCCCCCCCAAACCACCAGTTAAAATGCAAGCACAAACTTTAACCTTCTGGCAGCAACCTAAACACCCAGCCTGCCAGCTGTCTACCACCACACTTCTGAGCCCTGAGTCAGGTTCCTCTGGTTTCTCTCCCCAAAGCTCCCTGCTAGGCAGTTAGCAGCAGCAGCCAACTCCCAGCAAAACTCCTTCCCCCTGCTACTTCCCATCTAACTCCCTGATCTGGCTCTGACTCTGGCTTATATACTACTAAAGCCCTGTCCCTTTCTTTTCATGTGACTTCCCTTTCAGCTGACTTATTCCTTAACTCCCAGTCTGGTGGTTGCATGTCTGTGCTACAAAAACCCTGCCCTTAAAGGTGCCACTCCACTTTCCAGTAACAGGGCAAGGGTTCCCTGTTAAAATAACATATTGCAAGACTTGCAGTGAAATAATGAGCTGACAGTACTATGGTAATAAATAAACAGTTTCTCTCATCATGCTGTAGCAGAAATATGGTGGGAGAGTAACAACCTTTCTGCAGTTTAGTGTCTTGATGCAGAAATTAGCCTTGAAGCAGAGAGTATGTTTCTGATCAGTTCCAGGGAATAGCCACTGAAAAAATCTATTCAGTTCTTGTACGCTTCTTTTTAACAGTTTCAAAAAATTGATAAATTGAAGAAATTATGATGTAGCTTCATTTTGTCATAGAGGAGCCTGTGAAGAAGTTAAGAAAACAAGACTGTGATCACCACAGTCCACATGATTAGGACTAGAATTTTCCATGTCAATATCTCTAAATCATCAAGTGCAATTCCATACAAAGGTTATGCTTTACTAGAATGTGCAGGCTGCACTGAAAGACCCATCCATGATTTATAGAAAATACTGCTATATAAAGTACCTCCTGCATCACATAATTCATTAGACATCCTACAATTAAATTAATATAAAGAAGAAAGAGGAGACTTGTCTTCAGTTGTTTATGGCCAAGCTTCCTAAGAAAAAGAAAGCCTTGAGAGCTTTGGTGCTGCTTGACTAATTTATAGTTTTAATGTATGTATTTCCTTATTTTGGGATAGGGATGATCAAAGAAAGAACTATAGCACTGAAGCCTGTGGTAGCTGCTGCTTCTGTACCTTGAATTATTAAAAGTTAAAATCAGCAATTTCTTTCATTAACCAAGTTGCTTCACTTTGATCGAAAGAGTAAATGCAAAACTGAGTGACTTAAGTTAATAATGCACTACTTTTACTTTATTGCAGCATCTGTACTTGTCTAACTGTAACTAGAAAGGTGCCAACACTTTAACTCAATATACTTTCTACCTGAAATACCAGCTTAATTAGATCATCTATCAAAATGACACCTGTTTTATTAGGCCAAATCAAATTGATTACTGTTGTTCTGCTGGACTTCTGCAAGTGTTATTAAAAACAATATTTTTAGAAACAATGGGGGATAAACATTTATCACAAATCAATGTGTTGTTCCTGTTAAGAGAAATAAATACATTTTAAGGAAAATAAAAGATGACATAAATATGAAAGTAAACCATCTTAAGTACTTACATGACTCATCACTGTAACATCTGAGCATCTCACCATCTTTAAAGAGTTTTGGTCTCACAAAACCCATGTAAAGTATAGAGAAGTGCTAGTATCATGATTTTACAAATGAGGGAACAGAGGTATAGAGCAACTGAAACCCAGATAGTCAAAGATATTTAAGAAATGCAAAAATCTAAAACTCTTGATACCAAAATGATACCATTTTTATTAGACCAACTGAGAAATTGAAAAAAAAAAATTTTTCTGAAAGCTTTTGGGCTCATGTGCCCTTCATCAGGCTCAGGGAAAGTTCAAGATGGTAAAAAAGTTCCTATATGTAGGAAATAAACTTCATTTTTACACAGAGGAAGCAGAAGCTAGAAAACTCTCTCCCTGGGTCCATGAGAGTCTGTGAGCTTGCTGTTTGTTGTGTAGATGGAGCAGGATTTCTTTTTGTGGCGTCAGATGGCAGGCAGGGCGGTGTAGAAATCTTTTTTTGTTGTTCAGCAATGAAGTTTATAATCTAAAATCAGCTAAAATTCGGCATCTTCCATGTTTAGGCAGCTGTGGCCGGTTGATTTAAATGAGAATTAGTGTCTAGATCAGAGGTCAGCCATCTACGGCTTGTGGGCTAGATCCAGCCTGTGGAGCTATTGGATCTAGCCCACAGATTTGGGAGGCCTCGATGATGGGGGCTCTAGAGGTGCTGCACCACAGCCAAGAAGCAGGGACGTCAGCAGCTGGGCTGGAGCTGAGAGGAGCTTTGGCCGTGCTGTAGCAGAGACAAGTGTCAATGGCACTCCATCTTCTATAATCCCCTTCAGGTATTTGAAGACTGTTATCAAATCCCCCTCAGTCTTTTCTTCTCCAGGCTAAATAAGCCTAGTTCTTTCAGTCTTCCCCCATAAGTCTTGCCTCTGAGGCCCCTAATCATTTTTGTTACCTTGCACTGGATTCGCTCCAATTTTGTCCACATCTCACCACTGTTGACTAGAACAGAAGAATCACTTTGTTTGGTTTGCAAGTGACACCCTTTGTAAAAGAGCACACTATTGGCTCATGTTCAGCTTATTATCCACTGTAACCCTCAGGTCCTTCTCTGCAGTACTGCAACCAAACCAATCATTTCTCAGTCCGTATTTGTACATATGATCATTCTGTCCCAAATGCAGCATGTTATTTATTATACTGGGGGGGTGTCTGCATGTGCCCCTGACTATGAAGTTGGTACTGTGCAGTCCCGCTGGCACATGGGTTGTTTTTGACCCTATTGTGCAGTAGCAACAAGCTAGTGTACAGTAAGTAGCTCATTGCTACTGCGCAGCAGGAGCAGCATCACAGCTGGTGCCTGCTGATGCTACATCCCCATAGCAATGAGCGATGTCATCGTAACTTGTTGCTTTGGTGACCTAGCGTTTCATGTAGATGTACCCTGGATATTCCTTAGTTTATGGACATTATACCACTAGAGGACACTTACCAGAGAAGATTCTGACCTGAAAGCTATGTGTCTGAGTGGACTTTTGCGTTTGGACTCAGATAAAGCTAGTGCGGTGAAAGGATGTCTTATTAGAGTTTAGGTATTGGGTTAGAGTTCACTTGTCCACAGTTGTTGCAACATGTGTCCAATAGTCAAGTCTCTTTCAAAGGGCTAGAATGTAACATTGCAAACTGCTTAGGTTGAGGGACAGTGCTTAGTGCTTTGCTCTCTCTGCTTCTCTGGAGAGGAAGTAAAGTGGAGGAGGTTTATATGCTGTGAAGTATATGCTTCTGTAGCTCACGAGTGGTTCAAATACTTTCAAGGCATGAGGCATTACTAACTTATGTTATTGAAATTTTCATTCCATATGGACCCGATATTATTTTGCAGCTTCTGCATACTGCTGACATCATTTTGTTATTTTATCTGAAGCTGCGCTATCTGAGTGGCATTTTCTCACTTTTGTTTATCTTAAAAACAGTACAAAAGTATTTTGAAGATCTTTTTAAATAATGGCCAAGGAATAGAAGAGAAATGCACATTTTACAGGGTAATACTTCCATAATTCAGATGGTACTTAACTGTTATGGTCATTTGGCACAATTTATTTTTACTATTTTGTGACCTCCATTGTGATTTGATTTTTTGTGAAAGTGAGATTGTTTCTTAAATCCTGCCTGTAAAGTCAAGTGAGTTACTTGTTCATTTTCCATTAAAAAGCCTCCTTCAGCTTCCAGTAAATGCCAGTTATCTTTCTTTCTTGTGGCATTTTGCAATTGACAGTAGTCATGTGCAACTGAAAGAACCAGTTATGAAGAATAACATTAAGACCATCTGATTCATTACAAATGCCCTGATGAAGGTCATGTTTTCTTATTTGGGGTCAGCCTTTGTCAAGTAACTGATGTGTTAGAGACTTGTTCGTGGAGCAGCAGGAAAGGCTTAGCTGAGCAACCTGTATTTACATACTTGTATAATAGGTATACACTTTCAAAAGAAGAATTATTTTTCATTAGCATGGAATATTTTGTTCAGACATTAATTGGAATGGGTTATGTTGCTTATGACTTTTTATGAGGGTTTTAAAGTTATTGTTTTTGCGTATTTGAGTATCAAAGGATTAAGTGTAGTTTCTTGCTGTTTAGATCGGAATGTCTTTTTTTTTATTCATTAGTAATGTGTAACTCTGGATATAGGTTAGTGATAAATAATGTGAAGTTACTTTTGGAAGTTCGCTTAGTAACTTAATTTATCATATTTAAAAATATCTTTTCATTAACACTTCCATATAAAAGAAGTCCCTACTAATCTTTGTAGCGGTGTCAGGGATAAAATGGCTATAACTATAACTAGACTATAGCAGATTTTATTTAGATTAGGTCTAAATCCTGTATTTATTTGCATACTACCTGGAAAAGACAGAATGAAAAAAAAAGCTCGTGATTGCATTTATTCACATACTTGTTGAGTCAGTCATTTAGTGTATGGGTATATTACGGGAAATAGTGGTAGGTTTACTTGAAGTAATAATGTCAAGTCACCAGTTGATACAATGAAACCTACTTGTCTGTTGAAAGTTTCTGGGTTAGGTCCTGTTGCAAACCTCTGGGTTAGAGTCAGAAGGGAGAGCAACAAGGATGATGTCATGGTGGATGTCTGCTATTGACCACCAGACCAGGAGGATGAAGTGGATGACAGCTTGCGTAAGTTCCCTGATGACAGGCCCTGGTTTGTATAGGGGACTTCAGTCACCCTGGCACTTTCTGGAAGGGCAACATACCAGTCTACAGGCAATCCAGGAAGGTTTTTAAGAGTGTTGAGGACAACTTCCTGGTGCAAGTCTTGGAGAGGCCAACTAGGGGCCATTCTCTTCTTGACCTGTGCTCAGTAACAGAGAAGAATTGGTGGGGAATGTGCTAGTGGATAGCAACTTGGGCAGCACTGACCATGAGATTATTGAGATCAGAATCCTGAGGAAGGGAAGGAAGAGACCAGCAGAGTAAGGACCCTGGGCTTGAGAAAAGTAGACTTTGACTCACGCAGGGAATTGATTGGGCAGGATCCTCTGGGAGGCCAGTCTAGGGGGGATGGGAATCCAGCAGAGATGGTTGTATTTTAAAGAAACCTTGCTGAGGGCACAGGAACAAACCATCCTGATGCACAGAAAGACTTGTAAGTATGGCACAAGACCAGATTGACTTAGCAGGGTACTCTTCAATGAGCTAAAACAAAAAAGGGAAGCTTGTTCTGGGAGGACCCAAACCCTCAGACTGACCACGACTTCGATAATAGGGAGATATTATTGATGCACAGTGATAGCAGATAAGACCACTGCAGACTACTGTAGGCAAGGCAAACAAAATAACCCTCTCCCAATTTTATATCTACCAGGTCTGGTGGTCTATAGCAGACACCTACCATGACATCACCCTTGTTGCTCTCCCTGTTAGCTGCAACCCAGAGGCTTTCAACAAGATCTGTCACAGAGGAAAGGTACATCTACCCAGTATGTGAGCTTCACCCTGTGGTTCTCACTTGAATGTTAGCCTAGAGGTTGAGGGCTGAGGCACACGCCTCCCCAGTGGAGTGACCCAGTGGGACAGGCTGGTGGTGTGTCCCCTGTCCATGGTGACCTTGGGTTCCGCTTTCAGGGACCATTTGCTACTCTGAAGTCCCTCCTTTTGTATTCTTTTCTTTTTCTGATGACTGTTCATCTCTGGGCATCGCTGATTGGTTTTTCTGTGGTTATCATACTGTCCACGCTCTTGTCTGTTAGCATATTCCTTTGTTCCAACAAACCCATCACATGCACACATCTTAATTTGGTCACTTATTCATCTAATTTTGGTCTGTCCACCAAAACTGGAAATCCCAAGGGCTCTGCAGTTGGGCACTGTGACCTGGTGCCAGCGCTACAGAGTCCCTTATCTCTATCTGGGTACACTGTTCATGTTACGGAAAAATGTGGTACATGTCTTTAGTTTCTCACCCTGTGTGTTTGTTGGCTTCATACGTGGTGGGCCTTCAAGGAAACTTTGTCACAAATAGGCTTTTAGAAACCATTTAACCCTTGTTGTTGCCCTGGGCCATTGTTCTACTGCAATATCTACTTTGCCTACAAGCCAGTTCCCAAAAGCAAATATCTAAATATCATTTTCTAGCCATCAGGGAGGAGTATAAGAGTATTGCTCCGGCATGCAGGGATAATATCAGGAAGGTCAAAGTACAATTGGAGTTGTAGCAAGCAGTGGATATAAAGGGTAATAAGAAGGGTTTTAGAAGTAGATCAGCAACAAAAGGAAGATCACAGAAAGTGTGGTTCCCCTACTGAATGGGGAACTGAATGGGGAAGCAACTTAGTGACAGATGATGGATGACGTGGAACAGGCTGAAGTACTTGATGCCTTTTTCACCTCAGTCTTGTACCTGGCAGTAGAGTTTGAAGAGGAGATGAACAGCTGACAGTGGTGAAAGAACAGATTAGGGACTATTTTGAAAAGCTGAATGTGTACAAGTCTCTGGGGCTGGACATGATGCACCCATGGGTGCGGGGGACTTGGCTGGTGCGTTCGCTGAGCTGCTGACCTTTGAAACCTTGTGGCGATTGGGGCAAATCTCATACAACTGGAAAAGGGCAAATATAGTGTCCATTTTTAAGAAAGGGAACAGGGAGGACGCAGGGAACTACAGACTGGTCAGCCCCACCTCAGTCCCTGGAAAAATCATGGAGCAGATTGTCAGGGAATCCATTTCTAAGCACTTGGAGGAGAAGAAGGTTATTAGGAGCAGTCAGCATGGATTTACCAAGGGCAAGTCATTTTTGGCCAACCTGATTGCCCTCTATGATGACTGGCTCTGTGGATGTGAGGAGAGCAGTGCACATGATATACCATGAGTTAAGCAAGGCTTTTGATACGGTCTCCAACAACATTCTCACAGGCAAGCTAAGGAAGTATGGGTTGGATGAATGGACTGTAAGGTGGGCAGAAAAATGGCTGGATTGTTGGGCTCAAAGGGTACTAGTAATCTGTGGCTCAATGTCTAGATGGCAGCTGGTATCAAATGGAGTGCTGCAGGGGTTGGTCAATAACTTTATCAACGAACTGGAAGATGGAATGTAGTGCACACTCAGCAAGTTTGCAGTTGACACAGTTTCAGGCCTTTGACACTGTTTCTCACCCCATTCTCATAAAAAAAACAAACTAGGCAACTGTGGCACTGATGCCTACACAGTCAGATGGGTGGCAGATTAGCTTGATGGTTGCATCCAGGGAGTGGTGGTGGATGGTTGTTTTTGACCTGGAGGGATGTGAGCAGTGGAGTTCCCCATGGCTTGATCCTCGGGCCTGTGCTATTCAACATCTTTATCAGCGACTTGGAGGTGGGTGTGGAAAGCATGCTGTCCAAATTCACTGATGACAGAAAGATGTGGGGAGAAGTGGGCACACTGGAGGGGAGGGACAGAATCCAACTAGATCTAGACAGGTTATAGAGGTGGGTGGATGAGAACAGAATGGAATTCAACGCAGACAGGTGCTAGGTGCTGCATCTAGGGAGAAGGAACCTGCAACATACCTATAGGCTGGGGAAAACCCTTCTCAACAACACAGTGGTTGAAAGGGATCTTGGAGTCATTGTTGACTCCAGGATGGACATGAGCCACCAATGCAAGGAAAAGGTCAGTAAGGCTAACTGCATGTTGCCGTGCATCTACAGATGCATCACAAGCAGGTCCAGGGAGGTGATCCTTTCCGTCTGTGGCACTAGTCAGGCCTCAGTTGGAGTTCTGCAACCAGTTCTGGGAGCTGCACTTCAAGAGCGATGTGGCTAATCTTGAGAGGGTCCAGGGGAGGGCCACTCGCATGGTCAGAGAGCACCAGGCCAGGCCCTACGAAGATAGACTAAAGGGCCTGAATCTATTCAGCCTCCACAACAGAAGACTGAGAGGGGATCTGGTGGCCGTCTATAAACTCACTGGGGGGACCAGCAGAAAATAGGTGAGGCTTTGTTTCCCAGGGCGCCACATGGGATAACAAGGAATAATGGCCACAAATTGAGAGCAGGTTCAGGCTTGATATCAGGAGGCATTACTTTACATTTAGGGCTGCCAGGCTCTGGAATGGGCTCCCAGGGGAGGTGGTGCTCTCCCCTACCTTGGAGTTTTCAAGAGGAGGTTGGATAGATATCTGGCTGGGGTATTATCATCCCAGCACTCATTCCTGCCCAGGACAGGGGGTCGGATTTGATGATCTGTTCAGGTCCCTTCTGACCCTAGAAATTATTAAGTTAAGTTGTGGGGAGTAGTAGATACTTGGAGGGTAGGGCTAGGATTCAGAGACCTAGACAAATTGGAGGATTGGACCAAAAGAAATCTTATAAAGTTCAATAAGGACAAGTGTAGAGTCCTACACTTAGGACAGAGCTATCCCATGTATAGGCTGGAGACTGACTGCCTAAGCATCAACTCTGCAGAAAAGGACCTGGGAGTTATAGTGGACAGTAAGCTGAATATAAGCCAACAGTATGCCCTTGTTGCAAAGAAGGCTAATGATATAATGGGCTGTATTAGTAGGAGCATTGCCAGCAGATCGAGGGAACTGCTTATTCCCCTCTGTTTGGTACTGGTGAGGCCACATCTGGAGTACTGTGTCCGGTTTTGGTCCCCCACTACAGAAAGGTTGTGGACAAATTGGAGAGAGTCCAGCAGAGGGCAACAAAAATGGTTAGAGGGCTGAGGAACATGACTCATGAGGAGAGGCTGAGGGAACTGGGGTTCTTTAGTTTGCAGAATAGGAGACTGAGGTGGGATTTGATAGCAGCCCTCAAACTACCTGAAGGGTGGTTCCAGAGAGGATGGAGCTAGACTCTTCTCCGTGGTGACAGCTAACAGAACAAGGAGCAACAGTCTCAAGTTTCAGCAAGGGAAGTTTATGTTAGGTATCAGGAAAAACTTTGTGGACGTGTCCACGTGTACATTTACTGTGCAGTAACCAAAATTGTGATGCAGTATGAGCACACATCTACACGTGCTGCACCAGTACTATACATTAAATATGGTGACTTATGCGGACTTGAGTATAAATTTGATACCTGCATCATGCAGGTGTCAGATTTACACCTGATTTGTTACTGTGCAGTAATGCACATGTAGATGCTGTACTGTGCAGTAGCTCTGTGTGTGGACTGACTTGGGACTAACTTTAGTCCCAAGTCAGTCTACACACAGCGTTAATGCACTTTAATGTCTGCGTGTGTAGACACTGGCCTATTTCCACTTACTGTGTGGTAACTTACTACGCTGCAAATTTAAGCTGTCATAAATGCATGTGTAGACACGGCCTCTCAATAGAATGGTAATATAGCACCTGATGTTGTTGAATCTGTATCCTCGGCTGGGATGATGTAGTTGGGGATGGTCAGGCTTGAAGTAGGGGGTTGGAGTAAATGACCTCCTGAGATGCCTTCCAACCCTAATTTTCTATGATTCTATGATGCCTAATCTAACTGTTCAAATCCTTTTCCTTCAGATACTCACCCCAATTTTTGCTTTCTAATTTACAAGGGCAAGGTGCATATGGTATACTAATAAATACAGCTTAGTGACAGTCACAAACATGCATATAATTCTAGAGAATATCATACTTTCTGAGTTTTTTTACTCCATAAAACTATGCTAAAATGAAAATTGTGCAAGTATGCTGTATTTGTCTAATTTATATGATTAAAAGTTTGTGGTTTACATGACCTTATTTGTGAGATGGTGTTTACTTGTATTGGAGTGGCAATGCAAAACTGCAGCTTAATCATCCCAGCTGTGAGCTAAACACAGTAAATGGCAGGGCATGTTTCAAAATCCAAAGTGTTTTTGTTGTTTTGGAATCAGCTAAAGGAATGGTGCTTCATCTTTTCTACAAGTGGGTAAACCAGAAATGGGTCAAGGGAAAAGTTTAGACCTGAAGGGATCTCTAGAGGTCATCTAGACCTGCCTGAGGCAGGATTAGGCAACCCTGTGCTTGAGGCAGGATCATTCCTATCCAAACCATCTTAATACAAATCCATAATCCAACCTTTTAGTAAAACTACCATCAACCCTGACACAACACAAGACATAACGCCCAAACCTACCACAGGTAAAGCAAGGGGACCATGGTGGCCAATATCCCGCTTCTGTACAAAGTTGTTAAATATGCCTAAGGTATCCCAAGTAAACGGCTATGCCCCCCCCCCCACTACAGAACAAAGCAAAAAACTCCTCAGTCCATACCAATCTGACCATGGGGTAAAATGCCTTCCTGACCCCCAAATACAGCAATCAGTCCAATCAAAACCTACTTTGTTGGAACTTCAAGCCATTGGGCTGCCTCCTGCCTTCTTCAGGAAGAGAGAAGAGGTCCTCTCCCTCTTCTTTATGACAGTATTTGAAGACTGCTGTCGTGTTGTCTCTTAAGTTCCTTTTCCGCAATCTGAACCTCCCTAGCTCCTTCAGTCCCTCCTCATATGACTTGCTTTCCAAGCCCTTTACCATCTTTGTCAGCCACCTCTGGACCCTATCTAACTTTTCCACATCCTTTTTAAAAACGTGAAACCCAAAACTGTACACAGTACTCTAGATGAAGCCTACCCACTTCCAAGTAGAGAGGCACTGTCACCTCCTGCATCTTGCACCCAATGCTTTTATTGATGCCTTTCAAAACTGTATTTGCATTTTATACAGCTGCATCACAATGCAGACTTATATTGATGCTGTGATTTACCAAAGTTCCCAGATCCTTCTCCATAGTGCTGCCATCCAGCCAGGTGCCAATCATTTTGTATTAATATTTTTACTACGCTTCCCCACATATAGCACCTTGCTTTTTTCAGTGTTGAACTTCATCCTGTTAGCTTCAGGCCTGCTTTCCAGTCTGTTGAGATCCTTCTGAATTGTATTCCTGTCCTCTGATGCATTCACAATCCTTCCCAGTTTCATGTCTGCAAACTTGCTCAAGGAGCTTTCTATGGCAGTGTCCAAATCGTTAATAAACACATTAAACAGCACTGGGCCCAGGACTGATCCCAGTGGGACTCCACTTAAAATGTACTGCCATTCTGGCATGAAGCCATTTATATTTTCCTTTTGCTTGTGGCTATTGAACCAGTTGTCTATTCATCTTATAGTAGTTTTGTCCAGCCCACATTTCTCCCATTTGTTTATGAGAAGGTTATATAGGATCTTGTCAAAAGCCTTGCTGAAGTCCAGTGTCCACAGCATTCCCTTCATTCCACCCAAGTAGTTACTCTGTCAAAGAAGGAAATTAAGTTTGTTTGATAAGATTTGTTCTTAGTAAATCCATACTGGTTGCTTGTGATTAGCAAGCCTTTCCTCTTCCATATGCTTGCAAATGGCCTTCCTTCGGATATGCTCCAGGTAACTTCCTGGGTACTGAGGTGGAAGGCTAAATGGTCTGTACTTCCCTTGGTCCTTCCTTTTGCCTTTTTTCAAAGATGGACACTACGGGTGCATCCATACAAGTCTGATCATGTGGTGCGTGATGTCACAAACGTATCTTGCAACACCACATACCACACAATCAGGTGTTCTCCACACTGCAAGGGTGCACTGCCCATGCATGCACTGCTTTTTTTTTTTCCATGGGTTTCTTTGACCCCTGGATATCCAGAAAACCCACTGGAAAATTAAACCTGGGCAGTGCACGCTGCTGAAAAGCGGAGCCAGGATGCCCAGAGCTGCACTGTGGATGCCAGCTAGGCTCCGTCCTGCAGGATTGCCATGACTCCAGCCCTGGGACGTTCCCAGAACCCCAGTTAAGGCTGCTGGGACCATCACGGTGCTGGCCCCAGCCTCCCCCACTGCCCCTGGGGTAACTTGCCGTGCGCCAAAGCAGGCGTGGCACAGGCGTACCCCAGGGGACAAGTAGCTGCAGTGCAAGGTGCGCTGCTGCTATTTGTTCTTGGGGAACAAAACGTCCACCCTCATCTGGACACAGTCTACATAGCCCCTTTTCCAGTCCTCTGGTACCTTGTCCATCTACCACAACTTCATGAAGTTCATTGCCAAGGGCTCTGAGATTTCCCGTCAGTTTCCTCAGACTGTCTGTTTTATCTCATCCATCTGCTTCTCCCCTTCTACATCCAAATAATCCTTATTAGGTGTCTGGCTGCAGCTTAATTTTTCTGTAAACACTGAGGAAAGATAGCTGTTGAATAGTCTTGCCTTCTTTTTGTATCTTCTGTTAAAAGTTCTCTCTGCCTAGTTAACAATAGGTACATAGCTTCTTTGGTCTTTCTTTTCTGGACAATGGGCTTATAGAATCTATACGTGTTGTCTTTTTCCTCCCTCATCAAGTGCAGTTTGTTCTTTATCTTTACCTTCCTGATTTTGTCCCTGCAAGTTGTTGATATTTCCTGGTACATTTCCTTGGTAACCTGCCCATTTTTCCATTGCCTGTATGCCTTTCTTTTGCATTTGAGGTGTCCTAGAAACTCCTTATGCATCCACATTGATCTCTTGCCATTTTTATTTTGCTTCCATCATATTGGAGTGTTTTCTTTTTGGGCTTCCAATACTGTGCCTTTTAGAAGCTCCCAGCCCTCCTGGGTGTCTTTATCTTTCAGTTTGTCTTCGCATGGCACCATGCCTGACTCCTTCAGTTCAATGAAATCTGCCTTTGTGAAATATAGCATCCTAATTTTGCCAGCCTTATGCTTTTCCCATCTCAGGATCTGGAATTTTATCATACTGTGGTTACTTCCTCCCAAGTTGCCCATCATCTTCATATCCTCCACCAGTTCTTCCCGATTGGTCAGGACAAGATCCAAGATAGATAATTCCTTAGTTGTATCCTCAACCTTCTGGAACATAGAATTTTCCTCCGAACAAGTTAGAAGCCAGCTTGACATTACATTTGGCTGTATTTTTCTTCCAGCAGATATCTGGAAAATCAAAGTCTCCCTTCTGTACCATCCTGTAGCTTTCGGATAGATTTGTCATCTTGAAGAGTGCCTCAGCTACCTCCTTTTCCTGATTTGGTGGTTTATAATAAATCCCCATCATTATATCAGTACTGCATCGTTCACCTTTTATTTTCACCCAAATGCATTCTGCTTTGTTGTCTTCTCGCTCCTGAACCAGGGAACATGTGTATGTGTTTTTGACATACAGGACACCACTACCACTGTTCTCCCAACGCTGTCCTTCTAAAACAGTGTAACCCTCAATGTTGATATTCCAATCATTCTACCTTGTGTTGATACTACAGGTCTGTGTAGTACCACAGAAATGGGGGAGGAGGTGTGGGGTCACACCCCCTTTCTGTGCAACATACATTAGAGAGCTTTCTTAATTCACTTGCATATTAGCAGGGATCCTGGTAGAGCTCCGTAATACATAGTGAGCTCTGAGTTCAGCAGTGCTTGAATTGGCTCTGGTCAGAGCCACCTCCGCCACACAGCTCTGGAGCCCAGGAGGTGAATGCTTCCACTGTTTGCTGCTCCTCCCCCCCCCCCCATTGAATTCAGCGACAGAGGGGAAAAAGAGGGAATGAGTAGTGATGACATTCATCCCTCGGGCTTTGGAGCTGTGTGAAAGTAGTGGTTCTGGTTAGAGCCCATGCTGAAATGCCATTGAATTCAGAAGGCTCACTGTCAGCATGGCTCTTACTGGAACTGCACATGCACATGCACATGCGCGCACATGCACATGCACATGCACATGCAGATGCAGGTGAACTCATGCTGATGATCAGCTGTTCATACAGGCTCTCTGGGCCACATCTGACCTGCAGGTTGAGCATCACTGATCTGAAGCATTCCTAATGTTGGGGCTTGTAACAACTAACCTGGTTTATTTTCTGGAAAAGGACTTCCATGCTAATTAGCGATTTCAGTTTAATATTGCAGATTTATTCAGTAGTGGATTCCTTTCTTCCACCACGGAAACTTAATTTTTTACTTGAAATTCCTGGAGTTGCTTACAGAATATCACAGAGGCCAAGAAGAAAATTTGTTCTTTGGTATCAGGCTCTGTCAACCTGCTTTACAGCATCTTTTCTTTTATGTCTTAAGGTGTTTTGGTACAAGTGAATATCATTATTATACTTCAGATAAGCTTTTGTGCTTAGAGCAACAGATGTGAGTGCAAACAGGAATGATGCAACTGGAGTAAAAAGGCATCTTTTAAGAATTCTGATTTACCAGAATTAAACACTGGTCATACAAGACAGCCTAACACGAAGGTAAAGAGCTCCTAGACCTAGACAAAGAGCTCATATTATATATATTTTTGTATCCTGATATACCTCCCTTGTATTTCATAATACCCAAAATATGATTATTCATGAGATTTCTAACATTTCTAAGTCTGTCTTCCCAGTCTACAGACTAGGTAGGGATATCTTGAATCTAATGTTTTACATTCTTTGTCAAACTATTGCATTGTTTGTGCAGAGAGGACAGTAGAGATGGCAATCTATTTGTTTTAATGAGCTGAAAATCACAATAGTCTAATCGCATTGAAAAATGTAATAGAGCCTTGTGGCAAATGTTTACTGCATCTCTCTCACATGAAAAGGGAATATGTTATTACAACCACAACCATTATGTTTAAAATGATCAAGAGGGCAAGAAAATTTATTTCTTACAAATGTAATTGCTGTACCAGAAGTTTAAAGTTCAGTCAAAAAAATAGATTAGGGTGACATTCACTTCTGTTACAAAGAAATGTACACCAGGATTTTATGCAGATAGTGGCTCATTATTAACAATAGTAAGATAAAAACTTGGTGTTGAATGACTTCTACTTAGTATGGAAGTGACATAGGAAAGCCTTGGACTGTTTTTAAGAAAAATAAATATTATCATCAGATTTCTTATTTTACCAGTAGACATTGAATTGAAAGCTTAAGGAATCTTCTGTTGTTAATCGTTAAATACTGAAGAGTTACAAGGTATGCTAAAATAACGTAAGACTTAATTTTTCTTTTACTATAACAGATTTGACTCTACTTTGAAAGCTAGGATCCCTACCCAAGTCCAGTTTCTCTCTTTAAGTAAATGTTAAGA
Source organism: Crocodylus porosus (assembly GCF_001723895.1). NCBI lineage: Eukaryota > Metazoa > Chordata > Crocodylia > Crocodylidae > Crocodylus > Crocodylus porosus. The sequence continues at coordinate 108,181,359 of NW_017728906.1, read as the reverse complement.
CTAGTATGAAAGCTGTTATAGGAAAACTTTTAAAAATTAAAAACACATCCTTCCTTTGAAACAGAACAACCTGAAAGTTTCAAAGTTGCACTGAAATTTGTCTTTATAAGATGGTTAAGAATAAGCTATCAAGCTTACTTTGAGGATAACAGAAGTGCCCTGTTAAAGCAACATTTGACTTTCCAGTGGGAGAGGTTTATTAATGCTAGTGATCTTATGGTACAGAATTACATTGCAACTATTTTTCCCCAAGAAGGGACACTTTAGCAAACCATTTGCTGCACTATTATTTAATTTTGTATCTGTTTGATTACGTTGATATTTGCTTATGAAAAGTAAGAATTTTGTTGCGTTTAAGTAATTATTTATGAGACAAATGCAACCAAAGTATTGATTAAACTGTCCTCAGGTCCTATCACTGTAGGATATGAAGACCTAGTTTATACCATATCAGTCCGGCAAAACTTTTGACTTCAACTTTTTGAAATGTTCCTTGCCTCTGTATTACTGTTGTGTTAAGTTTACCTGTCACATAGACTGGCTTTGAATTACTCACTTAATATGATTTCACTTTAAGGGAGAGTTTGAAAGGGGCTTTTTGGCTTTGGTGCCAAAACTGGTATGTTGAAGATCATTTTAGAAGCTGTGTGACTACTTTTGCCTTTCTGAAGGCTATATTATTGTTGATTGTAAGAATATTTGGTTCCTATTTCATGTAATCTAAGGACTGACGTATGGCAGTAATTTAGATGGTGAGTACCATGTGTCCCCCTGGTATTCTACCACTTCCATCTATTTTCTTTCTATTGGAGTACTTCTATTAAAGTGAGAACTGTGACCACCACCCTTAATAATTTACTACTGACAACATTTTGGAAATAGCTAAGATTAGATCTGGATTGCAGAGATTCCATCAAGAATTACTTTGCAAAGAGAACTGAACAGAGGCAATAGTAGATGAATCCCATTTGGGATACTTATACTTTCCAGTCAAAGATACTCGAAAAGACAATTTGTCTCGCTGTTACACTGCTATCTTTCCTCTATATAACATGTACAAGCTGTTGTATATAATTTTTTTGTCCACAAGTTTCAGGCTTACATAAATTAATGTGAATAAACAGAAAAAATATATTCTTTGGTATTTGTGACTGTAGTTTGAGATGCAGTGAATGTGAAGATGTTATCATGAGAATAAAGATGTTTCCAGTATCATTCTTTACCTGACATTAGGTATATTATGCCTAACATCAGTGCTTTGAAAAGCACAGTTTCCTGTGGTAGTGTGGGAAGGAGTTATCTCAAGTGTAGAACTTCTCAGAGAATGAGTTACCTTGTAAAGACAAAAAAAGGGTTTATGATTTGTATTGTCAATCTTTTGGCTTGCTAGCTGCTTTATACATCCCCTTCCTTTGTTAATGTGTATTATAAAATTTTCTTTAGGTTCAAAACTTTCATTTTTACCAAGGACCTAATGTTAAAAAAATACTTGAATAACAAATAAATCTTTTGAGCTGCCACTGGTTACCTTAGTTAACTCATTACTTGTTAGTGTGCCAAACTTTCATTTTATGATGACAAACAGCATCCAAATATAAATGTACTTGAGTTTAAGCTCAAATTATGCCAATTCTGTGTTTTGATTTGTTAATCTTTCATACTACTTTCAGATATTCTTGCTGGACTTGGAATATCTGGGTATCACCAAGATAATATCTCATATTTACAGATCAGTTAAAAAAGGGAACAATGATTTGTATGCATATTTTTCACAGTTTTAATGAACAAGCCATGGTATTCATCACAGGCTGCTAATTCTTTGGCACTCTTAGCTAAAGCTATAGAATGGTCTTTCCCATAAAACATATTCTCTCCTGTTCTTTTCTAAACACATCATAAACTGAAGTAGTAGACTAGCTATTAGGACGAGGTAGAGAATAAAGGGTGTTTTTCTCTGACAGCTACTGAAAGATGGCTGCCTTATCTTTTCCTTAATTTTGTCTGCGTGGAAGGGAATGGTCACTTTTTTCTCATCTCCTTAGATGAACTGCAAGATGCTGATCTCTTTCCGTTTTGACTCTCGAGAGTATTTCAGATCTAAAACCAGGCGGGTGACATTCAGCATTGTTGACACTAGCCTTGTTGAAATAATTACAGCATAGGGATCAGATTAATAGAAAATACACATTTCCTGTAAAATATGCTGACCTATTTGCTGTATGTTCAGGTTGCATCTCATCATTTTTGAAAGCTAGATAAGCTTTTATGATAAATAATAAATTTTTAAATTTTGTGATTAGGTCCTTGAAATTGTGAAGAAATTAGTCCTTGGACATGTCCTTGGACATGAAGAAATCCCCCCTCCCCACTTTCCCTTGCTACGAAAGAAGTGTTGAGGAACTTTGTATTTCAAAGGTCTTTATAACTCCCAAGTGAATAACATTTCATACTAATCAGAGAGGAGCAGTTGAAATAAGTATTGCCTAAGCTCCACAGTCATGTTTTAAATGCTGGTAAGGAAATTACTGTGTTCCTAAAGACAGGTTCAGGTCTTTTGTTGCAATGATATATTTTTAGTGTGGGCCATCAAAGGAAATGCCAGAGTTGTAATCTGTACTGGCCAGAAAAGGCAAAAGACAGCTGACTGATTGAAAAGTCATGTTTTTGCATTTTTTTTTCTTAGTTTGAAATTATGACTTTTCTGGACTGAATCTTGATAGAGTGGTGGGTTTAAAAATTCTCTTACATCTCCTAACTGACTCCATAGCACCATCACAAGAGACGCACAGAAGTCTATATGTCTCAGCATGTTGGTAGTCTTGCATGCTGCTTGTACATATTACAAGGGTTTAGCCCCCTAAATTGAAATGGTGGGTTTTTAATTGCAATGATTAATAAGCCACCATTTCAATTTAGGGTCCCTTCCCTCCTCTTCTCCCCCGTTAAGCCTGCCCTCCTCTCCTGAAGCTGGGGAGTGAGCTGCTGGTGGGCCAAGTGGCCCCTGAGCTGCAGGGGACCCTGGTCCTTTCCTCTGCGGCAGCAGTGCCCCCAGGACCACCTGGGTGGCTGCTAGCAGACAGATGCTGCCCAGGAGGCTCTGCTGCTGTGAAGGGAAGGTTCAGAGCCTACCAGCAGCTCACCCTCCAGCCATGGGAGAGGTGGGGAGGCTCTGCAGGGGAAAAAAAAAAGGAATCAGGCCCCTCATTGCTTTTTATTTATTTTCCTCAGCAGAGTCTGCCCATGTGAGCTGCCTCTGGGCCATGCAGAGGGGCCCAGTCCTTCACTCCATGGTGGCAGTGCCCCCCAGGGCCACCTGGGTGGGATGGTAGCTGCATGGGTGCTGCCCCAGCTTGCAGGCAGCATCCTCTGGATCCAACTTCTTTGAGCCTGCGTGGGGAGCAGCACCCAGTGGGCTTCCAGAGCACAAGCTCGGGAAAGAGTTGGATCCCATGGGTCCTGCCTGTGAGCCAGGGCCGCACCCACACAGCTAGCACCTAGCCCACTGACTGAGGGTGTCGCCACTGCAAAAGGATGGACTGGGCTGCCTGCAGCTCAGGGGCTGCGTGGCCTGGCAGCAGCTTGTGTAGACAGGCTCCACTGAGGGGGGAAAAAAATGTGACAAGGGGCTTGATCCTTCTTTTTTCCCCGCAGAGCCTGCCCATCTCTTCCACGGTTGGGGGTGAGCTGATGGTGGGCCATGAGCTGCGGGGGGCCCTGGACATCCCTCTCTAGTGGCAGTGTTCCCCCGGGAACACCTGCCCAAGTGTCTAGTGAGCAGGTGCTGCGCCAGCTTGCAGGCAGTACCTAGCTTGATCCAACTGTTCCCTGAGCAAGCTAAGGCAGCACCTGCCTGCTAGTAGTCCACCTGGGTGGCCCCAGGGGGTACTGCTGCTGTGGACAGAAGGACCAGGGCCCTCCACAGCTCAGGAACTGCTCATCCCACTGGCAGCTTGACCCCACCAGCCACGGGAGATGTGGGCAGGCTCCATGGGGGGAAAAAAAAAGGATTGGGCCCCTCACTGCTTCTGCTTTCAGCCTGTCTCTTCTGCAGTGGGAGGGGGAGGGGTGGTGAGCTGTTAAAGGCTGTAACATTACGTATAGCTATGTTGCAAACTAAACTACATGAGGATGTGGTTTAGTTTGCAATGCAGCAAACTCATTTAAATTGTAAAAAAACTCCTGTACGTGTATAGCATGACGCAATTAAACTCTAAAAATGGCCAGTTTTCATCACATGTACAAGTGCACACAGACTCTCACATTTTTGCTCAGTTTATGTGGATAATGACAACAGGGCAATCAGCAGATGATGTTGATTCATGTAAAATGAACTGGTGGCCTGAATATAATTTTTAATGGGATTGTGTCCACATCACAATTGGCACCTTTGGCAGTGTCAACAAAAGTCAGGAATGACTGTGATTTGATTGGATTGCATACTTTGTGCTTGGTAATTCATGATACAGTAAGACCAGGCACCATTGTAAAGGAACTCAAAACAGACTAGCGAAACAATATACATCAATGTCATCAGCAGGGATCTTGGTTTTCTCTGATTTAAAAAAAAAATCCCCAATTTTCAGATTAAAAAAAGTAACCCCAAATTAACATTTTTTTTGTAATTTTAAAATGAAACACCACTCATATATATGATGTTTCATTTTAATCACAGAAATGTTGATTTTGGGTTATTATTTTTAAATCCAAAAATTGGGGATTTTTTTTATCAGAGAGAACCAGGATTGCTGGTGATCAGAGGATGGCAAACATCCCAAGTGGCCTTAGCCTGGTCACTTTTTTTTATTCCCTGTTAGGTTATGTTAGTGACATAGATTTCCCAGAAATACTGTATTTTAGGAAGTGTTTGAAGTATGAGAAAGTAGAAACCTGTCTGTAGGTTAATGAAGGAGTTCCAGAGAGTTCCAGATGCATGCAGCCTGACTGTTTGCAGTGACTTCAGTGGAAATGGTATAAATAAATTCTTCCTTGTGTCTTGAAGGCACATTGTGGGCATAGCAGAAAGAATGCTTGAATAAATTACTAAAGGGCCAGTTGTGTACCTAAATACTGTCCTTAATGCAGAATAAATTTGGATATTTTGGAGTCAGGTCGTAGCAGATGGAACTGTTGTCTATTAGTGCGCAAGATGTTTTCCCACATCCAAGAAGCTGTGCTAGGTGCAGTACCCAAAATGTTGCCTTTTTTGCTCCTACCTCTCCCCACCCCCCCACAATCCCACAGCCAATATCTAGTCTCTGAAACGTACTGTCAACTTGTGATGCATGTAACTACTAAACGATTTGCAAATGTCACTGATAAAGAATGGGTTCATAACTGCATGTAAAATATGGTGGCTCCAACACCAGGAGTGGGAGTGAGCACCTAGCCCAGCATGTGTTGCATTGGGTGAATAACAGGGGGGTTTGCACCCATGCTTTAGAGGTCCCAGGGTGTGGGTGACCACTGGTTGGAGAGGTTCTCACTTTTTTGATTCCCTTCTCTTTTAAACATGAACTTTAATAAACTTCAATAGCATTCAGTTGACCAAAGTGGTGCAGTATGATCATCTGACATGTGCGGGGAGGGACAATGTTTGGGCCCATGCATTTGGGTTCCCACAGCCTGAAGAGTCGAGATGCAGATGAGTAGGGAATGAGAACATAGTTGGCTGTTACAAAGAAAGAATAGCTTTTATTGAACAAACTCAAGGGAACTCATTTATAAAAAGTTCCAAAAAAGGAAAGAAAGGGGGCTGCATATGAGTTCTAGCAGTGGGGAGGGATTAGGAGTGGGAAAGGGTTGAGGAACAATGCAGTGTTGGGTGCCAGGAGGATTGACTGGAGCAGTGTCACACAGTGCTTGGTATCTGTACATAATGCTGAGCCAGGTCACAGTAAAGCTATATATCTGCTTCAGTTTTAAAACATGTTTAAACCTGTCCAAGTGTTATGTTGTGACCATATCCTCAGGCAATAGTTTTGAGGTAGGGGCAACTTCTCTTTGACTGACTTCAGGTCTTGCCTTGCAAGGTGCATAGGTATGTTCTACACTAGCTGCTTATATTGCTTCCTAGAAAAATAAATGAAGAGGTATTGTATGATCATTATTTTCAATCAGTGTTTACTGAAATATGAAAATGTGTGAATTTCTGCTGTTAGGTGAATTTTGTTTTTAGGAGGTGGGTGGTTTCCTCTGGTTGTATATATTTTTGGAGGGATCATCAAGTTAAATTTGTTTTGTGTTCTTTCATTAGTTAGGAAGAGGAGAAATGTGAATTCATTAGCCATGACTGAAGCTTTTAGAGAGCACTGACAGTAGGATCTAGCAAATTAAAATTTATGCCTAAGGCATAGTTCTGTTTCACTGGACCCCAGATTCTCCATTCTACTTTTGCAAACATTTGCTTGACATTTACAAATATCCGTTGTAGAAAATGTAAGTTTTAGAAGCCAAAATCAGGTGAATTTTATGATGGTATTGGAAGCAAGTGTGTTTTTAAAGAGTACAGCTATTTAAATCTAGAAAAGTTTTTTTCCCCCTATAACATAGAGAATAAATATGTCAGGGACTGTCTGTGTTTTTTGGAGTAAGTCTATTCTTTCTCATCAAAATAGTATATATATTTTATACTGTGCTCCTTGCCTTTGTCAGAGTTCTTCCACATAAAATCATAAATGAGACAATAAACAGCACTCACATGAAGTCTCCCATACTTTCTTTTATCAAAAGGGGGAAAGATTATATAAGGTTGTTCTTAAATTTGTGAAAAAGCTATATTTTGGCTGTTTGGGAAAGTCAGGGCAAAGAAATAACTTTTTCATATGGATCATCATGTAATTGAAACTCCTGGACATTCTTAGATTCATTTATGGGAATGAAGGCTTCTTTTTGCCAGCAAATTTTTCCTTTTTTCCCCTTAAAGTAGAATTGTTGACCGAAATGCTAAGCACCTAATTCTTTTAAATACAATACATAAGCAGTATTCAGATGCTGTACTGCCATGGTTAAATAACACATCTGAGGGTTATGAATTGTTTGAAGATTGATTTATCTAAGACCATAGATGGTAAAAAAACAAAACAAAACTGTGCAGTTTAATGTCACTTTTCAAGGGTCTCACCTTGTGTTTTTTCTAACCTTTTTCCTCTTTACTCCTACAATCTGTAATAGCCTAAATGTCGATTACATCTAATCTCAAATCCTTTTCCAAACCCCTCATTAAATTCTGATGCCAGAGGATAAGGAGCCTGAAACGTTGACGGTTGTTACATACCTCCTTAACTTGCAGGCCTGTAGGACATCGCCTGCCGGCTGACTTGAGAAACTAATTCTAATTAGAGGTCTACACACCCACGTTCTCTCCTGCCATGACTTGGTGTTTAAGGGAGTTGATTCAGTACCTGGATATGTAGGTTCAATTAGTCGTCCCACAAGGTCCTTCATTCTTGAGGGCTCCTCCACCCCTACACCCTTGCCCGTTCCACCAGTATCTGATCAGCCGCTTGGTCCTTCCCCATGGCTTCCATCCAAAGAAGAAAAAAACCAAAAAAAATACAAACCAAGTACTCCTGGCCTGAATTATTGTTCTGACTCCTTTTGGCAGAAAACAAGCAAAAATGATGTCTGTGAGGTCAGTTCCTCTTTATTTTCCGCTACTGTCTCTATGGTGGCTCTCCATGCGCCTCTTATTGGGGTCGTCACAATTCCCCTCATCCCACTAAGTCCATCCGTGACAAAAATGTTGCTTGCGCCCCTTTTAGGGTCTTTAAGGTACCAGTTTTCTGAAGTGCCGCTCTATTAGAGACTTTATGTTTCCTGTCTTTGCCAGGCCCCACTGGCTCCTGGCATGGTAACAGGCAGTTCCAAATACTGCCGGGTCAACAGTTCTCTCTCTAAGTTCCCTCTGGGGAACTCGCTCTCTGGAGGAGTCTCCTACCAGCTCTCGACGTTGCTCTCAGGGTTCTCTGCAGCGTGGCTCAGCTCGATCCTCCTCTTTCTGGTTCCACATTCCCCCCTCTTGCCTGTTCTGGGCTCCTCTTTATACTGGAGTTGGAGTTCCCAGCCCCTTTCCTCGAGAAACATATGGGTAAGGAGGGTTTCTGCTGGGTCCTTTGGGGCTGTGGGTCTGGGGCTACTGACCCTATGTTTAGCCCTTGCTCCTTTGCACCCTGTGACTCTCACTTTTTCTCACAATGGTACCTCAGACATATAGGTCCCCGTTCTAACTCATGGTGTTTTACATAAAGCACTATGAGTTAGAACCCCTCCCTGACCCAACAGATGTTTTCTCGTTGGGTCGGGGTGTGGGGACTGGAGCCTGCCTGCACCAGCCCTGGCCAGCAGGCAGGGGTGCTTCAGTAGCCTCCAATGAGGCTGCCAACCGGCCTTTCTCCCTAGCTGCCCCCCCACCAGCTCTGGGGCTGTCAGTGAGGGAGCACCTTAATCTAATACCTCATTTGACCAGGGTTAATTTTCCATGTGAGAGGCCATTTAAAAAGTGGTCTGCAGCCATGCACATGTTAAGTCATGGCGGTAGAGTGCTTTCAGGGGCCCAATCATGTGAAAATTGTAACTTGTGTAGGCACCCTAAATAAAACTGTACAATTATATGAAAAAACATTCCAGTAAAGAAATTTCTAACAAACTTTTAGTAGTTTCTATGTCATATCTTCTGTTGCTTGGAAAAAATACTGAGAAATAGCATTGGTAGTTCAGTTTTTCTCAAAATTGATTGCCTGAATGGTAAGCCTTTACATAAATACTCTGAGATGAAAAGTTCAGATAAACTGAGTTAACAATAATGAAACAGATAGGTATGGAGTGGATAAGTGTATTTGGTATGAATCAACATATTCTGTTTTATTTACTCGTTTTTTGCATGCATTTATCATTAGATTATTTGGGTACTTCACAAATGGTAATAAACTTGTCTTTATTGACTAAATAATTTGCCCAAGTTCACATGGGAAGTCACTGATGGAACAGAAATTCAGCCAAGATCTCTCACAGTCTAGCCTAATGTTGTAACTACAGGACCAAATTTCCTTTCCCACCTTCTTATTCCTAGTAGTTATCTTGAAGCATAAAATAAGGCAGATGTGGTAAATTATTTTTATCGATGGAGAAGAACACTGCAGAGGCAGATTGCTATTGTATTGGACAGGTATATATGTTCTAGGGCTGCCTATATACGTGCTCTGACATGTTCTAATTAGAATGCTTCAGTTTCACTGCAGCATCACGTGTATTAATCTCCTGTCCATCTAAAAATGGCTGGCATGCTTTAACTAAACTTTGTTGAATGAGGTTTAGATAAAAACATGCTGCAGCCGTTTTTAAATGTGTGGGGGCTTAATACATATGATGCTGCAGCATTTTAATTAGAGCAGTTGCCTCAAAATCATGTGCTTAGAGGTGGGCGGGCATCTTAAATGCCTCCCCACTCAAGCATGTGTATAGGCAGCCTAGGTGCTTACAATGTAATCTGTGATCAAGTGACTTTTTACACACAAGTAGTCTTATGAACTGTGATCTCACTCAGTACAGTTCAGAGATTGGCAAAATATGGTCTGCAAGCTTTATCTGGACTGCCAATTTGATCCTATCCTGCCAGGAGCCTGAGGAGAGAAGGCTGAGCCCTGCCCCATGCTTCTTGGCTCTATTACAGCTGGGTCCAGGCTGGCCTGTACTGCACTGTACAGTGTGCAGACTCCTGCATCCTTCCATATTCATCCCCCCCACACCGAGCTTCCTACTGGTGCTGCAGCTGTGCAGCCCTGGTACCATACCAGCAGAGGGGAGAGGGGGTTCAGCCTAGGGCAGCCATCCCCAACTTTCCTGGTGTGCTGTGGCAGCAGCAATAGATCATTGCTACAGGCAGGTGGGACAGCTAGTTGGTACACTGCATTGTGCCCTGTGTCTTGTGGGCCCAGCTGCTGGTGGCCATGATTCCAGGATAGCTCAGTGCCAAAAGGAACCTGGGCAAGGAGGGATGGATGGATATGAGAGGTTGAAGGAGTCCGCGTGGTGCCCAGCCTGGCCCTGGCTGCAGCAGAGTGGAGCAACAGGTGTCATAGTCCTCCCTCTTTAGACTCTCAGCAGTGGCCAGTGGGCCAGATAGGATCAATTGCTCCCCACCCCTCCAGCCCTCAGCAGCTCACCAAATCTCCCCAAGTGGCCCTTCAGGTCAAAAATTGCCCGCCCCTGGGTTAGTTGTATTATTTATTCATGTTTTCATAATAGTGGGCTACCCAGATATATTAACAAGAAAGGAACTGGGAAGAACAGCAAAAGAAAATTAAATATCTTACTTATGTATATTTTAATCATTGTTCAGTTGCCTTCACAACATTCAATCACTTCTATAGCCTTTTCTGTACCAGTTTACCTGTTTTTATTTTTGTAAAATTAGAGTAAATATAATTTTAACCCAGAGTGATTGAGATCAAAGGGCCATGTTGCATGTTATACTCAGCATGTGTTAGCAGGAAGGCAGCCCTGAGGCAGCTGAAGTTAAATGTTGAAAAATGTAGGGAATGCTCAATATAGAGACACAAAAAAAGAAAACAAACAAAAACTGAATATGCTTCACAGTTCTAAATTAATTATGTCAACTCAGGAAAAGACCTGTCTCTCATTGTCAACAGGTATGTAAGACGTTTTCCTTAATGTGCAAGTAAGAAAGATGCTGTGATTCTTAATAATTTGGAAAATATGCCTTTGTGTAAATCAGTAGTCAGTCTTCACAGAGATTGTTATGGTGTGTGTTGTTTTGACCTATATATTTCTGATAGGATGTGGTAGAATGGAGGAGGACTCCAAGAATGAGAATTACAAATTCTTGCTTCAAGAAAAAGTGAGATGGGATTGTTTTTATTAGAAAGGAAAAATATAAAAACTGATAAATATACATAAAATGACAAATCTTCTGAAGAAAAATGTATCTACTTTGCTTCAGTGTTTCACCCAGACAAAGGGGAAAATCATACTAGATGAGGCTTGCAGGTGATAAGTTGGATAGCCCTGACGTAAAACATATAATCATAGGTCTTCAATGGACATGCAGGGTCACTTGGTTCAATTCCACGCACAATGCAGGAGTCACTATTCCTAAACCATCCTAGACAGATGCCAATTCAGAATCTTTTAAACGATTCCCAGTGAAGGAGCAGCTTATTCTGTTGTCCATCTGTTTTTTTACATGCATGAGTAGTGTGTTTATTATTAAGAGCAATAAAAGTTGCTTTGAACTTTATCAATATTAAAAATGTTATAAATAATGTAAAGCAAGGAATTAAAGTTTCTTTCCTAAGTTGACTCCTCCCCACTGTCAGTTAACAAAAAATCTTTGGATGCAGGCAGAAGTGCAGCTCCCTGCTGTAAATGAGAACACTTTGTAGGAAGTGTTCTGAGTTTTAATGGTCCCCCAGACAAAACAGAAGTTCACTGCTTGGTTCTAGTGGGGAGGGGAATCTAGCAGCTGGTTGCCAGGCTGCAGCTGGTTTCCCCTAGCAATGGCCCTTCCTCCCTGCAAGGCTGCAAAGTTTTCAGAATGGGAGGGAGGCGAGGGATCTCTTTCTAGGGGTTCCCCAGCCATCCCTGGAGGGTGAGGAGGGTGAATTGGAGTGGGGGCTGAGAAACCCCTAGACCAAACTCTCTTTGCAATTTTTCACCTCTCCCATTCTGAAAACAGTGAGAAGCAGGCAGGCAGAAATTACAGTGCTTTGTTTTGAAATGTCTTGATCCCTCATGCAGTGAGGGTTCAGATTTTCACCCGGTTGGCCATTTTTGAAGTTGTTTACAGTTGTGTACTTGTGTTTGGTCATGGCTATATGGACTGCTCTCTGTGGCCAGATCGGATTAAAATTGTCACTTCTGTCTGTACCCTTTGTTGTTTTGTATACGATGCAAATGGATATGGATTTTTTTATCAAATTGGGCATTTTCTTTAAGAAATGTGGACTCTTGCAGTATCATTTTTAGTCAGTTTTACTTTCAAAAGGACCTTTCAGTCAAGACAAGCTTGGCTCGAAAATGTTTCTAAACAGCTGAAATGTATAATACAATAACTGTTTTCCCCTATGAAATCCAAACAGATGTGAACCTATGGAACATATTTTTTTGGATACCAAATTACTAGTTGTTATAATGGGATATTGCCCAAGTCACTGGCTGTCATCTGTTGACTGACTGAATTAAGTTTCTTTTGGCATAAAGTTGATATTTAGTGTTTTTTTCTTCTTTTTTAATCTTGTAAAGAAACAAGGAGAAGTAGTCTGTAGATTTCAGGTGTCTGTGATTAAAAGCTGTGTCATGCTTGGAGTAATTGCTTTAATTAGCTATTAAACAGGTTTCAGGGTCAATGTGAGAACAGGATTTTTTCTTTCTATGTTTGATTTAGTGGGAGCAGTTAATGATTTTGTTTTTATTATTTTCACCCTCTCCTTTAGAATTATTTACTTAGCACATGGAAGGCAACAGATATTTGTTATTATAAAATCAATTTCATGGCTGACTAAACTATCTCTTCCACCTTTGTCATTACTCTTGGAGCTTGGGGTGTTATCTTGGGCTCATTTGTGTTTATACAACTAGATGGCAATGGGCCTTCCCAATAATTATTTTGGGAATTTGGACCCTACATCAGCAAACAATGAATGTTCAGAATCAAAAATTTTGAATATTGCTGTAAACAACCCTTGATTTTGCTTTTAGAAAAAGACCTACTTACTCTTAAAACATTAAGCCTCAAATAAGTAGTTTGGTATGTTTAACATATTAAAACATATATATTCAAAATTTTAAAATATTCAGTATATTTATTAAATAAAAAAATGAAAGATGCCATATTTTGGGATAAGCATTTGGCTAAATAGTTTATTCTGCAAAATGTTTGATGAACACATTTATCCTTATTTAGATGCATAGCTAAGTGAAGACTTTTTATATAATGAGTTTTAACAAATAAAAAGTTTAATATTGGTATGCTCATCATATATTTTTCATTTCCTGTCTATGTTCAGAATTAATGCATCTCTTGCTTTTTTCATTTTGAGCTGACAGGTCTTTTTAAGTACTGTTACTTGTATTTCAAACTAAGAAAGAAATTACTTTTAAAGAAGAATGCATCATGGAACAGTTTGTGAATAGTTGTCAGAATGAAAGGATGTTGTTCTTTAATCTTTTTTTCATTAGGTTTATTGGCATTTTAAATTACCTATGATTTTTGGTTGAAGCATGTTTACTTGCTATAAGTTTAACCAAAACAATTTAACATACAAAAAGACCATCTGAATGCCTAAGAATTACGGAGCTTGTCCGTTTTCTTTCAGTGATGGCCCTCCAATGTATGTTTCAATCAGATTACCTCAACTGAATTAACTTAATATGGTAGAATAACCTTATCAAGACAACACAACTAGTTAAACTAGCTAGAATGCTTTTTAGTCAGCTTAGGGTACTTTGGCTAAGAGAGCACAAAATGAAAAACTGGCCCTTTTTTGCCCAGTGAGACAGAAGCAATTACTGGGGAAGGGAACACTTTTTCTGTGCTTCCAAGGGCCGACCACACATTTGACAAACTCACTTCCCTTGGTCACAGTTTTGATGTTGAACACTATTCTCAGTGCGTCTTTCCATAACTATAGCAGAGTTGGACCCTGGTGTGGTATAGTTTAGTTTAGGTTGGGGACAATTCATGTTGGGGATTTGCACCTTAAAATTGTTAAATCAGCTGTTCTTATACCTGTATATGGATTTATTGATGCCCTTTCTATAGCAGTCATTGCTAGTGCTTTTGTTTTGGTTCTTTTGGACTCCCCTCCCTTTTCAAGAAATGAGTCTAGCTGTTTAAGGTTGTGTTGCTTTAAATATGATTGTCCAGGCCATTATGTTTTTAATAGGTGGAAACAGTAGACCCCTCCAGCCTGTCATGTTCTTCCTCCTAGTTTAGGGCGCTGTTCCCTCTTGCATCCTTCTGTTCTGTGAATACTGATTGCCAAGCAGCTCCTACCCCCTTCCTGACTCCTAAAACTAACTGCTCCTGAATTCTGTCTGGACACATCTACACGTGCAATTATTTGCAACTAACTTTACTGGGCATTAGCTTAATAGGCAGTAACTGATTTTTAGCAGGTGTCTACACAAGCAGGAAACTGGTTCTGGTACTAAAGTTCCCTCCAGCCCTGCCATGTCCACCTGTGGTCACTGGGGAGAGCTTTGAGCAGGGGGTTGGACTAGATGACTTCCTAAGGTCCCTTCCAACCCTAATTTTCAATGATTCTATGGCATGAAGGTGGGCACTATCAACATCCCACCCCTCAGTGGGGACCCAGCCTACCCACTACTCCTGTGGCTGATGAAGCCCTACCTTAGGCACCTGGACCCCCACCAGGTCCATTTTAACCTGTGCTTCAAGCAAACCTGTGCCCTCATTTTGTGTGCCACCTCAGTGGCTGCTAGTTGTCCCTCATGACCTGCCTTGAAATGGCTGAGAGAAGCCTCCCCTGGGTCATCATCACAGTGTACCTGCTGCACAATATTTGCAAGGCCTGGGGAGTGGCATTCAGGGAAGCTTGGGAAGGGGAAGCATACCAGACAGACATCCTGGTGGTAGGAGCGCAAGCTGTAGTGGCAATATTAACAGTGGGCCCCCTCCAGTGAGGACGCAGGCAAGCTGCACACCTGCCAGAGGGGGCCAGGACAGTGGGTGTGGGAGGCCCTGGTGAATCCCCCTTTTATAGCACCTGTCCCTATCTCACCTGCTCTACCATCTACACACCCCTTAGCCCCTGCCCACCCCCAGCACCACTCACTAATTTATAAACTATATACAAAGGTCTCAGTCTATTATTGCCCTGGAGTGGGGGGGTTGTGAGGTGGTGGCTTCCCTTCTGGCTGCTTGAGTCCAGAGCCAGCATCCCCTTGTGGTGCCATACCTAGGATATTTGGGTCCTTGAGTGTGTACCTCTAGGGCGAGCAGCAGGGCTGGGCCCAGGTGGGATAGGCCAGGGGCTGCAATGGACTTGAAGACTTCCTCCCTAGGCCCAGGTGGGGGCCTGCTGTGGGGTGGTAGTTGGCTGCCAGGAGGCCTGCAGGGCCAGGAACAGAGGCCGGGCAGTGTGGGGCACGCACGTGACTGGCAGGCCCAGGACGGTGTCCAGGACCCGACTGCTGTCGTCCATGGTTTCCACTGCCTGGGCCTAATTGGCCCCCTGCTGCCTGAGCAGCTTGATCTGTTTCTGCTCCAGGTGCTCTATGATGGACCAGCACTCCTGCTGTGTCTGGTCCTGTGCATCCTCTTGGGCAGTCTCCTGGGCAATGTCCTCTGTCCACCACCTCTTCTGGTGGGCCAGGTCCTCCTCTTGCCAGGCCTGTGCCTGCACCTCTTGCTCCTCTGCCACCTCTACCAGGTACTGGAGCAGGTTTTTAGTTAGCAGCTGGTGCAGCCAGTGCATTTGGTGGGCTCCAGTGCTGGGTTGCAGTGGCTTGGAGTCTGCATCCCTTCTGGGGTAAGTGGACTCTCCCCCGTGTCCAGATGTGGGCCCTGCAGAGGCAAGGGACAGAAGCCTTTTGTGAGAGATTGCAACATTTCATAGATAAGATATTCTGCACCAGCGGCTGTCTGCTGTTCAGCCTCAGATCAGGGATCAGCCATGCATGGATGCCCAGGGACCATTGTAAGTCTGGCTGGGAAAGCCTGGACCTAGGCAGCTGCTGGCAGAGCCCCCTGTCCCCACTTGCTCCGCTGGGGCTGGCAGGCTGCTGGGTGCTGGCCACAGGCAGCCTGCATCCCCCACCCATTTCCCAGAGAAGACCAGACCAGGCTGCTTGCAGCACCTTCTACTGTGGCTCCAGATCCTGCTCCTCCTCCTCCCTCCTACACACCTTTTCCCCCCTGCAGGCTACCTGCTCTGCTGCCCAACCCATGGTGCCTGGGTTTGGGGCATACAGGGCCCTCAGACAACTGGAATGAGGGGTTGGCCATGCCCTCACCCTCCTTGCTGGGTGCCACTCTGGGGAGGTGCCCAGGGACCAGTTCTTCCCCTGCACTGCCACTGCACCCTGAGCATGCCCCTGCTGTGTGTGCCCTGGGTGGTGGATGATGAACTGTTTGTGCAGGTGGAGGGGTGCCCAAGCCACTATACCCTGCTGCTGCTGATCCTTGTGGTGCCCCAGGCACATCTGTGCTCCTGGTTTGGGAACTACAACAGTGTGGGGGGTGGGCAAGGTGAGGATGCCCTGGAACCTCCACTGTCACTAGGAGAGCTACTTGTGGCAGTTCTACACACCCATGGTTCTTGCTGCTGAGGAGGACATTGCTGCCAGCATCAGTGCCTTCCTCAGTATGCGAGAGGCCCATGCCCACCCAGCTATGGGAACACAGAATCGTAGAAAATTAGGGTTGGAAGGGACCTCAGGAGGTCATCTAGTCCAACCCCCTGCTTAAAGCAGGATCATCCCTAACTAGGTTGTCCCAGCCAAAGCCTTGTCTAGCCAGGCTTTAAAATCCTACAAGGATGGAGCTTCCACCACCTGTCTGGGTAACCTGTTCCAATATTTTACTACCCTCCTAGTGAGAAAATTCTTCCTAAGAGCTAACCTAAACTTCCCTTGCTGCAACTTGAGACTGTTGCTCCTTGTTCTGTTATGTGCCACTTCTGAGAACAGTTTAGCTCCATCCTCTTTTGCATCTGCCTTCAGGTATGTCATGGCACGGGGTCCTAGGGGTGGCCATGATCCCCCAGCACCCCTTACCATGCCAAGTTTGTCTCAAAGCACCCTCATTCTCACCTACCACGTCTTGATCTTATATATATGGGAGGCTGCCTTTCGTCTCCTTGGACACGGTGCTGTGTTGTATCCTGGCCCCTGTTGTGTACAGTGTGACCTGGTACACCCCAGCTTTATGGGCTATGTGTGGCTCCAACCACCTCTTTGCCTTGGTCCAAGGCTGATATCCCGGACATTGTTCGGTCTGCCTGGCTCTCCGCAGCCCTCATCTTGCAACCGCACCCTCTGGGGCACTTCTCATCGGCCCCCCTTTGCTCTGGGGTTACCACAGCCTTGGGGCTCAGGTGGCCATAGCTGTGCCTGGCCTCCAATTCTCCACTCCCCTTCTCAGGGCTGGAGTCAATGTACCCCCAAGTGCTGCGCCCTTTCTGGCACCAGGGTCCCCACACAGCCATGGAGCCCCTATGAGGTCTCCTCCAGCCCCTAATAGCTTCACCCAATCCTCCGGTCATAAACAACAAACTCAAGCCCCTTGGCTGCAACATAAATTCAAGCCATCGGCTATAACCACATTCAAGCCTGTCAGAGGGTTTCTCCCACTCTCACCTGTAACAACTGCCCATGCATCCTGGCCTCTTCCTTTTCCTCACTCCAGCAGAGTTCCCACCTCTATGGCTGCTGGCAGGGAACTGCCTGTCTGGCTTCAGCCTGGGTTTATATATAGGTCAGGCCCTGCCCCCCTCCAGTCAGCTGACCCCCAGTGGTGACCCTAGCAACCAGCACTTGTGCCTCTTTATTACTACTCTGGCTGCCCTGGTAACTAGCAGCTGGGCTCCCCACTCACTGCTAGGGCTCTCTTCCTCACTGTTTCTGCTCTAAGGAGCGCACCTGCATGCTCTGTGACAAGGTAGTTGAAGGCTGCTATTAAATCCCCTCTGTCTCCTCTTCTCTAGACAAGCCCAATTCCCTCAGTCTTTCCTCATAAGTCATGCTCCCCAGCCCTCTCACCATTTTTGTTGCCCCCTGCTGGATTCTCTCCAATTTGTCCACTTCCTTTTTGTAGTGGGGGGCCCAAAACTAAACACTGTACTCCAAATATGGCCTTACTAGGGCTGAATAGAGGGGAATAATCACTTCTCTTGACCTGCTGGCAACACTCCTACTGATGCAGCCCAGTACATCGTTATCTTTCTTGGCAACAAGAACTGTTGGCTCATATTCAGCTTACTGTCCACTGTAACCCTAGGTCTTTTTCCTCAGAGCTGCTGCCCAGCCAATCAGCCCCCAGCCTATACTGGTACATGGAATTATTCCATCCGAAGTACAGGACTTTGCACTTGTCCTTGTTGAACCACATGAGATTTCTTTTGGCCCAATCCTCCAATCTGTCTAGGTAACTCTGATTCCTAGCCTTACCCTCCAGTGTATTTACTGTTCCCTGCAGCTTGATATCATCTGCAGACTTGCTGAGGGTGCACTCTATGCCATCTTACAGGTCTTTGTTGACGACATTGAACAAACCAGCTCCAGGACCAACCCCTGAGGCACTCCACTTGATACTGGCTGCCAACTAGACATTGAGTCAGTAATTACTACCCTCTGAGCCTGATGCTCCAGCCAATTTTCAGTTCACCTTACAGTCTGTTTATCCAGCCCATACTTCCTTAGTTTGCCTGCGAGAATGTTGTGGGAGACCGTATCAAAAGCCTTGCTAAAATAAAGGTATATCACATCCACTGGTCTCCCCACATCCACAAAGCCAGTCATCTTGTCATTAGAAGGCAATCAGGTTGGTCAGGCATGACTTGGCCCTGGTGAATCCAGGCTGACTGTTCTTACTCACCTTTCCCTGTAAGTGCTTAGAAATGGATTCCTTGAGGACCTGCTCCATGATTTTTTTAAGGGACTGAGGTGAGACTATCCAGTCTCCAGTTCCCTGGATCCTCCTCCTTTCCTGTCATAATTATGGGCACTATGTTTGCCCTTTTCCGGTCATTCAGGACTGGTTCTGATTGCCATGAGTTTTCAAAGATTATAGCCAGTGGCTCTGCGATCTCATCAGTCAAGTCCCTCAGCACCCTCAGATGCATCCCATCTGGCCCCATGGAGTTGTATATGTCCAGTTTTTTTAAATGGTCTCTAACCTGTTCTTTTGCCACTGTTGACTTCTTACCTCCTTCCCAAACTGTGCTACCAGCTGCAGTAATCTGAGAGCTGACCTTGCCTATGAAGACTGAGGCAAAGAAGGCATTGACCACTTCAGCCTTTTCTGCATCCTCTGTCACAAGGTTGCCTACCCCATTCAGTAAGGGACCCACACTTTCCCTGATCTTTTTCTTGTTACTGACATACTTGTATAAACCCTTCTTGATACCCTTCATATCCTTTCCTAGCTGCAACTCCAGTTATGCTTTGGCCTTCCTGAATTCATCCCTGCATGCCTAAGCAATGCTCTTATACTCAGTGGGCTGGTCAGTAAAGTTTTGAACTGTGTCCCACCTCTCTGCATGCTGTAGTGGGGGACCCAGGGCCATGGGAGTGTGGACAGGCTGGGCAGGGAAAGGGGGGCAGGAGCTGAGGCCAGGAGCAGAAGCTAGGAGGGCCTTCCCCCCCAGTGCAGGACTTACCATGTGGCCAGGGCTGGTGAGGGTGGTGGCTTCGTGCAGGTCTCCCTGTCAGTGATAGTGTCTGGCTGCACCCAGTGTCCTTGGCCCATGGTGTGGAGCAGGCTGCTGCGCCAGTGCCCAACAAGGGCCCCCACCTAGGGAGGGGCTGCTGGAGGCTGGCGGTGTCATGGCCGGCTACTCCTCAGGGTCTGGGACTGTGGAGCTGTTGTGGCAGCCATTGGCTTGAGCTACCAAAGCTGCTAGTGGATGCAGCAGCCAGGGAGGTGGGTGCGGTGCTGAACACTTGAGGTCCCCATGTCATCAGAGGGGTATGGTGGGGGCTCAGGCAGGCCACCCCTGCTGGTGACAACTGCAGGGGTTGTGGTTTGGGTCCCAGGGTGCCAAAACTCTGATCAGCTCCTATATAAAGGGCATGATGTTGCGGGCATGACCAAACCAGTGATTGTGGTCAGTCATGGGCCCCCAGCATGCCCGCAAGGCCTTGATCTTTATGTGGCACTGCTGCGCCGACCAGAAGTGCTCTCGATGCTGCATGCCACCCAGCAGGGCTGTTTGAGCACCTACCCTGTGCGAACTTCCTCTGCACATCTGCATCACCCCAGAGTGCCATGAGGTCTCCAATCTCCTCCTGGCTCCAGTTGGGGCCCTGGGTAATAGGCTTGGATGTGTGCACATGGGCAGGGCTGGGCCTGGACAGGGAGGATGGGGAGGACATGGTGCTAGTGTATCCCACACCAGCTCTCTGGGCTCCCTTGTGGGTGCCTCTGTGTCGCCAGCCCTGGACAACAGCCAGCAGTGTGCCAGAGGACCTACAAAAACAAGGGAGACTGCTGGGGCTGAACAGCAGCAGGGAGCAGGTGCTGGCCCTGCTGCCGGAGGCAACTGGCTGGGCTGGGCAGGGGTTACAGCAGGCTGCAGCCCTTTACAATACTCACCTGTGGAGAAGCAGCAGCTCTGGCTATGGGACAGGATGAGCAGAGATTGGCTGTGTCTTGTCCGGGGGGGGGCACACAGGCCCTCAGTGCTCCTATACAGAGGACAGGCTTGTTCAGGGTCCTGTGTCATGTGCACAAAATGGCTCCTGGCTTTTCTAGCTTGCAGCTAGGGGCTGCCAGAGAGCAGCTCAGCCCTGGGGCAGGAGAAGCTCCAAGACGGGAGCCCTGGGGCAGGGCTCAGGCTGGCCCCCTAGTGGCTGAGCATACGTTTAGTGCCAGGCCGTGTCTACACATGCATTATTGTGCATTAATGAATCATGACTAAATTTGATACCTGGATTTGCAGATATCAAATTTAGTCATGATTAATCTAGTTTACTGTGCAGTAAGGATGTGTACATGTAGATTCATGCCCATACTGCGCAGTAAACTAGGCTTTGGTGTATTAACATGTGTCATGTAGACATGCCTTTTGACATTTCCCTTCTTTGGAGCTGGAGCTTACGTGAAAGGTCAGGTACTCAGAGAATTGTTGCATGAGCATCTTCTTGTGGTATACTCACCTTTGTCAGATATTTGCTTTTTTCTGCTATTTGGAATATTGCCTGCAAATGCCATGCAGTGGGTGAGGGTAGACAGAATATGAGGTAATGTGTACAGCGACATCCAGTATGCTTAAGGATTTGTGGCTTACAGTAAAAAGTAATAAAATGCTTGAAACCCTTCAGTGAAATACTTCATTTTTTGTTTATTTTCACTCACAGTCTTTTGTGTCTGAATTTTCTCAAACATGTCGACAGCATTTTCAAGATGCTGAACACCCAAATAAGGATTGTGTTAAAACTGTGTCATTGTTTATTTTGTTCTGCCATGCAATTATTAAAACTCCACTGAAGAAATGGAGCAAAATTACTGGGACATGGAAGCTATTGAAATCGAGGTACAAAAGGCAGGTGCTAATTTTGAACTTTACAATGAGTACAGGTGACCCTTGCCATTCACGGGGGATATGTTCTCATATCCCCCATGAATGGTGAAATCTGCAAATAAGGCACTGTGTTCATGAATGCCGTCTGCATTCATTAACTCAGTGCCCCTGGCTGGGGGGTGGGGCACGGCTGCTCTGGCAGCTGCAGGAGCGCGGCAGTGGTGGGAGCCCGGCGGTGGCAAGTGTGGAGCTCCTGAGGAGCTCCTTTAAATGTATTTAAGAAGCAGGTTCAGAATTAACAAACGTTTGAAACTGTGAATGCTGAACCCATGAATAGTGAGGGTTTCCTGTACTTGAAAAGATTAAAAATTTCTAAATTAGAAGAAGGAAGACTGAATTTACTTACATCTTACTGTTTTAATTGACTGCTGCAAATGAGAAAAAATATAAGGTTTGCAAGAGCTGCTTAATTTTGATCAAGTTTTATAATGCACCAGCTATGAATAAAAATAAAGATGTGGAGTTTTTAATGCCTAGTTTACTGGGATTTCTAAACCTTGTCTTTAAAAAAAAAATAACATAAGAGGGAAGATGGTTGCAGGTATTGGTGTTATTTAAAAGGTTAGTATCCTCTCTCTTAACATGTATGTTGGAAAGTTTGTTTGGTGAACATTAGAGCAGAAGAACTGTCATTTACTGGGTCAGACCCTAGGTCTGTCTTGCCAGTATCCTTGTGTTACACCGTGGTAGAGAGTGGATGCTGAAAGAGACAGTGAACCAGGTATAACCAAGGTTTTTCTATGTTCCTCTCTCACATGCAGGCTCCAGCATTTAAGGTCTGGTGTTTTACTTACAGTGCACAAAAGTACTACTTAAATGACATGTAGCTGGTTTCTTATTTTTGAAGGGAAGGTAATAAGGCTCCTGAAAGAACAGGTTGTGAATTAACTGCATCATTGTCTTAACAGAATCAGTGTGTTGCCTGCTTAAGGAGTGGTGTTTTGCACTGGTAGGAAATCAGCCTTTTTAGGTGGGAAGGACAGGTCAGTTTATCAGAGGATGTTCAGGGATTGTCTTGTTTTGTCCCAGATTTGAGAGAGAAAACCACTGTTCTCTTCTTGGAATTGCTGTACAAAAAACAAACCACCTCCTTGCTCTTTCAGTAATAAATCAATGTGATTCTGTTTACTGAACTCACGCCAACATCATTATTCCAAGGACCAGCTCTGGCTGTGCTAACACACCAGTAAATAGATCACAAGAATGCATAACATTGTCAAGATTCTGATAGATTTCTAGTGGAGGGGCAAACATGTCAAATCCAACCAAGTGCAACCCAAGATGACTAGTGTGCCATGGGCATGGAATATTTGGGGTTAGACCTTTCCATCTGACTTCTTTTACATACTGAATTATCATTCTAATTTCAATTCAGGGGTAGAGCAGGACAGCAGCTATTCAGTTTTGCCTGTGTAAGACATGCAAAGCACTTGAATTGGAGTTACCATGTTGAGTAACTATCTCTTTACATGCTAGGTGGAAGATATTAGAGTCTGTTTAGAACAGTGTAAGATGTAATGAACTTGTTGAAGGCTGGGCAGGTGACCTTCTGGTCATTGTTGTTGAGGACCCTGGTCTGGGGACTGGGTGGAGAGCAACAAACAAAAGGAATGGAGCAGTCTCTGGGAGCAGAGGATGCAGCAGAGTAACCCCCCCCATCCACTTCTCACTGCAGAAACTCCATCTGTGAGAGCGGTGGGAGTGGCTGCTCCCCATGTCTTCTCCAGATCAGGGTCTCTGGAAGGCATAGGAGCCTTTACCTGTGGGAAAGTTACGCCACAGGCAAGTATATAAATGTTCATTCCTCCAGAAGAAACTCTCCTGGGAGTGAATGGCCATTTTTGCTTCAGCAGAAAAAGAAAAAACGTGTGTACACTTGTGGTTTCTATCAAGGAAGCAGCAGGTCTCCTGGTAGAAACTGAACATCTGTACATGGCCTATGGCACTTTCTTTATTGTATCCATCTATAGTCTCAAAACCCTTTTTTTTGCAGCCATCTTCACTATTTCCTATTCCTATTTTGCTAAGGTTAGTGATTTTTTCCTGGCTCTTTGTGACTCCTAATGCTAAGGAAGGTAGTATCTGATTTTTATGTATGTCAGTAATTATTACATAAGTTCTATCACAACAGTTGAGACTTTTTATGCATTTATTGATGTCGCCTGCCATCAGCCGGCACTGCCACAGCAAAAGTGTTTCCTGAAATCTCCACAGAATACTGCCTGTATGCATTATTTGAGTAAATGAAAGGAAAAGATCTGATATTGGCTCACTGTGTCTTGATTCCTATGGGACTATGCTGTTTAGTGGAGGACAATCCTCTCTTTACTTCTGACTCAGTTTTCTGGGTTTCTGTTAACTTGTTGAGGTTGTCCCTCTAACAGTTTGTATTCCAGGCATCACATCTCTCCTCCTGAAGCTAGTAGTTTCTATGGAGAATTTTTTTCTTATTTTTTCTTTGCATTTACCTGGGCACCGCATTTACAGAAACCAATACATTTCTTCAGTGTCATAATCTTTATTGCCATGATATTTTTATCATGCTACTAACTTGTATAGATTGTTATTTATACAAATACAAATACATGTGTTTAATTTCCTAAATTGCTTTTTTAAAATAGTTGTTAATGCTTCCTGTTTCAGAACATTAAAGGAAATGGCATCTATGCATGTCAATACTTATACCTGAACTGCTAGGTTTTAGAAATCCTAATCTGACAACTTCCAAATTTGTAAAGCTAAGGCAAAATTAGATCAAACTCATCTTCTTTTAATCATCACAATTCCTCTAGTTAACTAACCTACTTCCAAAAAGATTTTGTGTCGATATTGGATGCTTATGTGGTTGGAGTTTTTTTCTTTCTTTTTTTTTTTTTTACCCCCAGAACTTTTCGTGCATATATATAACACCCCTGATACAAACGAGGTAAAATATATACATGCTGTAGAACCAAGCTGAAGCCAGGGAGAGCTGTACACACGCATAAAAGCAGGTTTTTGTCCTGTGTATGTAAAATTGGAAAAAAACAGGTACAACTAAACTTTGAAATAGTTTTAATTCTTTATTAAGAATTAATGGAAGGCAGATATAGCTTCAATTTGCTTATATTAGTATTTTAAAGTTATTGAAAGCCTTGTATATTTTTCAGATGGATTAGAGTCAACTGGCTAGTGATGAGCATTACCTGTTTCAACAGTTTTTGTTTATTTAATAACTTAGTTATTATCCTACTTTTGAATCCAAGATAAAATGTTAATTTTTGAATGGTGTATTTTTTCTTCATCCCTTTGGAAATTATTTCATACACTTCTCTTTCAAATACGTTATAAATTATAGTGGTCACAAAATGCAAACAAAATATGTAAAACAAAAACAAAAACAAAACAAAACAAAACAAAACAAAAAAGCAAACATACTAGGTTTTTTTCAGGTCTAGTAATATACCAGACTAGAATGGAATGGTAGCTTGAATCCCGTATATTTTAAGGCCTATATGACAAATCTCCAAATTGGTGCCGCTTTTTCAATAGCAGGCTCCCATATTCAAGTATACAACACTTGCAACTCTGGAATGTTAGCTGATCTGAAGTTGAGATTTAACCTATTTTCAAATGAGTTATCAGGTGAAACGTGTCTTGTAAAAGAGCATTTTCTTGTAATGGGTCACAGAACATCTTTGATGGTGGTTTTGGAGGCATTTGTAAAATAGATTTGTTCTCTCTAGGTCATTGAATAGTTGTCCACTTTGTGAACTCCACAGTCGGAAAAGGCGTAATTATTGGTATTCTGGGCATAGAAAGAAAAGATACATAATGGATGCAGACAGAATTAGATTTGTTACGTGATCAGCCTCTTGAAAATGCACTAAAGCCATGCCCTAAAAGAAGAGCATGGCTACAGGGCATTCTGGTTGTGCAACAAATTTACCCTCATTGTATGAGGGTTCAAAAGAAGATGCTCCAAAGTGGAGCACCTTCATTCATTTCTGTTTTCTCCAGTTGCTGCTGCAGCACAGCCCAGCCCAGCCCCTGGTGCTGTCTCAGGATGGGAAGAGGAGAAGGCAGGGGAGGGAGGTCTGTTTTGGGGTTTCCCCAGCCACGTTGGAGGTAGGGTGGGTAGCTTGCAGCTCCCCCTATTCCCATGAGGTAGGGGGGCTGCAATGCACTTATCCCCCATCCCAGTTGTAGTTTTCTGCCTGTGTATAGATAGTCTCTTGTTGAGTTAAACATATATCTATACAATAAAGTTTTCTATAACAATCGAACACAGAGAATAGTACTTATCTGATTGAAAAACACAGGCACTTAAAACTAATCACAGGAGGTTCTAAGAAATACACAATAGTGAAAAGTCTGATAAAGTTTTATAATTTTGTAATGATGACTTTTTTTCATGGATCCAGCAAAAAGCCATAGTAAATTCTCCCAATTTTCTACCATATTTATTCTCTGAAAGCTGCACTTATTTACACACATTTTTGAGATGCAAAACATTAAACTCTCTGAAACTGAAAAGTAATACAAGTTATTTAAGTCCACAGGAGACTAAGCTGTTGTGTGCCACAGGTAAGGAACAGGAAAGACTAGGATGCCACCAATGCCTGAGGCTTCTGTGATGACAAGGAATTGATTTATTGAGATGTGTCCAGATGTTTCTAGCAGGCATCATAGACCCCATGCTATGGAGGAAGGCAAAAAGTCTCCATGGTCCCTGTCAATCTGACCTGGAGGCAAATTTCTTCCCGAGTCCAAATCAGTTTTCAGTTTAACTTTAAACACATGAGCAATTCACACCAGTCAAACTTTATAAAAAAAAAGAAAAGATTTTCTATAGTAATTCAGGGCTCTGGTCTACTCTGTCTGGTGTTCTGCTTCTAAGTATGTAATTGAAGCTTTAGATGAATGAAAACAATTGAGAAACAGAATGCATCTGGTCAATTATGTCCCAGAGGGAAAAGTTCTTTCCTTATTTCTGCAAATAATTGGATGAAGCCCCAAAATATTTTGTTTGCTTTTAGTCATAGATTCATAGATTGTTTCATAGATTGTAAGGGTGGAAGGGACCTCAGAAGATCATTAGGTCCAGCCCCCTGCATCAAGCAGGAAAGACAGCTGGGATCAGGTGACCCCAGTAAGGTGACCATCCAGTCTCCTCTTGAAGATTTCCAGGGTAGGTGATTGTACCACCTCTGCAGGGAGCTTATTCCACAGTCTGGACACCCTAGTTGTGAAATAGTTTTTCTTATGTTGAGCCTGAAATGGTCTTCCAGGAGTTTGTTACCATTACTCCAAGTTTTCCCCAACAGTTGTTCACCGAGCCCTTGATGTAGCTGTAAGCTGCTACCAAGTCCCTTCTCAGCCTTTTTTCAGCCTGGAGAGTCCCAGATCCCTCAGCCTTTCTTCATATGGCTTGCTGCACAAGTCTCTGATCATATGGGTGACCCTTCTCTGGACTCTCTCAAGCTTTACCATGTCCTTGTTAAAGTACGGCACCTAGAACTGGATGCAGTACTCCAGCTGTAGTCTCACCAATGCCTAGCAGAGTTGGAGAATTACTTCTTTGGTTTCACTGGAGTTGCATTGATTGATGCATTCCAGGGTATTGTTAGCCCTGCTGGCTACTGTGTTGCACTACCAGTTCATGTTCATACTGTGGTCTGTTATTACCCCCAGGTCCCTTTCATACATAGTACTGGTGAGGTTAGCATTGCCAAGTCTGTAGGTGTGCAGGGGATTGTTCATTCTTAGGTGGAGCACTTTACATTTCTCGACATTGAACTTCATCTGGTTCTGGTTGGCCCAGCTTGCAAGCCTGTCTAGGTTTGCCTGTATCGGTAGCCTACCTTCAAGTGTGACCAGACTTTCTCATAACTTGGTGTCATCCATGAACTTGGGCAGTGAGCTCTATATCCCTATATCCAAATCATTGATGAAGATGTTGAATAGCATTGGGCCAAGCACTGACCCCTGCAGCATACCACTGGCCATTTCCGCCAAGATGACACAGATCCATTCATTAGAACTCTCTTGGTCCTGCCCTGCAACCAGCTTCCTACCCACCTGACTGTCTCACAATTAAGCCAGCAGTCTTCCAGTTTTCTCACAAGAACATCATGGGATACCAGATTGAAGGCTTTTTGGAAGTTGAAGTATATAATGTCAACCTCCTCTCTCCTATCCAGGTGGTGAGTCACCTGATCATAAAAGGAGATGTCATTGTAATAGACAGACTTTTATGAGTGATGCTAAAGTTCTTTCCTTGGCTCTGACAAGGACAGAATGAACAAGGTACAAGAACAGAATTCACAGGGATATAGACTTCAAGGATATAGACTCCAAGACCAGAGAGGACAACAACAACCATTTATCCCAACTCCTTGTACAAGCTGGCCACAGAATTTCTTCTGAGAAGTACTGAGTTTATAACTTCCCCTGGTAAACTTGCAATGGTCAGTTACCCAAACTGCTAGGTTAAATTTTGTCTTATGACCCTATTTTATGGCCATGCTTTGCAATGGAAATTCATCAAGGAATTCAGCGAAAGAGCTGCCTGGGTGACTTGGTCAAAAGTGTTTGGCAGAACACGGGGTTAAAAGGTTTGGCTACTCCATCCAGTGTCAACATACAACATACCCATCCAGCAGGTGGGCCCAACTAAGAATAGACTGACATAGCAGTAATACAACTTTCAATTCAATTCCTTCATTTCCAAGAACTGTAAATACGTGGCTCATACTTTGTATGTAGTGGCATCTACCATCACATTAGAGGAGTCAGATTCCTTTCTGGCAGTTTCCAGGTCAAATCAAAGGATTTTAAACCTGCTGATTTAATAAGAGATTATTAGACCCAGCTTCATCCATCTGGCTAATGCCCACCATTTCATTTGCAAACAAGTAACTTTACATTAGTCTTGCACAAAAGGTCTTTGTGTTTTTGGCTGCTTTCAAAACATTGGAAAGCTGGAAACCCACATGACTTTCCTCCACAGTTAGACAAGTCTCTTGGATTGATTGTCTAAGCAAGGAAAGCAGATTCCCCACGATCAAATGTCTTTATTGTCACCTAGTCATCTGCAGCAGTAGACTGTTAGTACATTTTCTTTAATACAGGTTGGCAACCTATAGCTTGCAGGCTGGGTCTTACCTCCTGACTAGAAAATGATATTTAATTGGCTTGTAGGTAAAGTAGATATTGCATTAGAACAGTGGTCCAGGGGAATGGCAAGAGTTAATTGGTTTCTAAAAGCTTGTGTGTGACAAAGTTTCCTTCAAGGCCCATTGTGTCTGAAGTCAGTACATACACAGGCTGAGAAATTGAAGATGTGTACTGCACTGTTCCATAATATGAGATAAGGTGGCATTAGTTCAAAGTGCCCAACTGCAGAACCCTTGGGATTTCCAGTTTTCAGACCAAATTAAGATGTGTGCATGTGATGGGTTTGTTAGAACAAAGGCATATGCTGACAGAAGAGAACGTTGACAGTAAGATAACCATAGGGAAACCAGTCAACCATGCCCGGGATGAAGAGTCATCAGAGGGGAGAAAGGTTAAAAAGGAGGGATTTCAGAGTAGCAAAGGGTCCCTAATGGGGGAACCCGAGGCCACCATGGACAGAGGTCACACCACCAGCTTGTCTCACCCACCCCGTGGAGGTGGGGGGGGGTAGGCCTTGGTCCTCGACCTCCAGGCTGCTGACATTCAAGAAAGAACCACAGGGTGAAGTTTGCATACTTTCCCTCTGTAACATCCATAGGACTGGTAGATGTGGAATCAGGGAGGTTATTTTGTTTGCCTTACCTACATTAATCATATCTCTATCACTGTGTATCAGTAAAAATTGCCTATTATTGAATGGAGAAGTCATGGTTAGTCTGAGGGTTTGGGTCCATCCAGAACATGGTATCTGGGTCATAAATCCAGTGCCAGCATGGCCCACGGAGCCTTTGAAGATAGCCCACAGAGCCATGGTTTCGGTGGGATTTGGTGGTAGGCTTTTCCTGCACTGTGCCAGTCAGCTGCCTAGGACTCCAGCAGGGGGAGAACTCTGTTTGTTCCATGCTGCCATAAGGTGGCATGGGTCCTGGTGAAGGAAGGAGGCTTTTGGTGCCCCGTATTGCAGCTGAGTAATGAAGCGATGTGGTGGTGGCAGCTGGGTCCTAATACCCACTGTCCTTTTTCCTAAGTTGTGTCATTCCCCTTCCCCCCACCCCCGCCCAAGCATTGATAATTGTCGTTCTATGACACCATTACCCCCATTCTGTACTCTGCTCCAGAGGATAAGAAAGTGGCAAAAGATCTAGAAAGAAGATCTTGGTTTCTTGTGCTTTCGTATGCAGCGTATGATTCCTCTGACTCCTTGAACAGGTTTGACGGTTTAGGAGTTTTCTCTTGGTTGTGTGTTTGTATGTACCTCTAACTGACTGATGCAGCTGTACAACCTGTACACACAAAGAGAACTCTGATGTATAACAGTCTGAAAGACTAACTTTTAGAAGTTGTCTATAAGCTCTTACAGATTTTATTTGCATGTTTATATTGGGTATTTGAACATGGCCAGTAGGTATATAGAAAAGTGTGAGATTTATGAAAGGAATGAGTATGTAACCATATACACATTATTTTTGCCTTAAAATTAATTTAAAAAAAAAATGTCTTGGTCCCATATTTTCAAGGCTTATTTTCAGTATGAACTGAATTTTTATATCTGAGTTATAAGTTTGCTGCAAAGTAGTTCTTAAAGGAAACACTGTGATCAACACTTTTTGTCACTGCTGTAATATTTAATTCAAAGTTTTTTGTCTTTTGTACCCAGAATGCAGTCTTATTTTGGAATATATCCTACAGAAACATTTGAACTATAATTATCTGTTTTTAGTATGACTATGTAGTTTAAACATATATCTTCCTGAAGATATTAAGACAATGATCAATAAGCATTCTTTAGTCTCCAACAGCTTTACCATATGTCTTTAATTATTTTGTACACTTTAAACAAAAGTAACTTCCATCAGAGTGATAACACTTCCCTTTAAACCTTGCTAGTATGGTGAATTTAAACCTTAAAAGATGTTGCTTTTGCCTTTTTTCTTCAGAGAAGTCACTGTGTGATAGACTTTTATTACTGCTTGATTGCATTCTACCCCTCCTTGTCCTGTGCTGGACAGCAACTATTGTGTTCGCCTCATTAAATACTGAAGATAAGGTGTTCCTATTATGGGCATTCTTTAGATCTTTACTAGACCTAGACTTTTTTTGCTCTTAAAGATACTGTTTTGATTTAAAATATGTGTTAGTAAATTTTTAAGTTTGAAAATTAAGAGTTGTTCCCATGGAACAATTCAAACCTCCTTACAGATGTTTTATCATTTTTAAAGAAAAATTGACCCCAGTACAGTTGTTTATTTTGATTAACATTTTATACATTATCTGCCTTATAAATTTAGGATTGCTTTGTTTCATCGTGTCTTTTAAATTATCCAGACAAATTATTATATTGTTTATATGAAATTTGTGTTCATTTTTAGTTTGGTGGGCCAGTTTCAGAGTGTATTTGATAGACATGAAATGCAACAAAATTTTGTCACTGTATTCACTGCTTCTTAGATGTCTTAATCAAGATTGAATCTGTGTTATATGTCTTATAAAACCACCTATGTAGAAGCTACATGCACCAAACAGCAGATACAGGTTGACAACCTTTAAAAATTGTGGGATGCCTCTTGTACCCTAGCCACTTCCATAGACTGCTAGCCCCCTGTGCAGTGCCCCAGCCCTCCTTGCTCTGTGCTTGCCACTGACTGCTGCCAACTTGTGTTGCCACTGGTGATGGGCAACTACGAATTTGTTAGCATGGGGTTGTAGTGGGCCAACAAAGCACCCTTTGGCCCAGAGGAGGGATGCTGGATCCTGCAGGTCAGCTTGGTAGCACACAGCAAAGAAATTTATGGCACAAGATGGAGAATGTGCCCCTGCTGCCACAAGTTGCCTGCTGTTGCTACATGCCATTGATCCTGCTGCCAAAGGTTGGATCCTCAATCTCTTTGTGGAGAGGATCTGGCCTTGGGGTTGTAGGTTGCCAACCCTTGGCCTAAGAGAAGAAGTTAAATTCAAAACCTAGGAAGGATGTCTACAATCAGCTAATGCATTAAAAGAGCAATTTGTTCATGAATTATTTGTTCACAAAAGGTATTGCAGTACTTTCTGAGATAACTCTCCGAAGATATTGGAATAATATTTCTTGATTTGTAGTCTGTTAGCCAAGACTGTAGTAGCTCAGCAGAGGTTCACTTGTAAGCTTGGTTTGCACACAAATTATATTGTACTTGCATTACTGTATTGGCTACTCTGTTTAGAGTTTATAAAGTGGTACAACTGCTAATGTCAATGTTCTTATACAAGTACAAAAAATTGATATCAATATAACATTACTGTAAATTCAGTGGATTAACTATACCACTGTAGCCACCTTTTTAATTGCTGTATTACTGTGTCTACATTAAAGGTTGCATTACTTTAACCACACTGTATTTTGAAATGGGTTTCATTAGTGGCACAAAAATCATGTAAACAGTACTGAAACTTTCTAAAGAAAAATTGGCTGTGATCTGGAATTGTAGCCAGGAAATTCTGAGCAAGGGATTCATTTCTGGACTCAGCTGATCCTTGTACTAACCTAGCATCTGTTAAATGATCTGTAATTAAAATGTGAAATTTTGCCATGTGTCAGGGAAGACCTCTTATTAAGATAATGTTTGGATTGTGCTACTCTGGTTACCAGGGAGAGGGGCTGTTTGGAAAATAGCCATCTTGCCTGACTTCAGTCCTTTTTTAGAGAGGTGGGAATTGGCAGGTATTAATATTAGGGGTAATGCTTTGTTACCCTGCTGAACTTGCTGATCTGACCTATGTAAATGTTAGAGTTTAGGGCTTTATAGAATTGTTTTTGAGAAGATGGCGATTCCTGTGAATAAAAATTGTAATAGTAAGTATCTCTTCCCAGGAATGCAAAACTTTGTCATATGACTGTTGTGTAAAATTTGTGGCAGACTTGGAGACCCTGAGGATTTGTAAGGTGTTTAATCATCGGGGATCCTGGCTTTCTCTGTTAAAAAGCCCCCAAATTCTCTGATTAAGAAGCCCAAATCTGTGCTTTTCTGCAATTAAAATGAAGCACCATATCTGTGTATTTATGAGGTATCAGTTGAACACACATTTTATTGATATATTTACAATTTTAAAGCAGTTTGGAAGCCTACTAGTGCCTCTATCATTATAGATTCATAGAGTCACAGATTGTAAGGTTGGAAGGAACTTTGGAAGATAATTGGGTCAAGCCCCCTGCACCAAGCAGGAAAGACAACTGGGGTTAGGTGACCCCAGCAAAATGACTGTCCAGTCTCCTCTCGATGATTTCCAGGGTAGGCGATTGCACCACCTCTGGAGGGAGCTTATTACACAGTCTGGACAGCCTAGTTGTAAATAGTTTTTCCTAATGTTGAGCTGGAAATGGTCTTCCAGAAGTTTGTTACCATTACTCCTAGTTTTCCGTAGGGGTGCCCTGGTGAATAGTTGTTCACCAAGCCCTTGATATATGCCTCTGATGTAGTGGTGTGCTGCTACCAAGTGCCTTCCCAGACTTCTTTTTTTTAGGCTGAAGAGTCCCAGATCTCTCAGCTTTCCTCATATGGCTTGCCTTACAAGTCTCTGATCATATGGGTGGCCCTTCTCTGGACTCTCTCAAGCTCTACCACATCTTTGTTAAAGTGCGGTGCCCAGAACTGGATGCAGTACTCCAGCTGCAGTCTCACCAGTTCCAAGTACAGTGAGAGAATCACTTTATTTGGTTTTGCTGGAGATGCATTGATTGATAATAAAGTACATTTTATATACCTATAGATTTTGGCATTTATTTTTTTTTATCATGGAAATATCAGAGCTCCCCCTGCCCCCTTTGCTCACCAGGATGTGGGTCCAGTTGTGGCTGTCGCCCCTGCTGCTTTGTGGTGCTGAGAAGCTCTGATATGTTGGTGCCCTGCCCCCCACTCCCAAACCACAGGCCCCCCAGCTCTGTTGGTGCCCCTCATTCCCAACCCACAGTTCTCTGTACCACTTGTCATGCCGGTGCCCAACATTCCTACCCCTACCCCAGCACTGTTGATGTCCTTCGCTCCTGATCTGCAGCCCCCCATCTGCACTGGTGCCCACTGTTACAGAGTACCCAACATTTTTGTTAGATACCCTGCTTTATGGGCATGCTGTCCAGCTCTTGCCCAGCACTCTTTGATATTTGTTGTTATACAGAGTGCAGGAAGCTGCCCTGGTTTTATTATAATGACCACTCGGATTATGGCCCCAGTCTTATGGACTAACTGCATGGTTCTGTACCTCTCCTATACCATACCCCATGCCTAGCAGATGGCATCTTTACAGGTGTTCTACAACTTGTAGCCCCTTCCTGGCCCTTCTGATCCCTCAGGCTCTCCAAGCCCCACTCTGGGCCCTCAGACCTCTCAGTCTCTCTGTACAGCTCCTTCCTGAGCTGCCAGACCCCTTGGTCTTTCTGTCAGCCCCGCTTGGGTTCCCTAAATCTTTCTTCTGGCCCCTATCTGGGCCTTCAGACCCCTTGGTCTCACACAGGCCACTCCCTGGGCTACCAGGCCCTCTCTGGGTTGCCAGCCAGCCCCTTTTTGGTCTCTCGTCCTGGACACTTAGTTCATCACTTTCCCATCCCATCCCATCCCATCTGGTCCTGTACTCTGTTCCCAGCCCTTAGCTGGGCTGCTGGATCCTTCTGGTCCCACTATGCTTGCTGGCCTCACTATATTCCTTAGGACCCTAGGCTTCACTCTTCAGAGCCTTGGACCCAGCTGGTCCTGCACTCTATTCCCCGGCCCCTTGCTAGGCCACTGGACCCATGTGGTCCCAGTCTTCCATGGGCAGCCCCACCACACTAACCAACCCCAGTAGGGTGCAGTTTCAAGTCTTATCCAGGACTAGTGTTCAGGCCTATCTGATATTGCTTGTCCTTCTCTCAGCTCCCCCTAGATGTCCTATGCTCCTCCAGATCTGCTAACCGGCCCTGGCTCTATCTCCCATCCAAATTCTTCATCTCTGGCTCCCAGCTCGCTCTTGGACCCCTTTACTTGATCCCTCCTCTTCAGAGGGACTAGCAGCAGCCATTGTCATCCTGGGCTGCACACCTCTTGACCCCTTTCTCTCAGCTGTGGCTACACAAGGAATTTTGGCTTCTCCTAGGCCTTGGCCCCACTTCAGGCCTGTCAAGAACTCCAGGCTCTTCTGTCTCTGGCAGTCTCTCCCATCATCTGTTTCACCTTTCAGTCCCTCCTGGGCCTTGGCTCCACACAGGCTAGTTGAGATTCCCGGGGTCAGTCTTCCAGCTGTCAGCCCTCTCGTCTACCCTCTTGGCCCCCTTCATAGATCACTCCCTCTCTCTGGGCTCACCCAGAGCCCTATATAAGTCTTCCCTAATACAGCCCTTTTTTCTTCTCTGGACTCAACTGGACCCCTCAGTAGGCTCCTGTACTCTGCCCCATTCATTAGGTTCACCCAGGCCCTACACTAGGTCTCCTAAATACTCAGCCCCTCTCCCAGGACTCACCTGGCCTCTCACTAGACCCCTGCCCACTCAACCCCTCTCTCTCTGGGCTCATTCAGCTTCTCAACAGGCCCCAGGCACTCGGCCCCCTTCTCAGGGCTCTGGACAACCAACCCAGTTCTCCCAGTAACCTTCTCCATCTCCTCAGTTCCCACCCAAACCTCCAGAGTGCTTCAGATGTTATTCTCTTTGTGGCATTCAGAAGCAGCAACCTTCCTGCTTGGTGATATTCCTTCACCCAAGGTGGTACTACCAGCTCTACTCTCAGGATTTAGGCTTATATGTTGTCTAAACCCAGCCCTCTTCTAATCAGGTGACTCCCTTGATCAAGCCTAACCTCACCTGCTGGCTCCCTAGGTCAGCTGACTCTGCAATTAGCCCAGACTCCCAGCTGTCAGTGGCTCTACAGGCCACCTGACCTCTTAAAGTGGCAGGCACCTCAAATGCCCTACCACATCTCTCACTGCCAACCCACAGCCTTCCATCCCCATCGGTACCCCTCCTAACTCGAAGCCCCCTAACCCTGCTGGTGCCCCTTAAACCCAACCCATATCCTCCTGGCTCTGCTGGTGCCCCTCACTCCCAATCCATAGTCCCCCACCCCCAAGCCCTGTGGTGCCCCTCACTCCTGACCTGCATCTCTCTGTCCCTGGTGGTGCCCCTTACTCCTGACCCTCAGATCCCTCTACCCACAGCCCTACTATGGGCTATGGTACCCAACAGCTGCATCCTGCCCACTCCCTGCTCCCTTCCCCATGCACACCAGCCACAGCCATCCAGTGGCACCTGAATACTAGCTGCTGCAGCTGGAGTGGAGGGAGGAACACAAAGCCTGGGCCCTGCCCCACCTCCTCGTCCATAGATGGCATAGCCACAGTGGAGCCAAGCGGAGCTAGTGTGGTGGGGGAGGGGAATGTGGACTGCCCACTGTGGGGCTTGGGGCTCCCTGCCCTGTTGCCCAGCAAGTAGGACCTGGCATGGGAGAGTGGAGCGGGGTGGGGAGATTTAGTACTGCCACTGCCCGGAGCCCTGTGCCAGCTGTGCCACCATGGGAGGGTGACCTCTGCCCACCCAACAGCAGGGGGGATGGTGGCAGTGGCATGGAGTTGTGCCCCCCTTCTGCTGCTGAGTGGGCAGAGAGTACCTTACCTTGGTGGTGCAGCTGGTGCAGGGCTCCCAGCAGTGGTGGCAGCAGCACTAATTTTCCCCACACTGCTGTGTCTTCCTGTACCAGGTGTTGTCCACGGGGCCATGGAAGTGGTTCCTGCATGGTGCTGGTTGAGCCAGGCTGAAGCCCCATGTCTTGCTGTTCATGCAGAAATCTGGGAGGCATGTGTCTCCCTCATACCCTCCCAACTTATCACCAATGGGCATGGCCAGACTGTGCTCAAAAGGTCCCCAAGCCCTGGTCATCCAGCCTCCCACTCCATTCCATAGACTTACATTTATCCAGCTGCCAGAGCTGCTCCCACCACCCTGCCTGGCTGTATTGCACACGCACATACACACGCATACACACAGTGCCCCCTGCCTCCAATTGCCTTCCTTCACTGTCCCCAGTCCCAAGCAATCCCTTGTAGGCTGGAACTCTGCCAGTTTCCCACTTCAAAGAGGAACATCCAGGTTTTTCTCCTTTAGAATATCCACATTTTTTTCTGCAGGAAACAGAAAACAGAAAACCTGGGTCCTTGTTGGTCCCACAACCAATCACAGCCGACATTTGATTTTTCCTTCCTAGTCCTGGTTAGGTTTGTTGCCCTTAACTGTTGTCCAGAGCGGCCATTTATTTTTATTCAATAAATGTTTCTTTTGTTTGCTTAATGAGAGCAGCTGGTTCTGGTGTCTTTGATTCCAAGACCTTTCTAGCAGTCACTGCTAACAGACAAAATCACTGGACACCAGTAATTCTTTTTTTTTTCTGTGCCATACAATGTAAGGGTTTAATCCCATGCTCACTGAAAGCAAAGTAAGGTTCCAATTGCATCATCTTTCCTGAGAAAGCATCTCAGTCTTGTATCCCAATAGATGTTGAAGTGGTTTCAGAAATAATTTCCAAGCCACTGTATAGATGTTACTATGATGACAACATCATCAACAACAGCAAAACCTGCAATTGCATAACTTAAGTACCCAGTGAGGTTGTCTGTAATAGTAACAATATTTAGTGTTGTGACTGCTAGCATTTTAGTCCTTGGCTTCTTTAATTCTTAATCAGAAATGACAGGATTAAATTAGCCACAAAGATAACTCTTTCTGAATTCAGAGGCTTCAGAACCACCTCTAGCTGCATTTCAATGGAGTTGGGAGGGTGGGCAGAGGGAAGAAAGATGCACAATACACAAAACAGAGAGGAAGAAAAATATTTTTACCAAGGGCAAGAATGCTTTAGGTCTAAACATACTGGATATCATGAAAGCTGAGGTTTGTGTAAGGGTGAAAATGATTTTGAAAGGAATATGCAAAGCAGCATATAATATCCATTACAAAGAGTTGTCATTGTGGTGCCTAGCACCTTTTTCATAAACTGGTAAAGAACATGTTTAGTTTATTTAGAGCCATAATATGATATATTTTCTCAGTGGGAACTGTGGCGTACAATGTGTTGTTAAAACACAAATAAGCAAATAGGTATATCCTGATCTTGATATTCTTGCAATGTGAACATGGGTGACTGGTGCCGCCTTAGTCGGGGGGGCATGTGCCCCCCCACTCCCAGCAACTAGTCAGCAACTGGGGTGGGGGGTAGGGTCCCCCTGCTTCTAATCCCGCTAACTGGCCAATCTCTCTGGCTGATCACTGTGGCTGCTTCTGGAAGTGGCTGTGGCTGATCACAGCTGTGCTCTGCTCCCCAGCTGGTGTTTGCAGGCGGGGTACTAGTGCTCCCGCCTGCCCCATCTGCCCATCACCTAGGCGGCAAGTGTGGCCAGTCAGGGGGTGCACCAGTGCTCTCAGGTGGTGCACGTGCACCCCCATTCACCCCCTATGCTTCACCACTGGCTTCGAAGGAATTGCAGGCCACTGGGAAAAATAATTCCTCAGGGGTTTTCTTGTTCTTTGGAGTGATGGGACTAAAGTAAGATCTATACTGATGGAGTGCAGCAGAGAGTATTACTGGACATCAACTAAGTTTAAAACCCTGGCTAACAAATTACCAGTACATTGCTCACAGGTTAGCTTTTATGAACTATCAGGCTGCTCATATAGCTCCTTATGGCTAGGTACAGACAGTCACAAATCCTGTGGCTGAACTGGTTTAGACTTTGCAGGTTAGTCTAAACTTCACAGATTAAATTGAAACAGAAGTGAACGGACATTTACCTTTTGTTCAGGAAATGCAGCTGCATGCCTGCAGTGGCTGAGGCTGGAAGCTGGGGGGGAGGAGGGGGTGTGCTAGAACACAGCTCTCTGGCTGTGTGTTCACTTCCTCTTTCTGCTGCTCCTGAGGTGTCTCCAGAATTTGCAGTCCAGAATTACAACAGCAGGACACTTCAGGGTTGCTCATCACTTTCTCTTCCTGCTTCCAGGTGCCTCTGGGGTTTGTAGTCCACAGTTGCAGGCAGCACGAAGTTTGAGCAGGGGGAAAGGGGTGTTTAACCCTCCTCCCTGGCCCCAGCTCCCAGCTAGGGTTTGCCAAGGGGGGGCAGTCCCCCTTTCTAGACTGGTCTTCATCCTCAGCTGGATTTGCCCCCTCACCCCCTTGTCAGCCAGCCTTCACTGCTCCAGCTAAGGAGCAGAGGGGAGGAGCCAGCCTGCTCTCTGGAGCAGAAAGACAAGCCCAGCACAGGGATGCAAAGCATGCTGAAGCACTGTGATTTAACTTTAACCAGCAAGGGGTCTGGGACAGAAGTACCATAAACTGGTTTGATCCAAATCAGTTACGTCTGTTAGTACATTCAACCAGATTTATCTTAAAGCAGTTTTAGCTGTTTTGGAACTGGTTTATGTGCACAGAGCTTCTGTTCTGTTACAGGTTTATACCAGTTTCTGATCACTTAAACTGGTTTATGTGCAACTTCTGTCCCTAGCTTATGTAACAAAATGTCAAATAGCTGTGACAGATCTTCTGTACTATTTTCAAACCTCACTCAGTTACTTAGATGAAACAGAATTTAGTGGAGCCACAACTGAAAGTAGAAAAAAATCATTTGTCAAAGACTATATAATGTAGGGAGAACTGTGAAAAACACTACTCACTAATCACTTGTTAAAATTGAAATATTAT
This sequence comes from Crocodylus porosus, assembly GCF_001723895.1. Classification (NCBI taxonomy): domain Eukaryota; kingdom Metazoa; phylum Chordata; order Crocodylia; family Crocodylidae; genus Crocodylus; species Crocodylus porosus. The sequence continues at coordinate 108,142,238 of NW_017728906.1, read as the reverse complement.
TTACTTTTGGAGTCTAATGCTAAAGCCAGGTGTTTGGCAATCAAGTTTTCCCAGATGACAGATTATGTCAATATGTTGGCCACACTTGAGTATCCTGTAACATATTATGGAGCTGTTATTCCCCCCCCACCCCAAATAGGATTTGGATATTGCAGTTGTACAAGTATCAGAATTTATGACACTCTAAGGGGTGGAAGTAGAATAGCACGTAAAGCTGTGTAAGGGGAAGCTTAATTTATGTTAAGTATAGAGAACAGCTAAAATATGAAAAAAATATATGCTACTTGCACTATTCAAAGGAAAGCAAAATTTCAATGTTGATAGAAAGATAACCATGTCCTTTCTGTCTCCACCTCATCCATGGCCCCCATGGCCTCTTTATACTCTTTTCTATTATAGGTTCGCATATTCATAAGCCTTTGGGCATACTAATTTTTACAACTTGTTAAGGGTCCCCAAGACTTTAATAGCTAGTTTTTAGATTTCATAGATTTTTAGGGTTGGAAGGGACCTTGTAGATCATTAAGTCCAACCCCCTGCTCTAGGCAGGAAAGAGCACTGGGGTTAAGTAACCCCATTTAGGTGCTTATGTAATCTCTTCTTGAACACCTCCAAGGTAGGGGAAAGCACCACCTCCCTTGGAAGCCCATTCCATATTTTGGTAATCCTCACCATAAAGCATTACTTCCTGATGTCCAATCTAAATCTACTCTACTTCAGTTTGTGGCCATTATTTCTAATAACCCCAAAGGGCACCCTGGTGAACAGAGTACCTCCTATTTCCTGCTGACCCCCCACTGATGAGTTTGTAGATAGCCACAAGATCACCTTTCAGCCTTCTCTTGTGGGGAAGAGATTCAGGTCTGTCTTCATAGGATTTTACCTGCAGGCCCTCAACCATATGAGTAGCCCTCTGAACCCTCTCAAGGTTATCCACATCCTTTTTGAAGTGTGGCGTCCAGAATTGGGTGCAGTACTCCAGCTGCGGCTTCACCAGCGCCAGAGGAGAAATATCACATCCCTAGTTTTGCTTGTGATGCACCTACTAATGCAAGAAAGAGTGATTACCTCATCATTTATCCTTGTTAAATTGCATCCTATTCTGATCTGCCCACTTCACTAGTCTATCCAGTTCCACCTGAATTCACTCCCTGCCCTCCGGTGTGTTTACTGTACCCCATAGTTAGGTGTCGTCTGTGAATTTGGACAGAGTGTTTTCAACACCCTCATCCAAATCACTGATGAAGATATTGAACAGTACTGGTCCAAGGACAGAGCCTTGGGGGACACCACTGTCCACATCTCTCCAGGGAGAAATTGACCTGTCCACCATCACTCTGTGGGTGAGTCCCATAAGCCACTTTTTCACCTACCTTATTGTGAAAAAATCCACATCACAGCTACTCAGTTTGCTTGCAAGAATTAGATGCAACACTGTGTCAAAAGCCTTTTTAAAGTCCAAGTAAATAACATCCATATCTACTGCTGCATCTAAGCACTTTGTGACCTGGTCATAAAAAGAGACCAGGTTAGTCAGGCAGCATCTGCCTGCTAAAAACCCATGCTGGTTTCCCCTTACCCACTGGGCCCCCACAAACATGATCCTTTATGATTTTTTCTGTGGTCTTGCCAAGAATAGAGGTGAGGCTAAATGGCCTATAATTACTTGGGTCCTCCTGCCTCCCCTTCTTGAAAACAGGGACCACATTGGCCCTTTTCTAGTCTTCTGGGATCAGTCCTGAGTGTCATGAGCACTCAAACAGCTGTTCCAGTAGTTTCGCTATGACACTGACCAAAAGATCACTAGAATCGTGACTCCTACCTTTTCAACTCTCAAGCAGACTTACGACAAGAGCATACCACTGGCAACATCATCCTAAAAGATGAACCCCTACTCCTATATCATCTTACAGCTCATGACACTGGTTTCTTACACCTTCCTTCTCTCTTCCTTAAATCTAAAGCACCCTAGATTTTGTTAGTTGCGTTTAAGATTTTGTCAAGAGCAAGATGACCAAAATACGCCTACTCCAGGTACAGATATGTATTGTGCCTGTAATTCAGGAAATTGGCTTCAAGGTAGGAATTTCTTGGTTCGATTTTGTAGATCTCATTTCATTTATATGATGAAAAGAGTGAAACTATGAATAAAACATTTTTGTTTTTATTGTTTATTGTTCATTTTGAATATCAAATAAGCATATGTAAAAGTTTATGCTAGACTTCTTATTTTCCTCTATATTGGAAGTGGTGGGGGCACTGAGGTACACAGTTTGCCTAGGGTGCCAATTACCCTTAGACTGGCCCTGTACTACTATACTGTCAGAGACGGTATACTGGGCTGGATGAACCATTGGTATGACTGCAATGCAAGTTTTATGTTCTTATGTCTTTCAGAAAAGTTCCACCTTGATAAATAATTTATTATCAGGATAAAACACTTGGTTGAAAAAAAATTGCTTCAAAATAATAAGCAACTACTCTCTCTAAACTTTCTCATGATTGTATAAGCTTGAATGTGTTGTTCTTTGACTGCCAAACAGCTAGGTGAGTCCTGTTCCTACCTCTGTCTGTTGTTATGGAAACTGCATTTCTTGTAGATGACATTTGGTATATCTTATTTGTGTTACTTGGTTTTTAACTTATAATTTTATGAAAGTTCTATAATGCTTCCAGGCAGACCCAAAAATTCTTCTGATTCCTCTTTCATGAAAAATGTGCCAAGTTCCTCCTATTCTGGTGAACTTAAATTGGAGATGGTCCTCCAGTTGGTCTTTTCTAGTACGTGCATTAAGCCAAATTTTGCTTATTTTCATCATGAACCAGCTGTCCCAGCAAAATCAACCTGGCAAAAACCCCCAACCCCTCCTTAAAATAATAACCCCCTCCAGATCTGCAGAACTATGACAAATATATTTGTTTTAATTTTAAAATTAATAAAAAAAGTTTCAATGAAAACAATGACATTGCTTTAGGTGTACAACACTTAAACTGGTGTAACCAGTGGAGAATTATAGTTCTACCTACACTTAGTATGTATTGGATTTGAAATGCTGGCATTTCAGTCCTGGTAATTATCTGCTGCCATATTCAAATTACACAATGAAATTTGTTGGAATGTTATAATTGCATTATATTTGTTCCTAAAAGTATGATAGATAACCAGGGATCCTGGTTTTCTCTGATTTAAAAAAGAAATCCCCAATTTTTGGGTAAGAAAAGTAACCTGAAATCCACATTTTTTCATGATCAAAATTAAACACCACTCTGTGTGTGTGTGTGTGTGTGTGTGTGTGTGTGTGTGTGTGTGTGTAATGCTTCATTTTGATCATGAAAAAATGTGGATTTTGGGATAGTTTTTTAACCCAAAAATTAGGGATTTTTTTAATCAGAGAAAACCAGGATCCCTGTATATAACTGATTTTTGTTTCTCATCAGCTGATTGAATTTTTCTGTGGTTTCTGGAGTATTAACTACAAACTGTTTAAAGTGGCAAATTGTATATGTTAAGATATATTTAACTGACATTTTAAACTAATTTAAATAGAATTCAGCATAAGCCTTAAAACATTTGTCTTCAAATTAAATATCACGTTTCATATATAACATGTTTTAATTTTAATTTTCTAGCAATTATAGATTGAAGAGAGAGTGTTGATTTGATTAATCATACTTACAAGCTGTTAGTAAAGAAAAATGGAAAATGGTTTGACTTGATTTATAACATAATTGCTTCATTTGGATTGGCATTACTTCTATCAGTTGAGAAAATGGGGATTAATTTAATTTAAAGGAAGAATAAAGATGAATAGCTGATGGTATTGATATTGCAGAAAAAGTTAATAGCATTTAACTGCAGCTTTATATGGAGATCCAGTTAAAGTGGAGAATAGAACATTTATTAAAATGTGATTATTACATACAAAGAATTTTTCAATCCTTTCACACCTCAGTTATTTTTGAAATCTGAGAAGGTACATTTACATGGTTCTGATTTTCTTTTGCTCAAGTAAATAATATTGGAAAACAAGACAGATATTTAATGCCTGTGAAGACATGTCATAGTAAACTACTGATTACTGTAAAAATTCAGGAGTAAGAACACATTTCTAATGAGTTCATTTAGATAAATAAGATTAGAAAAATACTTTATTTAATCCAGGTATCTTTTACAACTCTATTTATATATAAAATCACACTTTTACAAAATACCAAAGTTAAAATAATAGGTATTCCTGTGAGAAAATGAACTTCAAAGTGTAAATAGTACAGTAAAAGCTCTGTTATCCGGAATCCCGTGGGAATGGGGGATGCTGGTTAGTCAAATATTTCAGTTAATCAAATGTGCACCGTGTGGTGCACTCCCCGGCATCAGTGTGCCAGGGGACAGGGAGGGGGGCCCTGCACAGGCTGCTTTGCCCTGCGCAGGCTGCTTTGCCCCAGGCCATGGGCCGAAGAAGTGGCAAGAACTCTGCTCACGGTGGCAACGAAACCCAGAAGTGGTACTTCCGGTTTCACTTTTGCTGCATCCCTCGGATGCCCGTTAATAGAGTTTTCCAGCTAATAAAGTACCTGTTAACACAGCTTTTGCTGCACTTTATTCATGTTTGTTCAGGCAATATTTTAATTTTTTAAGGAGCTTTAGATTAATTCTCAGTTAAAAAAAAATCCAAATGGTGCATTTAAAAGTGGAACAAGCTGCCTAGGGAACTTCTAGAATTTCTTTCACTGGAAGTTTTCAAGAAGGGGTTGCATAATATAATCTGCCTGTGTTTGGTATAGGAATAATGAATCCTGCATTTGTACAGGGCATTGTACTAAATGACTTTTTCAGATCCCTTGTCTTGATTGTGAGAGACAGAGTAAGAAATATTGGTCTGAAGTCAGGCAGAAGGCAGGGCAGGTTGTTGCCTTCGGCTGCTGCTTTGTGCCACATAGCACACCCTTCCCTGTGTGCTTTGCAGTGGGACACATCCTGCTGCTCCATGTGCTGCAGGGGGGGCTGGCTGCCTTGTGGAGAGGTGTCTGTGTATTAGCTAGCAGACCACATGCTGGCTAGTCTGTGCTGAATCAACAGGTAGAATCAGCAGGTAGCTGGTAATGTCCCTCTGTTTTTTTCCTAATGGGGTGATATACACTGTTATCTATTCCCTGCTGAGCTAATCAGAGCATCCTACAGGGGCCTGGCCACATCTCCAAAAGGGAGGGCTGTTCTAGTGCCCCCCGGCTTCTAGCTTGAGCCACTGTAGGCATGTGCCTGCATTTCTGGGATGTCTGTCTGGTTACAAAATGGATTTAGCTTAACCAGGTTAGACTAACCTGCAAAGACTGAATCAATTCAGGCTCAGGGTTTTTGAATGTCTGTCCCTAGCCTTTGAGACCAACCTGTTCAGAGAGGCATGAGCTTTCATAGGCAACAGCCTACCTTGTTTCAAAGTAATTTCAAGAGGTGTATCAAGATAAGAATAATTCTTTCTTTCTTTTTTTTGTGCATTTGAGAGCATTTGTCTCTAACTATGTCAGAAACAGACAGGCTGTATATAATGTCATGTTTCTCTTGTGTAAGAGACAAAGAAAGGATCATTAGAAAGTATATATAAGGAGTAGCATCATCTAAATGACCAGTTTAATTGTAATTATTATTTTGTAATAATTATTGGCTTTACCTCTGTTAATATACATGTCAGTGTGTTAGCTAAGGAGTTATTGTTCTTTGAAAAGTAGTTAATTTAGTAAAATGCTTTGTCATTAAAATGTGAGTTAAAATATTTTAAGTTATCTTTGTAAATATAGCTGGAATAATTAATCTATGTAACAGATCAGAATCCCAATGTTGTTGGAAGATATAATGTGTGTTTTGTCTTTGAAAATGTGTGAAATGTAAACATACTAGCATTTTAAACATCATTCCTTTTGTTATTAATTTTAATTGATATTTCCATAACTTCATTGGTATGTGTTTTATCTAGTAACATTAACAAAAACGTGTGTTAGGGAGTTTCATTTTCTTTTAGATTGATGTCATAAATGATTTTAACATAAAATCCCTGGAGCATAAGTTGTCACATGTAGAAAATAAACTGCATAGTGTCATGCTGATCTTAAAGCTGCCTCTGGCATTCCAGAAAACCTGGGATTTCGGCACATTAAGTATATCACAGAAAGACACTAATTCCCTTTCACTGAACAACCATTACCCTACCATGCTAAAAGCAAAGTTGTATTCAAGGTGTGCATTACCTCCTTGCTGGTAGAAATCATACAGCACACCTAAGCTTGATATCCTGATTATTCTGATGCACTTCTTTCAGAGGTGTTTAATTACTTTTTCTCAATGTTTTCCCCCTCCATCATCTTTTAGAGGATGGATTTACCTAATGGGAGTTCTTAGGCATATACTAGTGTTATTTCATTTTTTTCTTATACTTTTGTACTATTTAAGTTATTTTTCAGTCTTTGTGTTGGTCGAGTTATTAGACATTATCTGAGTTTATGTCCAGAGTTTTTCAAGTACCCTTTTAGGTTTTATTTTATTTCAGTGTAAGAGGCAGGGGCACATCCAGAGGAGGTGTGGTGGTTCACTGTGTCACACACTAGCTCTTGGAGCAGCATCTGCTTGGAGTCCCTGCTTTGGTGCAGCTCTGGGCTAAATACATATAGTCACAAAGCCCAAGGCAGAATCAGTTCAATCTAGGCAGCTTCCTCTAAATTGCCTAGATTGAACTGATAACCAACTGAACTGACATTCAGTTTTCGATTGGGAAAGGCAAGGGCAGGCCTGCACTGGCCCAGGCCAGTAGGCAGGGGGTGCTAGAGGACGTCTTCCAGCCTGCTGGCCATTGTCAGTCCAGCTAAGTACCCAGTTGGCTCCCCAGTATATGCCTCCAAACCTGTATTGCCCCCCCACTACAAGGGGTTAGGGACTCCCCCCCCCATCCAGGTGCTGGCCCACCTTGGGGGAGCTTCCCCCTCAGGGGGTGTTCCCCAGCCTTGGTTTCCCAGCTCAAACAGCCCTGGGGAGCTGGGGAAATTCCCCCCTTCCCCTTTCCTGCTGCTGATTGCTTCAGCCGCTGCACAGGAGGGAGGGAGAAGAAGTCCTTCAGGCCAGGTGCCTGCCCATGGAGTCCTGCATGGCGGCACCAGGAGGCCCCTGCCTTGGGGGAGCTTCCCCCTACTCCAGTCATATCCACCAGCTTGTGGCAGCCGCAGTGAGTGAGGGGAATTCTTTCTGCAACTAGTTTTGCCTCAGACTCATAGCAGCTGAGGCAAAGCCAGCTGAGGAACAGTGCCAGATTATGGTATGCTTAGGTCCTAAACTATATCCAGTTTAAGAGGCCCCATACAATAAAAATGATCCAAAAAATGGATTTTCATCAAATTTTAAGATGAATTATTGTTATTTCTGCACAAATTTATGAACTCAATATGAGTAATAACTGTGGAGCCATATATATATATATATATTTTTGGTCATGTTAGAGCAAAAATGTCCAGGGTTTTGTTTTTCTTATTTAGAAGAATTGTGAGGCCCTAAGATGTAGCTTAAGTAGCTTATGACTAAGTCCAGCACCGCTGATGAGGAGCAAAAGAAGTTTCTTCAGCTCCCTGAGACTGCCTGAGACTTGCAAGATGTAAGGCAAGCTGGATTTGGGGTTCGGGGGGGAAGAATTCCTCTCAGCTCCGTGGGGCTGCCAGGGGCTATTTTCCTAATATCTAACCTAAACTTCCCTTGCTGAAACTTGAGATTGTTGCTCCTTGTTCTGTCATCTGCCACCACTGAGAACAGTCTGGCTCCATCCTCTTTCAAACCCCACTTCAGGTAGTTGAAGGCTGCTATAAATCCCCTCTCAGTCTTCTCCTCTGCAGACTAATTAAGCTCAGCATCCTCAACCTCTCATAATTCATGTGCTCCAGCCCCTTCACCATTCTTGTTGTCCTCCGCTGGACTCTCTCCAATTTGTCCACATCCTTTCTGTAGTCCAAAACTGAACCCAGTACTCCAGATGTTGCTTCACCAGTGCTGAATAGAGGGGAATAATCATTTCTCTTGACCTGCTGGCAACACTCCTACCAATGTAGCCCAGTATACTGTTAGACTTCCTGGTACACTGCTGATTCATATCCATCTTACTTTCCACTGTAACCCCCAGTTCCTTTTCTCCAGAGCAGCTTCTTAGCCAGTCAGCCCCAAGCCTGTACTAGTACATGGGATTGTTCCTTCCTAAGTGCAGGACTTTGGACTTGTCCTTGTTGAACCTAATGAGATTTCTTTTGGCCCAGTCCTCCAATTTGTCTAGGTCCCTCTGAATCCTAGACCTACCTTCTAGCATATCTACTACTCCTCTCAGCTTGAGGTCATCTGCAAACTCACTGAGCATGCTCTCTATGCCATCTTCCAGGTTGATAGTGAAACTATTAAACAAAACCAGCACCCAAAACAGTGAAGATAGTAATCAAAACCACTTGATACTGGCTGCCAACTAGACATTGAGCCAGTAATTAGTAATATAATAACTAATAATTACTAGTTACTCCATTAGTAACTAGTAATCAGTATATTAGTAGTTAGTAACTAGTAATCTCTATGTTAGTTATTAGTAATCACTGGCTCAATGTCTAGTCGGCAGTTAGTATCAAGTGGAGTGCCCTTGGGATTGGTCCTGAGCTTGGTTTTGTTTAATATCTTCTCCAACAACTTGGAAGAAGGCAGAGTGCTTCCTCAGTGAATTTACAGATGACATCAAGCTGAGGGGAGTAGTAGATATGCTGGAGGGTAGGGCTAGGATTCAGAGATAGGGATAGGATTATATATATATATATATATAGTGGTGTTTCATCTTAACTGTGGAAAAATGTGGATTTTGGGTTACTTTTTTAATCTGAAAACTGGGGATTTTTTTAACAAGAGAAAACCAGTTCCTTGGTGATTACTACCCTTTGAGCCTGATGCTTCAGCCAGTTTTCTATCCAACTTACAGTCCATTCATCCAACCTGTGCTTTGTCAGCTTGCTTGCAATAATGCTGCGGGAGACAGTATCAAAAGCCCTGCTAAAGGCAAGGTAATTTTTTTTTTTTATTAAACCTCATGTTGCCTATCTCCGTATTCTTGTTTAATATATCTGCATTTGGTAGAAGTTAAAGTTGGAGTGATTTGGAGATGTTTTTCATGTTGAGGTAATCACTCTTTTCTGGGTTGAATAACTATTATATAGTTATTAATACATTGAATTAAGGTATGGGCTAGTAGGCCTAACTACATTCTTGACTGCATGAAGATGCAAAAGATTGGAGGTTAAGCCATGTTAGCTGACTCTTTAAAAGTACTGTTTTTCCCATACAGCTGCAAAGCTTGTACCCCAAACCAGAATTATTGCATCTTTGCAGGAACTTAATTTAAAAGGGAAATTAAGTTTTGAATCCTGTTCTAAACAAGGTGATGATACCTCTGAGTAACAGGGCCCATATTGTAAACCAGTAGTTCTCAACCTTTCTAGACTCAAGGCATCCCTTGTTACATACAAGGTATGCCTCATAAAATGCCAGCTCTTAGCTTTCTTATGTTTCAGGAAAATACCAGAGCAAATCTTGTGTTGTAAAGAACTGAAAAAGACCACAAGAGGTCAGAATGCTTTGGCACTATGGATTCTCATTGGAAATCTCTAGATTTATCCTGTGAATCACATTTAGGTGTTTGCCCACCTACCAGTGCTAATGTTGAACAGCACCCCATGGCACCCTTAGAAGGATCTTGCAACACTCCAGGGTGCCATGGCTCCCTTGTTGAGAACTGCAGTTGTAGGCATATAAATATTCTCCTTTTCAACATACTTTAAATAAAAACATAAACTCAGTACATTTTGTAAATAAATATGGTTCCTAAGATTATTGAAAACATAACCATTAAAATTCTAAGTCAGAATTGAAAAGACTGTTCATAAGTAAATGATTTAACTATGGTATGTATAGCATTTACTGAGAAGTAATAAATTTGATAGTTGGGGCAAGATCAACAACAGAATTTCTGGCAATAGAAATAGCTTCTCATGAAGGGGCAGAAAGGTATGGTCTACAGGACATTTATTTCAATTTTATCTATCCCAATATATCTTGTTAAATATCTGTTTGACCTTGTAGACACATGAAGTGTAATTGCCTCTAAGAAAGATTTTTTTCTATCCACCTAGAGCATTGTCATTGACTTCAAAGAAGGAAATCACTTACTTAAGCCTTGTCTGTGCAAAAGATTTAAATTATTCATTGTTGGGCAGTTCACACATCCTGTATCTCTTTCAGATCTTGTCAGTCAATAATTTTGGGTATAAGTTGAGCCATTGAAGTGTAACAGGAAGAATATTTCACAGTTTCTGGTGAAAGACAGAAGGTGATTGACAAGGAATCACCATCAGCAAAGAAGATGTAAGGTGTAGATGGTTTAATGTACTTAATTTCTGAATAATTAGTGCTCTTTACCTATTTGAGTGGCAATAATGAGGGGTCCTGGTTTTCTCTGATTAAAAAAAAATCCCAAATTTTCAGATATAAAAAATAACCCAGAATCCACATTTTCCCGTGATTTCCATATACATATGTATATGTGTGTGTGTATATATATACTTATATATATGTGTGCGTGTGTGTGTGTATAAGTGCTGTTTTTTATCGGAAAATTTAGAGAAAACCAGGATCTCTGGTGATTATTCCAGTAGATGCATGCAAGCTCATCTTCTGGGGTGAGTAGACTTTTGCATAAGTGGTAGGAGATTACCTTCAAAATCTAGTTAGGTTGGTCAGTTGTGTTTGCATAGCAGTGGAACAAATAAGACTGACAATGAAGCCCTTGTAAACTATAATAATCTGGTTTCTAGCTCTATGTACTAAAATCCTACCTGAATCTACCCTTTCTCACCTAACATTTATTTATAAAAAAAGGTATATTAGTGATAAAATAACAAAAATCACTGTAATAACACCAGTGTAGTATATTCTATGTCCTGTAGAATTCTGAAGCACCAAATGTGTTTGGTTTTGGCTTCTGGAACTTGATCCATCTAAATGCTGAGCATTTACAGTTTGTATTGACTGCAGTGTAGTCCGTAAACCTCTGTGTCACGCTGCTGTCCGATTGTAGCGCAAGGGACCGGAACGGCGGGGTTAGAAGGGCCGATTAGCTCTCTTTGGTACGGTTAACGCGAGTCCAGCTCACATTGCCCAAAGAGACTGGAGGTGAGGTGATAGTCACAGAGACGAAGAGTAGTTGAAGATAGAAATTTATTTACTCACAGTGAGTGTTGAGGAGAGAAACGAGATGCAGAGAAGTAGACTGCTAATCATGTCAGGGCCGGCAATGAAGCGGCGTTCGGTGGTTGCTAATTGTGAACGGGAGGCGGAAGCTAGGTGATCAGGCTAGCATCCCTTGTGATAATGGAAGCGGGTGATAAATGACCTCGCTTGGGTGTGGCTGTGCACTCCCTTATATCCCTCAGGTGACTCGTTCAACGGTGAGCTGGCTGTTTTCACCTATCACATCTCAGGGTTCTGTGTCCCGGCCTTATTTGGTGTTGCAGACCGGCCGACCTCACCTATGTTGGTGATGCTCTGATAACAAAAGTAGTGGTATGGCAGCATTTGTTTTACCCTTTTGTGATGGTTGCGGGGAAGAAGGGCAGGGCTCACCATCTTGGTGCCTCGCGCATCGATGCCACCATTATGGTGTGCGTGTGACATGCCCCCTTGCACGAGGCAGCAAGGGTTGACTCTGTCTACACCATAGCATCATATTCACTTTCGTTATATGGCGCTTTTATGGCCTCATAGCTATTTTGGTCAGCTCTGGGTAAGCGTGTATATACAAAAGCAGATAGGTGAATTAGGCGTGACTTTAGCCATTGTAAGAAAAAACAGAACAAACAACAAACCGTGATACCTATCGCGCAAATAATCAGGGCAGTTAGCGCTAGTTTCTTCAAGTGTCCGAAGCTGAACATGTCGAGCCAGCCAAACATCCAATCAAGGTTTGACCCTACATTGTGAGCATGGCACGTTAGGTTGAGAGCGACTTCTATTCCTTCTAAAACATCGGTGAAGTTGAAACTTTCCACGTGGAATCAGAGGCAGCAGTCCGCAAAGTTCTCATGTCAGTTAAGGGACAGGCAAGGGGCAGAGTTGTTATAGATGCCTCCTAAGGTTTGACATAATCCCCCTGTTGTCACCAGGAGGTAGTCAAGGCCTAAGCGATTAAGATACACAGCATGTTGTAGGTCTTTAATAGCGGTTTCAATACGCTGGAAACCTGTCTGGGTGGAGTTTCTGAACGTTTCAAAATCTTGGTTGAGATACACAAGCTTCGTGAGTGCTAGGGGGGTTCCAACATTTGGGAAAATGGTTCCCAGCTGCTCAAGGTGTGACATCTCCCCCCAGATGTTTCATTTTTTTCTGTCCCGGTGCATGTTGGTTGTGCACTTTAACTTTGAGGCCATTAGACAACGGACTAATACCGCACGATTGATGGGTGGAATAACATGCAGATAACATAACTCGGATTCCATTGGGTAGCTGATGTTCTGGTTGACCCGCGGCAGTAGCAACCCAAACAGTCAGGTTAATGAACAGTTGAGGGTCTGAGCGGTTGGCAGCTGGGTAAAATTGCAGGATAGCAGCGGCAATTGTTGTTGTACAGGTAACTCTGCTGGAGGATGTGGAATTGGTAAGCTGGATGATAGGGAGTCCCCCTCTCGTGTAGTTGAGAGGGCCTAACTGGATTCCTTTCAGTGACTCCGGGCAGGACATGTGGCTAAGTTTGCCCATTCCTCCGCATCAGTGGAATTTAGAATGAAGTGGGTAAAGGAAAGTGTTAGGTCTGTGGACCCCCTCGGGGCTCGGATGCAGGCAACGAAGGTCCAGTTATGTTGAATCGTGTTCCCCGCACAGTTGGACGAGAGGACAGCAAGCGTGGTGAGGAACACATTACTCTCGAACTCTGGTCTTTCCTGCAAAACAAGAAGCTATGACAAATGTTTTTCTCACCGACTTAGCCAGTTGTGTTGGGTTAAAATACGGGTGGTAGGGCCGTCGCACCAGTACGTATTGGGGTATGTAGCGGGCACGAGAACAGTGGCCTCTACTGGGGTCGAGGGTTGGGGCCCCTTGGGGATCGTAAGCCACACAAGATCTCCCTTAGCATACACAGGTTTCCAGGGGGTTGGTGGCATATGGGGCTTTACCGTCCAGTGTGGTTTGTCGGAATTGAGGTTGGTTAAAACCTCGGAGGCGTCTCTCCCACCCCTTATAACTACCCGCTCCCGTTGTGCAGAGTGCTTGTTTGAGCACCCCTATGGCTCTTTCGACCACACTGTTGCTCTCTGGGTGGTACTGTAGGTACATGTGGAGCAGAGTGCTGCGTGCTGAGGCAAATGGGTCTAGCAGTTTACTAGTGAATGGGGGACCTCTGTCAGTTTGGATTTCAGTAGGCTCTCCCCACCACTGGATGGTTTGCTGAAGGGCACCTTGCATGGGGGGGTTAGAAGGGCTGATTAGCTCTCTATGGAATGGTTAACGTGAGTCCAGCTCATGTCGCCTGAAGAGACTGGAGGTGAGGTGATAGTCACGGAGACGGAGAGTAGTTGAAGATAGAAGTTTATTTACTCACAGTGAGCATTGAGGAGAGAAACGAGATGCAGAGAAGTAGATTGCTAATCATGTCGGGGCCGGCATTGAAGCGGCGTTCAACAGTTGCTAATCGCGAATGGGAGGCGGAAGCTAGGTGATCAGGCTAGTGTCCCTTGTGATAATCAAAGCAGGTGACAAATGACCTCACTTGGGTGCGGCTGTGCGCTCCCTTATATCCCTCAGGTGACGCGCTCAACGATGAGCTGGCTGTTTTCACCTATCACCTCTCAGGGTTCTGTGTCCCGGCCTTATTTGGTGTTGCAGACCAGCCGACCTCACCTATGTTGGTGATGCTCTGATAACGAAAGTAGTGGTATGGCAGCTGTAGCAGGGCACTAGGGTGCCTGCTACTGGCATTGGTAATAGGGCTTGGCTGCCAATCAGTAGGGCAGCACAGCTGAAGGTTGCTTAGGCAACTGAGTGGGTCAGCTGACCGAAAGGGGGGCAGGGCCTGGCCTTTATAAACAGTCAGGCCGGGGCCAGAGTCAGCTCCCCTCTGACAGGCTGAGAGGCAGGAGCTCTGCTGCGGAGCAGAGCAAGGCAGAGCTGCCTGAGCACTTGAGCACCCATGTGCTGATGAGATGGAGAGGCCTCTGACAGGGAGGCTCGATGGAGAGCCAGGGTAGCACAGGATGTTATAGCCGGTAGGCTGATTTTGGGTTACTGTCAGTTGGCATGGCTTTGAGTTTGGTTTTGATGGTGATTGTGTTACTGGAGGACCGGGTGAGGCTGTAAGGGAAGGAGGAGGCCTCAGGGGAACACCCCAGCAGAACGGGGGGGGGTTCCTGGTGGCGCAGAGGGCGCTGCGTTTCGGGGTGTGCCCAGGGAGGGCACAGCGATTGGTGCCAGAGGCAAGGCACGGCAGTTTGGCACCAGGGTGGCACTGTGTTTGGGGTGTTGTGACCCCAGCCCTGTGAGGGTGGTATTTGGTAAATCCCAGTGGGGCAAACAACCCAGAAGAAGGGTCAGGGGGCCAGGGACGGCTATGGGCCACCTGAGCCCCAAGTGCGAGGACTGTGGACATAGGCCCCAGAGGGGACAAGAGCATGAAAGGGTGCGGGAAGCACGAGAAGCGCAGACATAGGCCCCAGAGGGGGTGAGAGTGCGAAAGGGTGCCGGAAGTGCAAGAAGCGCGAGGCATAGGCCCCAGTGAGGGGGAGCGCGGGAAGTGTGAGGCAGTGGCCCCAGTGAGGGCGAGTATATTGGGCAAACTCCAGAAGGAAGGGGTGGGCCTATCAAGAAGCCTTAGAAGAGGGTGAGTGCACGAGTAAGCCCCGGAGAAGGGCGAGCGCACGATTAGAAGCCTGGAGAAGGGCGGGTGCGCGATTAGAAGCCCGGAGAGGGGACAAGCATGAATAGAAGCCCAGAGGGGGCGCGTACATTGGAGAGGCCCGGAGAAGGGCGGGCACATGATTAGAAGCCCGGAGAAGAGCGGGCGCACGATTAGAAGCCCAGAGGGGGCACATACATTGGAGAGGGCATGTATACTGGAGAGGCCCCGGAGAGGGCACGTAAATAGAGACACGAGAATGTCTGGAACACCGGCGAGGCTTGGGCGTGGTATTGGGGGCGGAAGGAGCCACGCGACGCCCTACGGGGGCGCACCAAGAGATATCCCTACAGGGCAAGAGCACCGGGTCCAAGAAGCCCAGGAAAGGTATCCTCCCATTAATATTATATAAACAGCAAAGACGTGGCAGGCGAGACGAGGATGCTAAAAGGGCAGCTTGGCACGGTAGGGGCGCAGGAGAGATCACGGCCACTCCTGGGCCCTGCCCCGTGACAGCAGCGTTTGTTTTACCCTTTTGTGATGGTTGCGGGGAAGAAGGGCAGGGCTCGCCATCTTGGTGCCTCGCGCATTGATGCCATGTGCATGTGTGCATGTGACACTCTGTACCTCTCGTAATTGAGCCTACGGACGCAATGTAAAAATCGGCATACAATTCACAGATAAAGTTGCAACCCTAATGCTGATTAGGAAACCTAAAATCCAGTGCTTCTCAATTATAGACATGGTATTGTAGGCTAGTTTGGAGCAAATTTTATACTTACTTTTGGCTTTTTGACATTTATATAGAAATGGAAGCCAAAAGATGCATTTGCAATGTAAGGGAGCAAGGAGAGAGGCAGAAGGACTTTATCAAATCACAGAGAATCACAATTTGGCTGTCACTGCCTACTGAGTTCCAGGCTATAATTGAAGATATCAAAAGAAATGGGAAAGAAGCTGAGTTGCTCTTCAAAAAAGCATTTTTCCCTTTGATAAATGGTTATATCCACCAATTTTCAGCATTTTCTATGCTGTGGTAGTAAGCATTAAAGTAAATAAATATCTTCAGGAGGTCTGTGCCTGCCTTTTATTTATATTAATCTTTGTATGTACATATGTATGTATTTATCTTTTAATGAATCTGAGGCAATTTAAAATCTGATCTCTGCTTCATCATTAAATTGGGAAAAAAAGTGTTTGATGATCATGTGCTTTATAGTAGAGTAGCAAAGAGTGCAAGTTTAACTGGCTCTGCAAATAATGTAAATTTTCCATAGTGAAACACAGACAAAACAGAGGGACCTACTCTCTGATAATAGCATTTCTTTGCAATGCTTTGACATCAGATGTGATCAGTTTTTTTGTAATTTCTTTGGTCTCATATATAACAGAGAGCAATTTTATTATTTGTTCTTCAGATATATCTGTGCCAAAACATAACATACATTGACAGTCACCTGAACCAGTGGCCTTATATTAAAATATTTATTTAAGTAAATTTGCAGAGGCTCTGTGTAAAGATGAAGTAATACATTTGAGATTTGATTCTGACAGCCTTGCCCTAAAGCTGGGCTTTGAATCAGTTATCATTCAGACAATGAATTAT
The DNA here is from genome assembly GCF_001723895.1 of Crocodylus porosus. Taxonomy (NCBI): domain Eukaryota; kingdom Metazoa; phylum Chordata; order Crocodylia; family Crocodylidae; genus Crocodylus; species Crocodylus porosus. The sequence goes on along the minus strand of NW_017728906.1, from coordinate 108,125,696 downwards.
TCTATTACGGTATTTGAAAGGCAAGGATTTTGGGGGTTGATATCTTTTATTGGACCAACTGTGTAGCTGGAATAAAGTTAGACAAGCTTTTGAATGTAAGACTAAACTTTTGTCTAAATGTATCCTAACTACGTGGTTGGTCCAATAAAAGATATAACCCTAAGAAATCCTTGCCTCTTGCATTATTTAAGCTGATTTGGAGGACAGTGATTCGATTAGGAGATTCAAATCACTGTCCTGATTTGATTTGGCCAAATCAGATCCAAAAGATTTGGCACTACTTCAGTGCCGCTTCGGAGATTCAGCCATAGACTAAGTGGGCAGCTGACACAGCTGCCTCCAGCTGGTAAGTCTGTTGGGGTTGGAGGAGGGAGGAGGGAAGGAACATGGGAGAGGGAGGGCAGGGGGCTGGGGCTAGGACAAGTTGCCCAGTTGAGGTGGGGGGGGTGCATTACTCAGGGAGAGGTGTGGGGGACGTGCGGGATATGGGCGTGGCAGTACTGGGAGTGGGGGCTATGCTCTGCTGCCATTTACCTAGCCAGGGTGGAGGAGGCAGGATGCAGGTGTGGTTTGCTTCAGGTGGAAGGAGGCAAGTGGCAGCAGGGCAAAGGCCCTGCTCCTAGAGCTGCCACACATACATCAGCACTGGGAGCAGGGTCTCTGCCCTGCCACCACTTGCCAGCCAGTGCAGGGGTGCACAGGATACAGGCATGGTAGCTCTTAGAGTGGGGGCTATGCTGTGCTGCTGGTTGCCCAGCCAGCGTGGGGGGTACGATGCAGGTATACGGCTCAGTCTGGGTGGCAGCAGGGCATAGCCCCTGCTTCCAGCGCTGCTGTGCCTGCATCGGTGCTGGGAGCATGGACTCTGTGCTGCCGCTGCTTGCCAGCCAGCATAGAAGGGTGCGGGATATGGGCGCCACAGCACTGGAAGCAGGGCACATATATCAAGCATATATATTGATAGTTTGGGAAGGGATAGACCATGCAAAGTCATGGAAGTAAGACCAGCAGTATATATCTGTTTATGTGAAGTGGGAGGCATTCAAAGAGGGGTGTGATATGGTGAGAGCAAAGCTGTAAGAAAATGAACTTTGCAGCATCAGGCTTAATGAATATTAGAGGCAACTTTGAATTTTTCATGGACTAAGAGAAGGCGTTGTAGGTGAATAGGAAAGACTGTATGTTGGAGATGTTACATAGAAAGAAACTGTAGTACTTCAATATAGGTGAAAGTGAGAAACTTACAGAGAGGTCCAAGTTGAAGGTGAAGCCATCAGTATGACTATGAGTGCTCAGGAGGCTTGGCGAAGGCAGCAATGTCTAAAAAAGAAGAGGTAACAAGGAGGCCTTTGAAGAGAAAAATAAGAGTTCTGTTTGAGTTATTGTGAGTTTAGAGTTATTGTTACCGGTAGCCATTCATGAAAAGGCAGGCTGATATTTTAATTTGGATACAAGGTGACAGTTTGGTACTAGCAGTGTACATCTGGGACAACATAAAAGTGGTAACTGAATTTATATTTGTTGGTGAGATTACTAAGCTAAAGTTACAGAGAAAGAAAACAAAGGAACTAGGGACAGATCTCTATGTGATTCCTAGAAAGCCAGAGAGAGAGTATGAAGGGAGTCCTCTGAGGCACACCTTGAAGGGGAAGATCTTAGGAAAGAGGACAAGGTTGTTGGGACAAGAGCATGGTCTATTTGTGTTGTCAGGTCAAGGAGGGAATGGAAGAAGTGGTTCTCAGATTTGGTTATGAAAAGATTGTTAGAGTCTTTGGCAAGCATGGTTTTGATGGAAGGCAAAGGGCAGAAACCAAGTTGGAAAAGGTATAGGATGGAATTGGAAGGGAGGAACATCATGTAATGATTGTAGATAGTATTGAATGAGTGTAAACGTGAAACGGACACAAGGGGTCAAAATAATTTTAGGGGTTTTGTTTTGGATGCTTATAAGGTGAAGGAAATGAGCCAGTGAAGAGGGAGAGCTGAAAAATTAAGGTGAGGATGAGTGTGGCTGCAAGAACAGGAGAGAGGAAAGGGAAGGGATAGATCAGTGAGACTAGTGGAGGAGTTCAAAGAGGAGAACAAATAAACAACTTTGTATAGGACAAAGAGAAGAGATTTGTGTGAGGGAAAGAGAGAAGGAGAGGCAAAGCATGCCAAGGAAGGTCACATTGTTTGGGTCTTTGTTCTCTTGGTATCTCAGTTGCCCTTCATTCAGCTAAACCTTTCTGAGATGAAGAGGGGAGAAGATAATAGGAAGGAGAGTTAGGTGAACAGTTGCAGAGACAGCTGAGATAGCAAGACTTATTTTATCACTAGGGATATCAGAGTTTAGAGGTAGGGCATATTTCATAGTTTAAAGCAGTGGTGCCCAACCTTCTGGCCCGAAGGGCAGGATGAGTGACATGGGTCAGTCCTGGGGTAGTACAAACCCACGCACCAGATCTGGCTGTGTGCTTGTCCAACCCTGCATGCCGGAATCAGCCCTTGCGCCAGCCTGAACCTGCATGCCCAAATCTGGCCATGGATTTGGAATTGTGTAGGGCTTAATATGGTTGCTACTTCAAGGACTTGTTGTTTAAGCGTATATATTGGCAGCCAAAAATGAATGCATCAAAAGGAATAGCAGCTAAAACACACTATGATATTTGCACGAAATACAGTGATATGTATTGGAATTTTTGAAAATAGTGAAAACATTTATACTTGTTTTAGGTTATATAAACATCTAGTTTGAACAGCATCTGAATAGAGTGTCATGTTAAGGTTCTGATCTTAAAGATGTTTGATTCTGGTGCTACCACATTGGCAGAATTGATCCTAAAAGTTGCCAGCTAATTTCCATGGTGTCTTTGATTTTTATTGATTCATAATATTTTCATGTCCTTTTTAGTTGCAAATTGATACTTGTCACTGTTGAAATGAACATGACTCTTAATTTTGATTAAAAAATGATGATAAGAAAAAAATTAAGGTATGCTCTGGCTTGGATCAAATATGTAGAAGGAAATAGCTTTAAGTGGAAACAAAATGTAAGTCATTTCTAAAATTTTTTTTTTCAGATAAAGTACAGTCATCAGCATCCTGGTTTTCTCTGATTTAAACAAATCTCCAGTTTTCAATTAAAAAAAAGTGACCCTAGATGCACATTTTTCTGTGATTTAAATGAAACACCACTAATATATAGATATACATATAATGGTGTTTCACTCTAATCATGGAAAAATGTGGATTTGGGTTTTGTTTCTTTTTTAACCAAACATTGGGGATGTTTTTAAATCAGAGAAAACCAAAACCAAGATCCTCAGTCATCAGCAAACAAAAAGCAGTTTTATAAATGCAGGCAAAGAGAGATGCTATAAAATGCAGGTAATAATTGTACTATTTCATTTTTAAATACGCTTAGAAAATAGGAACTTTTATATCATAAAAATGAAGCAGTTCTGTGCCACGTTACACTTGAATGTAAATTATCCAGTTATCTTATTTACTCATTCAGTTTGATTATGTCAGCCTGTCAGTTGGATGTGTTGTATAATAGTTTAAACAAAATGGAAGCCAGACCAAAAATAATCTGTCTTTACTCCACCTAAATTTAATGTAATAATTCTGACTGAATTTATTTTCTTATGATGGTAGGACTGATTTTTTTTAATGGTTCATTTGGAGTTTAATTACCAATTTAGAGATTCACTCTACCCAGAGAACTTGTGCTGTGTGAGATATAAGGCATTCAGCTGGGCATATTTCTTCTATTGTTCCTGAGTTGTGTGTGGGCAATATAGTGGTAAAAAGAAATCAGCGAAACAAAAGTGATTGGTTTTCCACAAAAGTGGATTTTCCTCATTTTGACTGACTCGTGGTTTGAGTGAAATGAAGGATTTCTTCTGAAAAACCTTTTTACATTGTTAAATATTTTGTATACTACCATATAGCATAAGAGGCACAACCACTGTCATTTTCTGCCTTTTTAAAGGATGGTCCTGGTCTTGCAGTGAGATCTTTTATATTGTAGAAAATTATGACAGCTATTGAGTAAAGGGGACTTAAAGCAAGTAAAGTGTTCATTTAACAGTAACCTGCAGATTTTAACTGCATTTAACCTATTTATTTTTACATTAATCTTTGAGATAAGGTGATATTTGCTTTAATTCTCCAGTGAAAAATATCTGCTATTTGAAATTAATGGATCTGTAAGATGAAGGCTGGGCAGTCTTGGAGATGGAGACTCTCTCTCTCTGTTCACAAAACATAAACAGCACAGGAGTTCACAGTGCTCTTTTCTACATTATTATGTTAACATGCCTGAATCCTGTGCAGATTGATATCTATGGGAAATTATAAAGCCACTTTGAAATTGCATTTATCATGCCCCACTGACAGCCTCAACTGCACTATGCCCATTAATCCATCCTCCCAGGGACATATTCTGACACTATAAAATCCTGAGTAGCTTCAAATGGCTGTCACTTGGAAAAAGAAGAAAAAAATTCTTCTAGAGTAATGTTTTGTTCTCCTTCTCCTTTTCTCCAAATTATGGAATTATATAGACACGCATGCACTCACGCAGAAACTCTTAATAGAAAATATATTTTAAAATTCACGTATATTCTGGCACATGGCATATACAGAATAAATCATAATATGAAGTGTTTTAAAGGTTTTCAGTAGCAGTGGTATAACTAGAGCAGGGCAACCAGGATAGCCACCCCAGGCATAGACCTGGAAGAGTGCGTAAAAAAAAAAAAAAGAAAGAAAAAAAGCCAAAATGAAAATAGAAACAGCTGCTACCACAGCCACACAGTTGTATCAGTTGTGTGGCTGCAGCTGGAAGCTGCCACTGCCCCATGTATGGCCGTTGTTCTTGGCACCCAGTCACATCATTGTGACTCTCCGGTAGGGCTCACTTGGATGAGCTATGTAACTCACTGGCAGTTTTACCAGCTGTGTTTAATGTGTCCATTGCAAAGTCAGGTTATAAAACTCTTACAGCATCTTATACTAGCATGTATAATCTCTCCTTTTTCTTTTTCACTCCTCTCTCTTCTGTCCTTATCCAGTGTCATCTAATGTATCAATGTGATGCACCTGGTACAATGAAATACCATCTCCACAGTGAATCTCAAAACAATTTCTATTTGTTTGTATCTAGGAAAACTATCAGTTTATGTGGTGGGTCGCGGTTGGATGTACTGTGCCTCCAGGTGTAAATAGTAAGGTCACAATGGGGAGTTGCTTCCTTTTGTGTGAAGATGAGATTTGAATGCAAACAGCAGGAGATTGGTTCATATTTTCTACTGAAATTACCTTCAGGTTACATTGTGACAAGACTGCACATTAACAAATGACAGACCTGTCCAGCAACACATTCATCTAATGTAAAGATAATAGGCCTAATTAGAAAGGCTTGTTCTGATGGTATTTGAGTGAATTTAGGTTTTCTTTGCTTTCTTGTGTGGGCTGGATGGTTGCTATGTGATATTCTTGGGTCCTCTAATAAGAGTGATAGCATTAATGGTGGGAGTGGGAGCATAATTACCATTGTATTGGTATTGCCAACAGCATTGGCCACCCATGTTGAGAGCAGCCAGACATTAAAAGTTTTCAGCTGGTAAGTTAAAAAATCCTAAAAGAGTCTTAAAAGTATTCTCTTGCCTTATCCCCTCCTCCTCCTCAGCCTCTACCTCAAAATAAGTTTTCAAAGCCTAGTTTTCATGAAACTATTAAAGAAATCAAAACCAAAACTACTTGTGTAGGAATAACCCCTAATTTTTTAATGCTTGACAAATTGGTAATTCTGATTTGTAAAGACCAGTGTATGTATCTTTATTTCTTTTAGGTGGTCCTTATATTCATCCCCTTATTCTTTACAGAGAGAAAATGGTCTTTTCCCACTTAGCATTAAGAGGCCATAGGGAGGTCTTATGTTGCTTGGCCATCCTTGTTTTACCATGGTATGCTATAGAACTCTTTTGCATTTCCTTATGTTGTATCATAAATAAACCTTATGATGCATTCTAGTGATAAATTGTTTTATCTGATTGAACAAAACTGTTTTTTATTAATCTTCCATGTATATTTTTATTCTGTTTCAAAACTGAGGAATATGCAATGGACTTTCCATGACATAGTTTCATAGATGTTAGGGGCTGGAAGGGACCTTACAGATCATCAGGTCCAGCCCCCCTCCACTTGGGCAAGAAAGACTGCTGGAATCAGGTGATCCTAGCAAGATGAGTGTCGAGACACTTTTTGGAGATTGCCAGGGTGGGTGACTGTATCACCTCTTGGGGGAACCTGTTCTAAACTCTTGGTACTTGACTTGTAAAGAAGTTTTTCCCTAGAAAAAATATGTCAATTAAATTTGGGACGGTTAATGTGATGTAAAATTGAGATTTTTTTTTGATTAATTGGTTCACAGAGTTGGTCACTCTGATCTCAGACATAAACAGACAGCAGCAGCAATCAGGTGCCAAAAGCTGACCTTCTTCCTTAAAATTGTTTCCCCATATGCCCTATTTCCACAGTGCCTTATTTAAATAAAACAATAACAGTTGCCGTTTCTGATACTGTTTTAATAGAATATTTATATTCACCATCTTTAATGGGACATGGAGAACTGTGAAGTTAAAGAAAATATCAAAAGCTTCTGAATCTAGAGAATCTTTATCAGTCTTGTTAAATGCTTTTTGAAATAATCACTCTTTTGGTCACCTTAGGCCCGTGGCAGACTTTCCACTTAAGATGTGATTAACCAGTTAATTACACCTTAAGGAGTAACCCAGCCACACATTCATTCAATTAATAGTGCGATAAAACGGAATAAACCATGAAATTATTACAGAAAGTGTGTAATAACTTTGTGGTTAGCTCCCAACATGCCATAAATTGAACATGTATGTCCAACACTGGAGCCATGAAGAGAGCCTCTCAAGACTAGGAGTGCCAATCAACTGACTGGGGCTCCCAGTCATGGGACCAACACTTGCTGGTGCAGAGGGAGCCCTGAATCATGATCTCAGGCTCCTTTTGCATTGGCAACATGGTGCAATTGAGATCTGATTCCTCATCCCACAATCGTGGCTCTGCAGAGATGAAATCAAAAAACTTGGGCTCAGCATTCCCTTTTCTGTTCTCACTTCTGTTCAAGGATGTGTGGGGTATCATGACTTACTGTTAAAGAGGTGTAGAAACCTGCTGTATGCATTTATACTTTTTGGACCACATTTTAAGAAGCAATTTAACGC
>NW_017728906.1:108103053-108118349 GCF_001723895.1 Crocodylus porosus | reverse complement strand
CCCGCACATCTGATCATCCTGAAGCCTCATTTCTATCAGTAGGAAAAATGCAGATTTTTGTGGTTGGCCTCAAAAAAACCCAAAACAAAACACTGTACTGTAAATAGATCCCCCAAATTGCCTTAATTTATAGTTCATTATTTTTTAGTATATTACTCCATAGCAGGGAGGAAAAGGAGGACCTCTGCTCAATCTTTGTGTTAGCAGTATGTCAAGGACTTGCAGAAGGTAGAATAGGATCATACATAGATCCATAATGGGTTCAGTAAGATCTTGCCCCCAGAATTCACCTAAGTGATGTTCAATCATCCTAATCTCAACGTGATTACACAATGAAAAAATTGCAAGCAATAATAATTGAATGATTATTATATAAAAATTGTGACAGGAAAGGAAGAGTGTAAAAAGAATCAGCCATAATCAAGCTCAATTGTTACTAAAGAAGCTGATGCTTGTACAAGATATGATTACAGTACTTTAAGCTATTGATGGTCCTTTTTAGGTTCCACTGGATCATGAATGAGACAGAAATATAGGTTTGTATTTTTAATGGAAAGGACCATCTGCCAATTCAGTTCAATTCAGCATGTTATATAACAAGACTAAACTGACATAACTTGTTTAGTCTAGCAAGCAGGGATATGATTGCTAACTATAAACGCAACAGGGAAGGAGAAAAGTTATTAAACTGTAGCATGATAATAAAATAAGCTAAATGGATATAATAAATACTGATCATTAATACATTTGGATGGGAAATCAGCAGTGGGCTCCTGTCCATTCTAGTACTGACATTCTGGAATAGCCCTCCAATCAGCCAGTCATGTAGGTGGTGCTTGTATAGGGAAATGAACTAATTTTAAGATGAAGCCATATCTGATTTGGGGCCTGCAATAGCAGGGGATTGTACTTGATGACCCAAGAGCTCTCTTTGAGGACCATGCTCTTACCTAATATAACTGGTAGACAAGAGTGCCAATCAGAATTTTGGCCTTCTCTTGAATATCCTAGTGGAAGGCTACACAGCAAGTAATGACAGTTACTATTTTATAAGTTAAAATAGCTTCTAACTATACAACAACATATAAACATATTCCTTTCATGGATACATAGGATGAAAAAAAATGCAAGGTCTCAACAATTTACAGAGAAATATCTTTAAGTTGGCATTACACCCACCCACACACGCGTACACACCTACACACATGCAAAAGTAAGAAAAGTATACTTCAAAAAAGCCCCAAACATTTGGAATATTGAAAGCAGGGGATAAAGATATCAAAACACCCAGCACAGCAAAAGGACATGAGCCTCTCTCAGTTTTAGGACCTGTACACTTAGGCTAATGGACAATAGCAAATGCTGAAAGACTTCAGGGAAGTTTATGGGTGTGTCATGAAGTTTATGATAAAAAAAAATCCCAGAGGGTTTACAGCTGCAGATTGGTTACTTGGAAGAAGTTGCAATGCTTTAACCAAATACAAAAAATTTGGCAAATAAGGTGTACGTAATAACAAAAATCCTTCAAAACGTACACAAACAGTTTTCAGGTTCATTTGTAAGGCCAAATGGCCAGTATTAAAAGGAAATTAGTATTAAAGTATGAAAAATGCAGCTTTATTATTGTATATTGAAATAGCTTAATTATCACTGTCAGAACAATGGAACACTTTTTAGCATGCCTAAAAAGTGACTTTTGTTGCAGAATAATGTAGATATTTTGGATACATAGATGTTTTGGAGTAACATATTATGTATTGGATGTTTTGTTCTGTTTTGTCTGTGTACACAACTTGAGCAATATAGAAAGGAGCTCCCTCATCACAGCCATCTCAAAAGGAAAGATGTGTTCTTGAGCTACCTGTCCCAAAATATCTCAAGTTTTACCTACTACTCTAGTATATTTTAATTAATATTGAAGCTTTTTAAATGTGATATAATTAACTTGCGTATACCATTCTTCATAAAGTGTTTCAGAAGCAGAGTATTTGTAATTTGTTCACTATGTTCTTTTCCCTTTTGAAGGAGGCATTTTATTTTGTGCAAAAAAAGAAAAACAAAAAGCAACCAATCACAAATTCCAAGAAGTACAGCTTGTAGGCACTGTTAGTCAAGCATTGCTTAACTTATGCAATGGAGCATTCTTGGTGTATGAAAAATAGAATAATTGAAGTATAGAGAATGCAGGAATAATGACACTTATAGTACCTGCCAGTGACAGACTGTTGTAAATATTTTCTCCCTCCGTATTTGATGCTGTAAGGGTGCACCTACATGTGCCCCTATGGCACTGTTGTTACTGATTAGTAACCTTTTGGGAGTACTAAATGATGGTGCAGTAACAGCGCATACTCTGCTGTGCACCTGTCGCACAGTTACTTTTAGCTTCTACATTGCCGTAGCGGTGCAGTGTACTCAGGAAGCGTGTCACTACGACGACATAGCTGCAGCACCATGGTTTTTGTCTGTGGATGCTACATCACTGAAGTGCATTGCTACGGCAATGTAGTGTCATGGGTAGATGCACCCTAAGAGTGGGAAAAGGGACAGTTGATTTCTGAGCCTTGAATAAGAAATAGGAAGAGTACTGCATCTAAAGATTTCCCTTCCCTCAGTTTTCTGCATAGCTGAGCATGAAGTATAATTCTTAAAATACTTGGCTGCCTTGGGTATTATTAACAGCTGCCTCATGGTCATTGCGGGTCAGATTCATCTCTAGTGTCACACTACCAAGTCAGTTACTAATACAAGCCATGAAGTTGGCCCCCTGAGGATTATCTAAGATCCAAATATACTCTAGTCCCTTGAGCTGCCACTAAAGTCTCCCCTGAGAATGACAAGGAAAAAAGCTCCTGACAGTTTTATTTTCTAGTCTGTGCCCCTTCTAGCCAGACCTGCCTTTTTGTTAGCACCTTAGTGTAGCCTCTGTCATCTTTGCAATAGCTTCACAAAAAAAGCATTGAAGAGTGAAAAAATGAGGTTTCTCAACACCTCTGCAGAGTGATTTCATAGTGCTTCATTACACTTGAATGAAAATGAAATGAGAGGAGGGGAGTGAAGCTGTGACTCTTTCAATATGGGAAATAGAGAATTAGTTTTTCAAAATTGGTACCTGAAAAAGGAACAGCCTTAGGAATCACATATTATTTATATGTGTAATTTTATTTTTAATTATTCAGTTCCTATTGAAGAGTAACTCAGTATAGCATGAAGGAATAGGTTTAGATAGCAAAGATATTTTCCCTTAAAATTAGAAACTGTTGTGTAAACATCTATAGAAAGCTAAGCAGTTTGTAAACCAATACAAGGCTTGAAAAAGGCAATCCACTGGTGAGTTTACTTCATCAGACACTTTGAACAAGGTAATGATGAAGTTGACCTGTCCATGAGGGAAATGTTGATTTTTAAAAATTCTCTTCTACCAAGCCATAGAAAGATCTAGTAATGATGAATCAGGCAGTTGAGAGGAAAGTCGTCAAACAAGCTACTTAGTCATACAGTATCTTAAGACAGAGCTGTCCAACTTTTAAGCACCCAGGGGCTGTGTGTCATGCAGGTAGCACCTCCCTCCCCCCAACATTCAATGAGCTTGAATTCAAGTGCCTTCACCACCGTTTTGAAGCTTTGGGATGATGCTGCATGAGATGTTGTGGCACTTCAATAAGAGCGTCTCTCAGAGTCGCTCTAATTAAAGTGCTCCTCCCCCACCCCACCATCCCCAAAGTATGTGTAAAAGTGTCCCCACAGTGGAACTACTAGACTTAATATGCATTAACTAAAGTGCATTGATGCATGTGTAAATGTGCCCTGTGTGATGCAATTGGACTTCCCAGGTAAATTGCAGACATAGTCTAATTGGCATATAATTAACCTTATTTGAAGGTAATTTTGAAAAGATGGAAGGCTTTTCACAGTTCAAATAAGAAGAAAAAGGCAAATTCAGCTACTTTTGTTTTGGAAAGAATTTTCTTGGCCTGGCCAGAACTAGTAACCTGAAGAAAGTGCATATAAAATCATGTAACGTAAGAGAAGAGGAGAGGTGGTCAAACTTATTTTATTGGGGCAAATATGCTACTCAGCATTAACAGCCTACAATCTCTCAAAATAAAGCAAACATGGTTAACTTACTATGTTGACATATGTTATATTTAGGAATGCTCAGTGTGTCTTTTAAAATAAATTTAAAGTGTGCTTGGTAGATAAGGGAATATACTAAACTGATATTTTAGTGTGCAATGCTCTTTTGTCTTTTGTGTTGCCTTTTTTGTTTCCTTAATTCCTTTGGTATTGAACCCCTTCCAGTATGGAAACAGTGGTTATGAAAGCATATGGTAAACAGACTGCTTGTTATAACCTGAATAAGACTGGATTTCTGCAGAGCAGGAGTTTTGACTGCAGTTAACAAGACAGATGGAGATTAAACACCATGGAAAATGTGTAAATGTAAGAATTAAAAAGGTTCCAAATTGTAGATTTATTATGTATTTATTTCCATTCCTTATTAAACATCATTTAAATAATACAGTCTTTGAAGAGGTTTATTTCTCCTAGTTGGCTCCTACCTATTACTCTAATAAACCTCATGATTCAGTTAGGAAATTGAAATTTCAAAAAAATAAATTTTGTTATAGTACCTGTGGCATTAAGTTACCAGTTTGTGTCAAGTTAAGACACTTACTGGTGTAAAACCCTTTTTTGCCCATATTTAATGGGTCTATTACTGCATTCTAAGCATTCTCAAAGGGTATATAAGATGGTTACAGTAGATAATATTAATGCGGGATTGGATCTAGAGCTGTTTGAGAAATGAGCATCTCAGTTCTTTTTCTCCTTCCTTATCCTGAACCATGCATTGCTTCATGCCAGGGGTATTGCACTTAAACATAGTGAGAAGCTATCTGTCTAGCTTTCAGGTCCAGGTCTGGGATCGTGTCCAGGTGGGACTGAGAGATTCTGGTCTCCTCCAATAGTTAAGAAGAGTTTTAATAAAGGAGATGAGAGCCTTACAGGAGGATGAAGAAATTAAGAATTTTCCCCTGGATTCTAATAGCAGCTGATACTGGTATTTCTTCAGTGAATGATTTGGCCACCCTCTCATTGCTCTTTTGGTGCTTCCATGGTTTAAACCATCAGCTTGGTCATTCAGTCGTTCACCAAGGTAAATAATTTATAATTGTTTGAAAATGTACTGAAATAACTCATTCAAGCTTCTAGATACCTTTGGAGTCTAGTGGATACTTTTTATTGCTGAAGACTTCTTCCCAGAAGTCCCTATCTGGTGATGGTAATGTCTTTGCAAAAATGTATTAAAAATTATTTTGAAGGTACTGTATAATGTGCTGTCCTGTAATGGTACTATAAGTAGATTATTTTTGCAAGAAGTCTGGTGGTTGTAACTGACTTTGTGTTATAAAACTTCACCAGTCTAATTGTGTGCTATTTACTATGTTGTTATTAAAAAACAAACAGCAACTACATGAGAGGCGTGAAAACAAAAAAAATGTTTTTTCTTCCTTTTAATTTCATATTAAGTTGCTACATTAGGACAAAATATGTTATTTGATTTGTTGTATAACATCTTCTAGCACATTATGCAGGCGTACAATACCTGTATTAAAATACATGATATTTCAATCTAACTTTTGGATGTCTCACAGCAACAATAAAAGACCTGCCAGCTTGCCTTGGGTTGGCATTGTTCCTGGAAGTTCTACCCTCCAAAATATTGTCTTTTTGGAAGAGTTTCCAGGTTGTAAATATTTCTGGCATTCATACTATAACATCATTGTCAGGTGGCACTACTTTGAGAGACAGCAGAAAGAAGAAAATCTCTTGGGATCAAAACTTTAGAAATGGCTAAACCTGTCAATATAAAATTAGGCCTAAAGGTTTTTGGAGACACGAGAGAAAATATGGGATAGAGGGTGCATCTACATGTGAATTAATGCACTTTAGTTAATGCGCCTTAAATCTAGTGCCAGCATTTTTGCACATACTCTGGGAGGCATGTGGGGGCACTTTAATTAGTGAGCCATGCTAATTAAAAGTGCCTGAGCATCATGTATATCAGCATCCCCATGCTGAAAAATGGTGGCGGAGTTCCTTGAATGAAAGCTCATCAAATGAGGTTTAGTTCAAAGAGCTCTACTGCCATTTATCAGCACGGGAACTTTGATACTTGTGATGCTAGATTCTGCCAGAGTGTGCTAATTTCTGTGCTCCAGCAGATTCAATTAATTGATTAGTTAAGTCTGCTCTGACGTGCTGGATTTCCAGCACATTGGAGTAGGCTCCCTGCACATGTATATGAGTCCACTGTGAGGTACTAAGAAAAAGCACAGTAGTCTGTCATTGTGGAGTAACTAAAGAGCATGGGCATTTTTACACGTGTATGCATTGTAGCATTGGGTGCTTTGAAAAGCGTCCGATGCTGTGACACATGCAGTTGTATTAGCAGCACTGAGAAAATGGCAGCAGCACGCTTTTGAATTAAAACACCTCAGATGTGCTTTAGTTCAAAAGCATACCACCACCATTTTCCGGTGCTGACGCTCATTTCAATGCTTATACAACTACACATGGCATAGTGCAGTTCACCTCAGCTCGTGTGTTGAACATACTTGATTAACTGAGTCTGCCCTGAAGTGGCAAATCTCAGGTGCCTTGCTGGAAAAAAAGTATGCGTATAAATTCCCTCGTTTTAAAGTGATGTTTAATGCTCATTAGTCTATTTTAAGATGCCTTAACTAAATAGTATAGTTTTTTCATTGATGCTTTAATGCTTATTAAAATAGGTAATGCACATTAAAGTGTATTTTTAGACAGGCCAGAGTGAGAAAGTCTGGCTTTATTATGTAGGATTGTTTGTTTTTAGTCCGAGTAAAATCAAGAAATTCAATTTAAGAAATCATATTTGTCAAGATTTTGAGCCTCAAGAAGGTGAAGATTTTCATAGTTACCTTTGCATTTGTGCAACAGTTTTCCTTGTGGAGTATTGCAAACCTTCACAATAAACACTTTCTGACTAGCCCAAATGATTGATTTCTGTGACGGTGAATCACAAAATGCATCTAGTTCCTGTAAATGTGTTCTTTTTTTGGATATTTTTTCTTTAAATATCTTTTTTGGGGGTTGTATTAAACTCAAATATTTTGATTTTCAGCAACCAAAGCCAAAAACAATTTAATCAATATTAGGACCTTTCCTGTGTAATGTTTTTATTTTGACAAAAGCTCTTTCAATTTCTTTAAAAAGTCCACAAATGAAAATGTTCATTGGCTCTGGTTTATGCTCCATAAATTAGGTCTCTAACAACTAATTAGATCAGCGCTACCCAACTTATGCACAGCCAGGGCCAATTGCAGGCCCCAGTCTGCATGCCACCCAGGCTCCCTAAAATGTGAAGCCAGAAAAACTGTCCCACCACCCAGACAGGAACTCCTCCATGCCTCCCTAGCAGGTATACCAGACTCCCTCTCACCCCCGCCATGCTGCCGAGCCCCACAAACCCCAGCCACCATAGCAGAAGGAGCCATAAGGAAGTTTGTGGCCTGGTGGGAGCCATGGACTGCACATTATCCCCTTTTGGGGCAGGTACAGCCCAGAAGCTGCCACTTGGACAGCCCTGAATTTAGAACATAGTCTTAAAGGAAGGAGGGCTGTGTCTTCCTCTGTCTGATGTATGTCTAAGTGCTGTCAACCTTTAACAGAACTGCATGCTCAGGGAGCCAGAAGGGAGGGGATGGTATTCTGAATGTTAGGTATATCCTGTGATTATTGCTGCGGCATAGATAGATCCATGTATTTTAGATCAGGTCAGAGGGAGTAAATAAGAACAACTAATATTTCCAGCATAGGTTAGAGGGAAGGCTCTATGTGTAGCAGTACTATAGACATAAGGGCATAATTCATGTTGGTTTTGATGTGTTTTAAAAATGAGAGAATTGTCTCCAGGAGGGTGATTGAGAGAAACGGTTTGCACCTAGGCTCCATATACATTTAGCAGGGAGTTAAGGAATGCTAAATGGGAATTCAAAAGACCCTGCACACCGAGTAGAGAACTAGCTACAGGCAGCCAATGGGAAGCATTATTGTTAGACTCTCCACCTTTCTAGAGCTGAGATGCCTGACACATTGCTGCACTTGAGGTACTTTCATCCACTTTGAATCCAGCAGGTGCCCAGCTGAGGTGATGGCAGTGATACCGTCTTTGCAAAATAGCTTAGTGGTGAGAGTACTTGCCTGAGAGTGGGGAGGCCTTGGGTTATGGCCCCGGATCTTTTTCTGCGATCAGAAGGAAACACGGAAACACCACTAATCTAGTCTATATAAATTAAATCTCTTATTTCAGAGGCCGGCAATTATTTTGTGGGAAGGGCCGCTTAATGAGTTTGGTGAGGTTTCGAGGGCTGAATGGATAGTCCTGTTCCTTGACAGTTGTCCTGCCCCGTTATCCCCATCTTAGAACAGGAAGTCCCACCCGCTGATCCCTAACCTTTGCCAGTGGAAATCCTTCTCCTTGCCCACCAGAATTAATCCTTTTGGGGTGGGGTAGGGTGGAGGGGTTGCCATCTCGGGACCAGAAAAAAAACAAATCATATACTAAAAGTCAAACACCTACTATAACATATTTTAATTTTTGTCATGATTTATGTTTGCATAGTGTATAGAGGTGATTGCATAATAACAAAAATAAATTCTTATTTTTGTATATTGTGGAGGGAAGGTGTGTATGGGGGGTGTATGATGTGTGTGTGGTATGTCTGCATGGTATGTGAGGTGTGCATGATATGTGTGTGGCTTGTGTGGTATGGGTGTGTGTGTGCTGTATGGGGAGGTATGTGTGTATAGTATGTGTGGTTTGTGTGCATGTATGGTGGGGTGTGTGGTGGGATGTGGGGGTGTGTGGCTGTATGTGGGGGGCGTAGGGTATGTTGGGGATTTTGGGGGTAAAGTGTGGGTGTGAAGGGTGTTGGGGACCCCCCATACACCCCATGTGCAGCAACAGGTGGAGTGTTCAGGGTACAGGTGTCTGGTGGGGCACGACTCTGGCCAGTGCTGTACATCATAGCAAGGGGCGCAGTCTTTGTGTAGCAGCTGCCTGTATCGCCAGCATTCCCTGCCAGTTGCGCACAACCCCTGCACTAGCATAGCAGGGAGGGAAGCCCTACCCTTCTGCACAGCACCAGAGAGAAGCCTCAAATACTGGAGCTAGCTGCCTTCCCCACAGGGGCTGTGCTGCAGGGGAGGGAAGCCCCAGGCAGGGAAGGTAGTTGGCTCCGGAGCCTGAAGTTTCTCTCTGGTGTCCTGGCAGGGAAGACTCCTGGCTCCAGCATGTGGAGCTTCCCTCCCTGCTGTGTGAGTGCAGGGGCTGCAAGTGAGTGGCAGGGAGCACCAGTAATACAGGCAGCCACATGGAAGCTGCACCCCTTGCTGCAGTGTGCAGGACTGGCCAGAACCACACCTGCCAGGCTCCTGCACCCTGAACATCCTGCATGCTGCTGCTGCCACTGCCTGCTCAGGCTATGTGCAATGGGAGGCATGTGGGGGGTCCCTATACCTCACAATCTCCCTCACACCCACATACTGCCCACCCTGGCTCTGTGCTGTGGTTGCTGCACCCTGTCCTCCTGGGTGCATCAGCTCTGGGCTCCCTCCCAGCTGTAGCTCCACCCCCACTGCTTCCCCACCTGCTGCCCAGAGCCATTGGAGACCGGGGAAGTAAGCAGGTCCTGGGGACTGCAGCAGCAGCAGCCCCACACAGATGCTGCAAACTGGCTAGCTGTGCCCTTCCACCCATGAGGGTGGGAGCCAGGCAATAAGGTACATTTTTTGGGGCTGTATGTACATGTGGGTGCCTAGCTCCTACCCTCGTGGGTGGAAGGACTGGGTGGGACATAATTTGTTGGGGAGCCCTGCTCAATTCATAGTGATATAACGATGAAGGCCCATTCAGTAAACACTTTGCTTAAGTTTCAACGCTGCCTAGATACCAGTTACAGTGCATCTATTAATGTTTGCTACATTGTTAAAATGCCATGAAAGTCTCCAGGGAACTGTGAAAATGTGGCTAAAGGGGCTCTGGTCTGGTCCTCCAGGTTGGGGGTAGTGTGGGGGGTTGGTAGCTCACCCATGTAGAAAATTTCAGTTACAGTCTACAAGAGAAGAAACCAAATGGAAACGATGGTCTGAAAGCTTTTGAAGTTCGAACAGGCAATGATACATAAACCATAAAGTGAAGATGATGATCATTATGACAGAAGGTCGTAAAAAAATCAAATTAATCTTCCACAGTGAAGCATGGGTTTAACTAGTATATATATATTCATAGTATTTCATTTTAATCACAGAAAAATGTGGATTTTGGGTTACTTTATTTTAGTCCAAAAATTGGGGATTTTTCTTTATCAGAGAGAACCAGGATTCCTGGTTATGGCCTCTGTCCCCTGGATTGTTTGTTCATTTTACATTAAACAATCATAGGTTAGAAAATTGAAATGATCCTGAGAGCAGGTATTTGGAACAGAGGACTCACGTCTCCCAGCTGAAGCCCTAAGTCTGTGGTCTCCAATCTTTTTAAGTAGGAGATCACCTTTGGCATTTAAAAGCAACCCAAGATCTACCGTCTGCTGTCACCAATTCTCCCCCCAGATAAATCTGGGGGGGTGGGGGGGGGCAGATTGAGGCAGAATGAGAAAAAATTGTTTGGGGGTGTGCCTCGCCAGCAGGTAAATCCCACCCGGCCGGGGCCCCACTCAACTTACCCCTGCTCCTGCCTC
Organism: Crocodylus porosus; assembly: GCF_001723895.1. Classification (NCBI taxonomy): domain Eukaryota; kingdom Metazoa; phylum Chordata; order Crocodylia; family Crocodylidae; genus Crocodylus; species Crocodylus porosus. The sequence continues at coordinate 108,107,571 of NW_017728906.1, read as the reverse complement.
TGCAGCACTGTCCCTCACTGTGGGGGCCTTGATCTAGCCCCCACCCCTTCCCTCCTCCACAGACTGACCTGCTTGGCTGGAACGCATGTGTTCATGCACACGGGCACTCAGCCCCCCACCCCAGCCTCAAATCGACTCCAAGAGGCTCCGAGATCTACTGGTGACCACTGCCGTAAGTGGGAGGCTCCCTCTTGCTTGCTTTCTTTGCTTAGAGTAAGCCTAAGATTAGGCATCTCTAGGGGCATAATTGTAGTTTAGGCACTCCATCTAGTTGGCAGCAGAGTTTAGGAGGGACTTAAGTACCTCACAGCTCAGACTGGATTACTACTCTATATGTGCAGTAAATTAAATTTAGGCACCCAGGGATCGTTGTAGCTCCAAATGCAGATGCTGAATGAATTTGGTACCTACTGGGTTCCGTGGCTTTTGAAGTGGGGGGTTTTCTGGGTAACTTTTTGTATCAGAAGGAGTGTCCATACCGTTAACTTATTTCACTAGACACACTATACCACCGAACCTCAGCAAATTAGATCTGCCTTGCAGCAGGGAAATTAACCCATCAAGAGCATTACTCCAAGCCTGGGAAGGAGGCAGTGTACTTGGAGCAGTGTGACATGCATGATTCAGCACCTGACATGGTAAGTTAGCAGCATAGGCATGTGTTTTAAGTGCCTAAATTCCACCTACACCCTGTTCAGATGTCTCATTATATCAGTCTGGCTCTCTTGCTTTACATTTACAAAATCTGTTTGTGTGAGCTTGTCATGCTACCTCTACATTTAAGAGCAGAAAAGGTAAATGGTCATTAGGATGGGCAGTTATTCTCAGGGAAGGGAAGGGCAAACAGTGTATGTCTATAAACAGACTAGTGTTCTGACTTCCCTTCTGATAATTCTGACTTTAGTGTATTGTGCACTTGCTTTTACATCACTAGGATGCCAAGGCACACAAATCAAACTGTTTAAACTCAGCTTATATCACAGCATTTTTTACTTGTTGGTGATGGCTAGAAAATGATATTTAGAGGTATGCTTTTGGGAATTGGCTTGTAGGTAAAGTAGATATGCACTAGAACAATGGTCCAGGGGGCATGGCAAAGGTTACTTGATTTCTAAAAGCCTGTTTGTGACAAAGTTTCCTTCAAGGCCCACTGTATCAGACACAGGCTGGGAAATTGAAGATTTGTACCACAGTGTACCCAAACAGAGATAAGGAACTCTACAGCATTGATGCCAGGTCACAGTGCCCACTGCAGACCCCTTGGGATTTCTGGTTTTGGTAAACAGACCAAATTAGGAGGCCCGATAAAAGTCCAAATGAGGATATATGCATGTGATGGATTTATGAAGCAAAGGCACACGCTGACTGGACAGAACGTGGACAGTATGATGACCACAGGGAGACTAATCAACAATGCCCAGAGATGAAGAGGGGAGGAAGAATACAAAAGGGATTTAAGAGCAGAGAAAGGTCCCCAAGAGGGGAATCCAGGGCACCATGGACAGAGGGCATACCACCAGCTTATCCTACCCACCCTTGTGGGTGGGGGTGGGTAGGTCTCAGCTTCCAACCTCCAGGCTGCTGACATCTGACATTCAAGAAAGAACCTCAGGGTGTTGTTCGCATACTGGCCAGACATACCTTCCCTCTGATGATGGCTCTAACTAGTAGATATAGAATTATTTGCATTTTTCTTATCTGCTATCATTGTGAATCAGTAAAAATCACTATTATCACATGGAGAAGTCGTGGCTGGTCTGAGAGTTTGGGTCCTCCCAGAACAAAGTATCTGGGTCATAAATCCAGTGCCAACAGTTGGGGTGTATGTGTGAGAGAGTTTTATGTCAGTTTGAAAATTGCCTGGGTTTGTTTGTCTGTAAATAATGCCTGTGGCTCAGAATAGCCAGAAGCAAGTTGGTAGAGACTTATTTAGTTTTGGTATGAAGCTATTTCAGTTTGACATTTCCATTAAAAAAAATCGCTTTCTGCCTCTGTGAGTGTCCAGAGTCTCACACCAGACACTTTAAGACCTGAGACCTGTGAAAATAAGATTACTGATACAACTGTTCATCACATTCTTTATATTAGACTGTTCATATTAGAAAAAAAATCAGTATCTATTTCTACTGGTTCTAACAAGAGTAAGGAATTAAGAATTCAATGGTTTTCCCCTTTTGTTAGTGAGACTGGGATAAATGTTGATGTAGGGAAGAAATCTCAGTCTCATTAGAAGTTGTTAAAATCTAAAATGAGCCAAGAGCCAAAAGCTTACAAACAAAAATGAAAGAAACACTGGGAATAAAGTCTGCCAAGGAGGCAGCTCACAGCAAAAACATTGGCAGGTTCTGTTGTCACTGACTAGATAAATTTTCTTATGTTAAAAAGAAGGTTAAAAAAAAGAAAGGAAAATGAAACATTTCTATTCATTAAGGTATATTGGTACCATTCGGAACAAAATGGTGGGTTTTAATGTAGGAAGAAAACCACTTTTGCATCAGCTGAAGCCTTTGTTCTTCCAATGGACAATTTTCAATATTCAAGTTACCTCTCCAGTCATAGTAAGAAATGTCCATTGAAAATAGGGCCCTCACTGCATAGCCATGTGTTTTCCACATACAACTCATCAACAAGTTTATTTTCCTCTTCACCAGTGCTTATAGAATTCTGCCCAACTCCCACATTTGTGCCCTCTTTGTTTTACTTGATTTTAATTTTTCAAATGAAGTAGAAGTCATCCCTTTCTATTGTTTTTGGTATTGTGTTCAAACTGTAGCCTCATACTAAAATACTTACCCTCAACCTCTAGCACTTGATTCCATAACATTCAAATAAGCTTTGACTAAGAATCCAAATTCCTGAGGTTTATTTTATCCAAATAAAACTCAAACCTTTGAACCTTTTGTGTTCAGTCTTCTCTAAAAATACCCACCCAGTTTTTTGATCCAAATGGAATGATCCAAATGGAACAAGACCTTTCCAGATGTTCTGTTCAGAGACTATAGCACAACCCAGATTGTTCACATCTGGGTGGTTTGCAGTGTGGTTACTTTGCAGCACAGGTTGCTGACTTAAGACTGAACTGTTCAAAAGGTTGCTGCAACATTTATTTCCAAGGACAGGGTTGGAACTCAGCTGTAGTTGCGTGTGGCTGATCAGAGAAGTAAAACTTTCAGCAAACAGTGGTCTGGTGCAGCTGTGGCACTGTGTGCTCCCAGATATTTCACAAACCCTCACCTTTGCAGGAATTTTAGGAAACCTAACCCTGGGTGAATATACATATGATATTAGTGCAATGCAATGAACTCTGGTGCAGTTTGCACTGGAATTTATTGTTCCCAGGCACTGCATTTATACGTGTGCCTGGGACTGGAGCACGCTGAACCAGGTTGGAGTCACCCCAAACAGCAGGGGGCCCTGGGGTTCATCTTGCCAGCCCAGGACTGCACTAGCCTGGCTCAGTATGAGGGGCGGGCTGTGAAGGGCTGGCTAGAGAATGAGGGTGCTTCACTGAAGGGCTAACCATCAGCTGATTGTCAGTTTCAGCCTTGGGATCCCACTGGAGTCTCCAACCAGATCTGGCACAGACCCAGGGCTGAGAGTGGCAATCACCTGATTGTTGGTCCCAGCTCTGTGACTAGACTGCTTCATTGTGGCTTTCAACTTTCTGGTGTGGGGGGAACCCAAGATCATGATCCTGGGCTCCCTTGTACTTGCAAGTAGTAACAGCACAATTGAAAGCTGATCCCTGATACCAAAATCATGCATCCTGCCATACATGTGTGCCAGGGCAGGGAGGTGTGTTTTTTGGGGAATAGAATCCATTGTGTCATTAAATGAACATTACCAGGAGCCTTGTATATTATATGAGAAAGATGAAAAATGGAAAATTTATTATGAAGATTACAAATTTTTATTCTGGGCAGAGAACCTTGTGAAACTTTTGCTCAGTGAGATTTACCTGAGTCAGGATGCAGGGTAGAAGCAGAAATATGGCAATTTTACAGTGATCCTCACTATCTCTAATTTTTATAGCTCCATTGAAAAATATGGAGCTGTGACAATGCATACCAACCAAAGATCTGTGCCTTCCTGTTGCTGGCCATGAGATGATAACCAGAGGTTGCTCATTAAGAGCTCTGATTATAGTGATATGATAGGACAATGGGAGCCTGAGCCTCTGTTTGGTAAGAAAGGTTTTGGATGGAAAGGAGCTTATTGGAAAAGCGAGCAAGAAGATGAAAACTGAATTGAGATAATGGGTTTAGAGAACCTTTTTTTTCTCTAATTGGACAATGTCCTACAACTGGATGGACTTTTGTTTTGGCTTGATCTTTCAGATACAAGTGGTGAACATGCATGCGACAACAAGAAGTCCTTTTTTCATAGAATCATAGAAGTAGGGTTGGAAGGGACCTTGTAGATCTTCAAGTACAGCCCCCTGCCCGGGCAGGAGAAAAACTGGGCTCAAATGACTCCAGCCAGGTAGGCATCAAGCCTCTTCTTAAAGACCCCCAGGGT
>NW_017728906.1:108100731-108102953 GCF_001723895.1 Crocodylus porosus | reverse complement strand
CTCAGCCTTCTCTTGTGAAGGCTGAACAGGTTCAGGTCCCGCAGTCTCTCATTGTAGGGTCTGCCCTGTTGTCCCCGGATCATTCGGGTGGCCCTCCTCTGGACCCCCTCAATGTTGTCCACATCCCTCCTGAAATGGGGTGCACAGAACTGGACACAGTACTCCAGCTGTGACCTGACCAGTGTTGCGTAGAGGGGGAGGATCACCTTCTTGGCCTTGCTAGAGATGCACCTGTGGATGCACGACAAGGTCCGGTTAGCCCTGCCAACCATGACCTCAGATTGTTGGCCCATGTTCATCTTGCAGTCAATAATGACTCCAAGATCCCTTTCTGCTTCCATGCTCTCAGGCATGAAGCAGACCTCTTGCATCATGGGGTCAGGCCAGCAGATGGGACCTTCCAGTCCTCGTAGGATGGAGTCTCTGATGACAAGGACCCGGTGTTTCTTCCTCCTGGTGTTTGCTCTCTGCCCATTCTTTGTCATGTAGGGAGTAGCATCATCCCTGCCGGAGGCGATTCCTCTGTCTTTCTCTGTCACAGCTGCTAGGGCGTCGAACCTGTTCCCCAGGTGAACCTGGGCAGCTTCCACCACTCTAGGCCTAGCAGCTCTGGATTTGGACACCTTCTGCCACTCCTGTGTTGGATGTGTCTCCTGTGGGGGCTGTACAGTGGGTGACTGGGCCTGCAGAGAACAGAGATAGGCATTAATTTCATCCTCTGCATCCCTGATCCCCCTCAGCCTGGAGCTTCCTCACCTGCTCCTCCAGGCCCCTAAGTCATGCATAGGAGGGACAGGCAAGGGGACCACCAGGCCCCACCTCCTCCAGGACCCCACCGAGCCCCCCCACAGACAGGGGGGTAAGGGGCCACCAACCTCACCACGAGCTCCATCTGGGTGGAGGCCTCAGAAAAGCCCATGGCAGGTGGCAGCACGAGGGCAGGGCCCCTGGCAGCCGCACTCCGCGTCTGCATCATGTACCAGAGCTGTGCCTACAGCTTATGCTCTGTGGAGGTACCGCTCTTGGCAGCTACCTTATGCCCTTATTACGCAAACGCCAGTGCAAATGCCGGCACGCCCTTACAGAGCATGCCTGTTTGCATGCACTGTTCACGCACACTGCCCATGCACGGCTCGGGAGCACGCTCCCTGTCGGGTGAGCTAAGAGGGCTCCGAAGGTCTTCCCCTCCAGTTCCACCTCAGCTGCGCTGTACCCTCTGCCCCACTTACCTTAGGGGGAATCAGCTGTTGCTGCCTCCGCTGCTGTCTCCTCTGCAGCTGCTGCCTTCGCTGCCGAGGTAAGGGCGTACATGTGTAGCACACATGTGCCTTGCTCCCTCTGCTCCTGCTCACCAACTCAAATATTTAAATGCATAGGGTGTAAAAAGAAGGTACTGGGTAATGTGGGGCCTCTGCAGGACATGCTAGGAAATCTCATTATCGCACCAAACAGAAAAGCTAACTTATTTAACAATTTATTTGCCTCCATTTTTCTGAGCAGAGACCGGGTCATCCCTGCACCAAGACCCCCGCAGGCCCCAGGGGAGGTGCACCCAGGCATAGGGTCAGAAAGGACATAGTCAGGGAACTTCTGAAGGGGCTGGACATATTTAAATCAGCAGGTCCTGATCATGTCCACCCCAGAGTGCTGAAGGAATTAGCAGAGGTCATTGCAGGACCCCTGGGATGGCTTTATGAGCACTCATGTTGCTCTGGTGAGGTGCCGGAGGACTGGAAAAGGGCCAAAGTAGTTCCCATTTTCAAAAAAGGGAGGAAGGAGGACCCAGGAAACTATAGGCCAGTTAGTCTTACCTTGGTCCTGGGTGAGCTTTTTGAGAGAATTATCCTGCCGCATGTCTGCAAGGGGCAGGGGAGATTATTCTTGGGGCAACCAGCATGGGTTCATTAGAGACAGGTCCTGTCAGACAAACCTGGTGGCCTTCTATGACCAGGTCACAAAATCCTTGAACACAGGTGTCACGGTGCACATAGTCTTTCTGGACTTTAGGAAGGTCTTTGACACTGTCTCTCACCCCATTCTCATTAAAAAACTAGGAGACTGTGGCATTGATACCTACACAGTCAGATGGGTCACTAATTGGCTGGAGGGCCGCACCCAGAGAGTGGTGGTGGACGGGTCTTATTTAACCTGGAAGGACGTGGGCAGTGGGGTTCCGCAGGGCTCGGTCCTCGGGTCTGCAGCGTTCAACATCTTCATCAGTG
>NW_017728906.1:108091708-108100185 GCF_001723895.1 Crocodylus porosus | reverse complement strand
AGTGGTGTTGGCTCCTACCCTGGGGGTCTTTAAAAGGAGGCTAGATGAACACCTTGCCAGGGTCGTTTGACCCGAGTACTCTTTCCTGCCATGGCAGAGGGTCAGACTTAATGATCTGCTCGGGTTCTCTCCGACCCTACCAACTATGAAAGTATGCATAATTTTTGGACCACCATCTAGTTGTCCCTCCAGGAAGCATATAGAAGCTTATATTTATGAGAACTAAACTACAAACTTTAATTGTGGAGCAGTAGGCAAACCTCTGCAGACCCTTTGTCTCTCTTTAACTATTTTGCTGCTTCCTAACACCAATTCTGTTTTCCATCTTTCTTATGGTCACCAAGATGTTCATTCATAAGTGCTTGCCACATGGCATTACCATCAAGTATAGGATGGATAGGAATCTTCAGTCTCTCCCACCTCTGTGCCAAAATGAAAGTTACATCGGCATTGATTGTGGAAATTCAGTATGCTGATAATTGTGCTGATGTTGCACATACTAAGGAGGACCTACAAATGCTCCTTAACTGCTTCTCTCAAGCATGCCAGTGCCTGGGACTAGGAAAAACAAAGGTGCTTCACCAGCCTGCTCTGGGCCAGTCAATTCCCCTGGATAAGATCTTTGTTGATGGACAGGAGCTGGAAAACGTTGAACACTTTGCGTACCTTAGCAGCCATCTCTAAAAGAAGACAAACTTCAATGAGGAGATCTCGTATGAGATCCGATGTGCCAGCTCTGCCTTTGGATGGCTATATCTCTCTGTATTCAATGATCTTCATAAGACTTGAGCAAAGCTCCTATTATACAAGGCTGTGGTAACCCCAACTTTTCTTCACAGCTGTGAAGCTTGGGTGACCTACAGGGACCACCTGAAAAGCTTGGAATGCCTTTACCAGTGCTACCTCTGGAAGATCCTTGGAATAAAGTCCAAGGATCATCACATGCAAGCCAGTGTCCTCACTAACACTAACACCACCAGTATGGAAGCGTTGATTATACAACGTCAGCTATGGTGGACAGAGCATTGTATGTGAATGCCTGATATATGTTTAACAAAATAACTGCTATATCCCTAACTCAGCCAAGGACAAAGGACATGTAGGGGCCAGAGGAAACCCTTCAAGAACACCCTCAAGTTGAACCTAAAGAAGTGGGACATTGGCTTCACAAATTGGGAAAAACTAGCCCAGGACAGGGCTACATGGGAGCACCTTGTGAGAGAAGGTACATCTTGCTTTGAGGGAAGTCATGTCACCTTGGAGGCAGAAAAGTGACAGAAATGGAAGGAAAGGAAACAAGACTGAGAAATTTGTGATTCAGACCTCCCTTTAACCACCACCTGTGGCATCTGCCAGAGTCAGCAGCTCTAGGATTGGCCCTCTTAGTCATCAGCAGACTAATATACTACTGTTTACTTGACCCATGGGAGTGATCATCCTCAACTGTGAGGAATTGCCGATGACAACAACTTCATGATAGGAACTATTTCCCAATTTCCAACTTCCTCAGTCTCCTATATTACGGAACATCTCTAAATTATAACTTCTATCACTACGTCTTCCCCCTTACCTATACATTTATGACTCAAAAATCAATTAACACAAACATTTACCCATCTATAGAGGAGAGGTTACTAGCATATAATTCTGAACTGATTCTTTACCACTCACCTTCCTATTCACCTCTTCCTACAGCTTGTTTAGCAAGTTTCTGTAAGTAATTCAGGAAGTTTCAGTTTTCTCTCAGATTAGTAAAGTATCAAACTTGGTTTCCATTTATTTTTTGGAGGGAATCTTTTCCTTTTAAGTGATGATAGCTTAGAGTCCTTACACTGGGATCCAGTTGCCACTTTGGGTGCAGTACATTTGAGACCAGAAATCCTGTCATTCTTAATGTTAAATGGAACACTGCTGCTTTTTTTTAACCAGTTCTCTTTCATTTGCCGTTTTGGCAGCTGTACGTTTTGACCTAGCATGAAGTTCAATAGCTACATGACACTAAGGCTGATTTTCTCGTTTCTGGATGATAGTATGCCCATAGGTATATTTCTTCCCATGTGGATAAGGTTGCTTCTTGTGGACTGGAATATTTAGTTTCTTTCTAAGGAAATTGTCCAGATTTGGGCCATAATATCAAAGAGGATCACTAGGAGACATGCATTTATTATCTTGTATTGCAAACAAACACTTAACTAGATTCAGTTTCTCACAAAATGTCAGACTCAAAATTGGTGTTCCCTCCATAGATGCCATATTTACTCAAATTTAAGACGACACCCCACCCAACAATTAGATTCTATACATGGGAAATTTATAAATTTGTTATAATTTTCCAGGTATAGAATCTAATTATTGGAGGGTCATCTGTAATTCATCCCCACCACTGCTGCAGGTGGGGCAAGCAGTGAAGATGCAAATGGTGTGAGGAGGTTGAGCTTGCCTGCTGCTTGTTCCTGCTTTCCTGATGTCTCTGCTCCCTGCCTGCATCCCTATAGCCTTGAGTCCTTCCTTTCCCCCATGCCTCTGCTTCCTTCTCCCAGGGGGTGGGGCAGGCAGGCAGATGTGAGGGCAGATGTGGTGGTGGCTACTACAACCCCAACCCTGGGTAGGGCCTGCAGCCTGAGCTGCAGCAGCTGCCTGCTCCCCCTATTGCCCTCATACGCAATTCTAAGAAAAGAGGCTTTCCCCACCATGTTACACGGGAAGAAACTTTGTCTTGGAATCAAGTGAATACAGTACCACAATATATGGGATTTTGTATATTCTTTTATGTTAAATGTTTTCCATCTGCCTTCCACTGGTCTATTTGTTACTAAACAGCTAGTTATTTTAATGTTTGTTGGGGCCATCTTTGGTCTCAGTTTTAATTTTCTATATTCATGGTCTGTTAAATATTTACCTGAACCTGAATGTCAAATTTAAACAAACCATTGTTCCATGCACTTCTACTATCACAATCCAGTCTCTTTCATTTGTTTTACTTGATTCCATTGTAGTTACAAACAAATTCCTTTGGAGTACTCTTAACTGTATAAACTTGAGGCTTTTGTGCTTGGGATGTGCAGCATTTGGCAAAATGATCCCTCTTACTGCAGTTATAACAGAATTCTCCAAATGCAATGTAGCACAACTTCTGGAGCCATGTTGCCTTCCACACTGGCAGTACACCTTTCTTTTTGTGCTCTCTCCCTCAGCATCCTGTGAGGCATCTTTTTCTGACCGCATTGTCTCATGTCTAGTGCAGAGATGATCCCTTTTGTTATATTAATCTCTGAAGCCTGGGTTTCCATGCTTTCTGCTGCCCTATAAATTCAGTTAGTCTTTTCTTGGGACAATTCTCCCTCATGTAATAGCCGTTTTTGTAATGCAGTGTCTTCCATGCCACAAATAATCCTATCTAACAGTGATTTTGCCGAGTTCCTAAAAGCATAGTTCTTACTCAGTAGTCATGTCTACATGTATGTATTTATGCGTGCCTAACCTTAATGCGCCTTTGCTTAAGGTGCATTAAGGCAATTTAGGTATGCATCTACACATATATTTGTCATACACATTAAGGTGCATTAAATATAGGCGTGAATAGCTAAGTTGAATCAGTGCATGTGCTGAAACGCTAATGCGCATTAACATGGTGTCTATCTTTTGACATGCAGTACATTCATGTGCATTAGTGCATCTACATGTGTGCTAATGCAACTTAGCTATTTGTGCCTAAATTTGATACCTGCATAAAGCACGTGTAGACACATACTCTTCATGTGCCCTAAAAATGGCAATTTTAGGTAAGGACCACTTAAAAGATGCATGTGTAGATGCACCCAGTGTCTTCATTCAACAGCAAACTGATCTATACTTTCTGATGTTGTTTGTTTTTACATTTGTAAACAGTTGTCTTTCAAGGGTCTCATTCTTTTTTTGGCATGCCATGCTCCTCAAATTTGGACAATATTTTACTTAATTTCATATTTTGACCCTTTGCAAAGGTCAAGTTGTTATAAATAGTAAGGGTTTCCTCCCCTACAATATTCAAGAAGATTTGACATTTCATTTTTCATTTTTCTTTTCTCCTGTGGCTATGAGGTACCATTCAAATCTTTATTTGAATGCCTTCCAGTTCTCTGCTGTATTATCAAGCAATAGAAAGACAAGTGGAGGTGACTGTGGCAAGTGGAAGTGATCGTAACTAACTGTTCCTTTATGTAGACTATTTTTGTGCAAGAATATCTTTACAGAGGCTTTTGTCCCTTCACATGGATGCATTGCTATACTTACTCTTAGTTTCCAACTTCTTGTTCAGTGTGGATCTCATATTTTTTCAAGTTCTTTCTTATTTGCCATTCTGACACTGTGGTGATTATCAGGTTTAGGAAACACAGGCAAAAATGAATAAGAAGAACTAAATACAAAACTTTAATTGTGTAGCAGTTGGCAAACCTCTGTAGGCCCTTTGTCTCTCTGTAACTAGCTATGCCCTAATTTAGTGAACATCCTCCAATACCCTCCTGTGTTAGGGAACATCTCTATAACATCTGTTGCTAGAGTTACATGCATTTGTTTTTCTCTTCACTATAATTAGGACTTCAGATCTATGTAAAATAAGTTTTTAGAAATTACATGAAACCTTTTTCCACTCTTCTCCCTTTTTGATACTCATCCTTCTTCCCTCCCCCAAAAAATCCTAAAAAGAAAATGGAGAGTTCTTCTTGCAGCAAAGCATAACCTTGCTCTTCTTTCAGAATTTTCTGTCACTAACCTTTTAATTATCATGCACAGCAGTCTCTTTTGGGTAGTTCAAACAGTCTCTCTGCCTTGACTAGTGTCTCCTATCCTGTCTACTTAATGCAAATTATTCTCAGGCATGTAACTACTGTATTCCCTTTGTCTTTTTTCCCATTATACTTGACAAGGACTTGGTTTAGAGGTTGGAATTTAGCTAATAGAAAGTTTTCTGATTCCATTAAGTACTTAAAAAAAACAAAGCCTATTTTATAATTTATCACCTCTCTTAGTGGTCAAGGACAAAAAGATTTCTAATTCCATTGTCCCATAAGTCAATATATTGTCTCTTATTAATTCTTCTAAAAAAAAAAAAAAGAAACTAGTAGAGTAGGGTCTTGATTTTGCTGGCTGAATCCTTAAGAACAATTTTGTTTTCCTTGATTAAATAGTATTTCAAAGGTGTATGTACTTCAGGCATTACTTTATTTTCTTCTAAGCAACTTTCTTCCTTTTGACACATCAATTTCCCATCTGTCTGTTTGCAGTTATGAAACGGAGAGCCTGCTAATTTAAATCTATTAATTAGATGCATATCTAACTAAAATATAGTTACACTGCTTATGTAACTTTGAGTAGTTATCCTCTTTATGTAAAAAATGAATTAAGGCCTGAATACAAGCGGACATAATCAATCTTTTTTTTTTAAATAAAAAAAGCCTAGAGTGTGACCTTGTTTTGAGGATTTGTACTGCTATGTGTTATATTGTATAGTGCTATTATAAAAGAATACCAAAAGAACACTAATTCAATATAAGGAAGAAAGTTGTTTTAAAGCTTTACAATGACTTCCATGAAAATTGGATTGGTTTGTTACATACCATCATTCATAGACAACTAACTTGTAGTGCAGGTTTCTTGTATCATAAACCAAGGCTACTGTATTTGGCTGTATCCAAGATAACTTTGAATTTAAGTGATCCCCCTAGTGAATAGATTCTGTAGATTGAAAGTGTATAAATTTGTTATAATTTTCCATGTTTAGAATCTAATTTTTGGAAGGTCATTTTAAATTTGTCCCTCTTGCCACTGTGGGGAGCAAGAGGACAGACTTCCGCCCCTTGCTCTCCCTGCCTGCTTTCCCTGTGCCTGTGCCTACTTCTTTGTTACCTTCCCACACTGACAACTGCCCCCTACCCACTTACCACCAGCCCTCATTGCCCCCCATGCCTATACCTGTCCCTTGCACCACCTTCCTCTAGTTCTACCACCACCTGCACTGCCCCTTCCCCCTCTTACACTGCTTACCTTCTTCAGTAGCTCTGGCTTCAGCTTTGGGGCAGTCAGCACAGTTCTTGCTCTGGCCCCAGCCTTAGCCCCAGCTCAGCCTGGCCAGATAGAAGCAGCAGGGGTAGCTTCAGGGGTAGAGGGGCTGAATCCAGAGCTGAAAATAAGTGGTAGGAGATGTGGGGGCGGGCAAGTGGCTGGTGTATGGGGCAGGTAGCAGGAGCGCAGGCTGCACAGCTTCCCCCATGCTCTCCCCAAGCTGCACACTGTGGGTCTTCCCTCCATGGCCCTCCCTACTGTGCTTCCTTTAACCTGTCCATTCATATATCTTGCCTCCCTTCTAGCTTTCTTATTTTTTTCTTGATATACTTTTAGATATCTTAAGAGTAGTAGTACACTTCATTTAAAGCTCTTATCAGATTTACCAAGCTGATATCTGTCGCGCCCCATAATGCCGGTGCACCCTTGACCTGCGAGCCTGGGTCGGCACAACCGGCTTGGCGTGAGGAGGGGGATTTATGACCGGGCAGGTGGGTGATAATGGTGAGCAGGAGGCAGTATGATTTAAACACAGCCTGATGTTTTCATAAAAGATTTATTTTACTTACGCTTCTGATGGCTAGAGCGTAGGCAGTGGAGTTGCTTTATTCAGTTACAGCATGCAGTTATCATGTTACCCAGCATTTACAGGGTGGGTAAGACAGTTGCTTCTGAGCGATTCATATAAGCCGTTGCAGTCTGCAGATTACTAAGAGCTCTCGATAAGAAAGATAACGTCAAAGATAGATAAACGGACCAGTAAGACGAGATGGGGTACGCCAAAAAGATAACGTAGGCGGAAGAGAGAACATTCGTTGTACACAATCTGTTCTTCTTGAGTGTATATGCAGTTCTCCGTTCTCTTCTCTCTCTCTCTGTTCTCTGGGCGGAAGTTCTTTCAAAGTTTTATCTGACACAGGTGACCAATTACTATACGCCAATCATAAATAATTAACGAGTTGGCACTTGTGCTTTCTTTGTTTGCTAAGGTTTCATAAAAAAGGGGTGTTATTTTTACTTGGGTGGTACTGGTTCTGTTTGGTCACAGGATGGCGCGCATAGTATATTTAATTTTACAACTTTACTAAAGTTGTTTCATTTTTATGTGGTCACTATGGGTACCGATATCTCTCGTGCTGAATTGTCAAGGCCAGTTTCTCTCTCAAGTAATTTGAAATGAGGCACAGACAGGGGTGTGTATATGCCACACTGTTAATACAGAGGCATAAATTACAACCACAGAGTTTGTTGTGTTAGCTTCTGACCCTTTGCCATCTGACCTTTTGCCATCGGCATCTGAAATCAAAGACTTTAATCTTTGACAATATCAAACATTTAAAAAAGTTACAGACACTCAAAATTGGTAAATGGAGTTACCCTAGACTTATATGAAACAGATGGTGAGCAAATTTACACAGAGCTACCTGAAGCAGTGGTTCCCAATCTTTTTGGTCTTGCCAATCCTGAGACCATCTTGTGATCCCCTGTGCACCCTTCTTATCAAAATTTAAGTGGAAACAACACTGTAAAAGGTGTGCAAGGTCTGTTTCACTCTGGCTATTTTCTGAAAGTATTATTGATATGTGTATTTCTAAGTTGGTGAAAACAGAGTAATCTGACATGCTTCTGTGTTCTAGAGAGACATTTTGTTTCCTTTTTTTAGAACTGAACTGTGTGTCTAGGGACAGAAGTTACACACAAACTGGTTTAAGTGATCAGAAACTGGTTTAAACCTGTTAACAGGACAGAAGCTCATTGCACATAAATCAGGTTTAAAATGTCTGAAGCTGGTTTAAGATAAACCTAGTTGAATGTAGTATCAGACTTAACTGTTTTAGGTCAAACCAGTTGATGAAACTTGTTCCAGACCCCTTCCTAGTTAAAGTTAAATAACAGTCCCCCAGCATCCCAACATGTTTTCCAGCCCTAGGCTGGGCTGTGCTGTCTGCTCCAGAGAGCAGGCTGGCCCCACCCCTCTGCTCCCTAGCTAGAGCCATGAGGGCTGGCTGACAAGAGGGCAGGGGGCAAGTCCACTGCTCCTCGAAGTACTCCTTTTAATGTAGGCCAAAAGAATGGAGGAATGCACAGTTAAATAAGGAATTGTGAAGTGAACACCCTGGTCTTTGCTGGACTTGTAAGATCCATAGATTCTAGATGCTGAATCTTCTGCTTCTTTTGTGGGACAAACTGAGGATCTTAGCCCAGCCATACCTCTTCTATGGGTGATTTATTGTGTGGAAGAAGCCCATGTTTCCCAGCCCCTCTTAGCATTCCTTCCAGGCTCCTTCAAAGAGGGTTTTCATTAGAAGGTGTCAATCTACTTTAAGTAGTGTTATTTTTGACTGATACCCCAGCTCAGTGGTTTTAGCCATCAGATATCATCATCTTTTCATAGACATGAATGAATTTCATAGACATCAGGGCTGGAAGGGACC
>NW_017728906.1:108082044-108091697 GCF_001723895.1 Crocodylus porosus | reverse complement strand
TCTCAAGCTTCTCCACATCCTTTTTGAATTGTGGAGCCCAAAACTGGATGATTTTTTGATGATTCTAATAGTGTATAATTGTGGAATAAGGTACCTCTGGTTACTGGATTTCATCATGCAGTTACTTTTTAAATCAATATTATGACTTAAATATTCTTTGCTCACTTTGTTTGGTTTTATGAAGACAAAGGGGAAACCTCTTTAAAACAATTAATTTGATAATATTTGATCATTTGAGAATAATTTTCAAACTATGCTTTTCATACAGTAGAAGACAAGGGAGAAGTGAAAGTCCAAAGATTTCATTATCTTTCATTCAGGGTCATTTCACTAGTGTCAGTTAAGAAATGTTAATGCATGCTAAGGATGTGTTTATTAATGGGACTTAGATACTGTGACAGAACTGCCCCATATTCCATAAACATAAGGTATGTTAATCCCTTTACTTGATGGATTTTTAAATGGAAAAACTAGATGAATAATTTGGCTATTTTCCTAATCCTTGGTTTGGAATATAAATATGTAATGCCTTGATATTTATATTTGCATAAGCTAATATCTTCTAATTGATTTATTTAACACTTTTTATTGGCATAATTAGATATCTACTTTAGCATGCATTCACAGGAATAAAGTAGGAGCAGCATCTTTAGAGATGTGTGCTCTTTTTTATCACTAATTTCAAGTAGTGTATGAAGTTAGGAGCAGATGAATTATCCATTTAGTGATGTCATATTATTCACATTCATGTAACTACAAGGTGAAGTCGTCTAGCAATGTTTTCTGTGGCAAAAGTTCTTCTGATTTTCTGCTGTCATTGTTGCAAAGAGCAGTTAAAAAGAGCTTCTGTCTCTTTCTTCTTTCCCCTTTTCTCCATTGGTACTTGCAGGTATGCAATCTTTTTTCCCTTTTCGTTTTACTGATTTATGCAGGGTTTTATATCTCAGATTTTTGTAATCTTCTCTATTGTTTTTTGTTTTCGTACTGGGAGTATGGGTAGAGAAGACTGGGAACTCGATACTGGGTTGCAGGGTTGCATGTCAACATTTGCTGGAATCATATGGATAATTGGCTTATTGATGCTGCTTTAGAGAAGCTGGATGTGTGAAGTAGACCAGGGGTCTTGGTGTACAGGATTGGGAGTGCCCAAATGAGGTTTCAACTCAGTATTGTCCAATACCCCACTCTAATTCCACTGTGTTACCAGTTCTGTTTAATTCCTTTTAGAGATGTAGCACAGAATTCCATTCTTGGAGCTTAAAGCTCAATTCTAGAGAAGTGCGGCATGCCTTTAGTAATTGTTTTAAGAAGCTGATAATTTTGTTTTAAAAAATTAGAATAAGTTCTTTCTCTGTTTCATGATCGGTTAAATCCTACCTATGAAAAGAAGATTTGATTATATCTCACCAGTCATTTTGTAATCCCAGTAGGGACCTAGTTTCTTAAATAACTGGTTAAATTTATTTTTGGGTCATTAATTACAATCTTGCTAATCAGTTCTTTATTTATATTTAGACATTGATTAAGCACCTTAGGAAAATTCTTAAGATAGTTCTAATACATAATTGTTTTTGTTCTGGTTTCTGTATAGTTTTTAACCCTCTATCTTTGTACAATGAAATTGCTGTTGTTGTAGTTGTTGAATAACTCACAGATTTTGGTTTCACATTGTAAAAAAATGTGCAGGCCAAAAATAAGAGAACCTTTCCCAAATCCCAGTTTATGAAATATGCAGTGTACATGTAGAGAGTCAGCCTTCTCATTGTATTCCCAGTGCTGAAATATTATCAGTGTTGTGAACCAAAAGAAGCATCCTGAGTATTAATTTACACATTCAGTGTTTTTATATACTGAGAGAGCCTAATCTCCAAAATACTTTCTATTCAGACCTACTGTGTAAGAGAAGTCATGTTGGAAAGATTAATTTTAAATTCTTTTAAATATGTTTTCTCAAACATGATAACCTGTACTTGTTTAATGTCAGGCCGTCATCAGGCTCTGGGCTTCATTGTGGTTTTTGTTTTACAATCAGTCAGAAATGCATCTTGTCTTTTAGGCACCACAGCCAAAATGGTAGGAATAGCACTAAATATGCCTAGCTCCCAGATACTTTACTCAAATATAAGAGAAGGTCCCAAATATTAGGTTCTATATATGGAAAATTTATAAATGTGATATAATTTTCCAGGTATAAAATCTACTTATTGAAAGTTTGCCTTGAATTTGTCCTACCTCACACTGCTATAGCTAAAATCTGTGAGGTCAGGGAGCCCCTGTTCTCTCTGCCCCTCAACTTTTCCCCCCTTCTTATTATCAGACCCTGCTGTCCCTGGGCACAAGAAGGTGAGGAACACATTTGAAAAAAAAATGACCTTAAAATAAATATAGCTGTAGCAATTTGCATATAGTACCCATAGACTTAGTTTACCCAGAAATGATGAATTTTTCCTTTTTATGAAACTGGCAAGTTTTAGCACAGGTACTCCATAAACACACTTTTAAGCAGTACTTTTGTAGCTACTTAGAGAGACTACATTTTTTTAAAGAAATTTTTCATGTTCCAAGCTAAGTCAGCCAAATCAAGTTCAAATCCATGTGTCAGTACAGAACCATAAGTGCCGTACAACCTGCAAACATCCTCCACCCCCACCAGGAGCTTCAGATGTTTCCAAAGTCTTTTGGCAGGGGTCCTATGTGCAGGCCCAAGCCTGGAGACTTGGGGTTTGGATGCTCCCATGTTTTGCCTGTGCTTAGCCATATGGCCACAGAAGCAAGTTAGGGAGGAGCCTCCTATTTCCATAAAGTGGGCTTTAAGCCCCAACACCTCAGCAGCTAATAAACCATGCCAGAAGAACAGTTATCCCTGAGAACACTTAAGGAAAACTGCCTTTGTGGACCCAGATACATGGTGTTTCCTTTTAGAGAGATGACTTTTTTTTTTAGTAAATATATATATAACTACACTCCTAGTGTCACAGCACAAAGAAGAACCTTCACCCATTACAAAAACTGAACCCACTCACCTGTACAAAGGAACCTGTTAAAATAGCCACATCACGTGCAACACACACAAAACAAACAAGCAAATCCTGGTCCCTCAGACCAGGTAACATTTCCCTTCCATCCCCGCCCTGCTTGTGGGGTCACATACTCAGTTCAGGTGTCCTCTCCATTGTTGTCGCTCCAGCTCCCACTCCCACTGGAGGACCTGCTGCTGCTGTCACTGTCACTATTCTCAGTTCCACTTGTCTCTTCCTCTTCACTATCACTGCCCTGCTTTCTGCTCAGTAAACGTTGGATGATCCTGTGCCACACATCTCAGTGCCAGGTGGCTTTGGCTGCATCCTCTCCATCTTCCACCATCGATTTCTGGTAGCAGGTCTGGAGTTTGCTCAGAGCCGTTTTCATGTAGCCTACTACCTCTAGGTCCATTTGCCTGTACAACAGGAGGTTCTTGGCCTTCCACAGGGTGCTTCTGATGCAGGATGCAAATTGATCAAAATGGGATGATGGGCTCCCCTGGCACGCATCGCCTGGGAACAGGTCCACAGGAAGCATGGTGTCCTTCAGCTTCAGTGTCTTCTGGACCCTCTTGTGGTTTCTCATGGTCACTGGACATGTGCTCTGCCAGCTATATATGCTGCAGCACTGGTTCAGTGTCTCGTCGAACCATGGTGAGCCCATGATCTACGGTCTATGGTTGGTTGGGGTGAATTCCCTTAGTGTCTCAGGATGTGCCCTGCAAAATATATCATGAGGGCTCCATGGATCTGTCACCCTGGCACCCTGCTCGACTGGTTCTTGTAGATGACTCCACCTAGAGTGAACAAAGGTGGAGAAGAAAGGAAAAAAGGTGACAGCTGGAGCAACGGCGGGGGCAGCAACAACGATAGTGACAATGCCACAAGGAAGACAGGAGCAGAGGAGAGTGGGAGACAGAGCAAGAGCAGCAGGAGAAGGTGCAGTGGGCAAGAAGCACAGAATGGTGGGAGCATGATGGCAGGCCTTCCCACTAGGAGTCACACGGCAGGAAAACATGGAAGAGGCACTGAGAGAAGCTGGAGAAGAGCAGAGGTTACAGATACAGGTAATTTTAACTGGTGACAGGAGGCAGGCAAGATCAATGATGAACAGATATGATTTCCTGGAAAAGGTACTGTTTGAGATTTTGAAGGTGTAGGTGGAGCACCTCACCAGCCTGACTGCTTTCTTGAACTGAAGGACTTGGGCACTGACGTACTGGGATGGAGAAGGGTATGTGAACTTTTGAAAGAAATATGCTGAGAAACATAGGAGGAAGGAATTAAGAGGGATAAAGTTTATAGCAGGGGAGAGTCAAAAGTTAGAGTTATTATAATTTGAATGTACTTTGGATTTATTAGAGGCAGAAAACAGACAGATGGTTGGAAATGTAAATCTAAAGGGTAAAGTCAGTAGAGAAAGTAAGGGACAAATATGGGCAGGGTCTTGGTGCAAATAGTGTTACAAGCAGATGAGTAGAAACCCCGTGGCGGGCTGCATCCCCCCCTTAAGTGATCCAGATTTGAGCGCACCAGGGTATTATAATGTACCATGGGCAAACAAAATGGTGCAGCAAATGTGGAAAGGTGAGGCATGTGTCTATACAATGTTTCCTCACAGTGTGCTACAGATGTGAAGGGATAGGGCATACAGGAGCAGAGTGCCAGGAGTTCCTAAAATGGACTGTTTGTAAGGGAGAGGGACATTTGTGTCTTGGGAGCCCCAAAACTATTTCAAATATAGTCAGACTCCCTGAGGAACAGCAAAAACTGCAGGAAGAGAGTGGAGGAGAGAAAAGTTTGAACACTGAGGTAGAAATGGTGAAAGAAACCCTGCAGGAGGGTGAAACAGGAGGAGGGTGAAATTTCTGGAATGGAGGCAATGCAGGTGGAGATAGGAGATGAAATTGAAAGGAAGGCGGGAACAGCAAAGAATTCGGAGATGGAGACGGAGGTGGGGGTGGGTAAGAAAAAAGACACCCTACAGACAACAGAAGTGGAGATAGAGCAAGAGAAAATACCAGAGAGACAGGGTGGGAAAAGGAAGAAAATGTAGGGGCTGAAAACCAGGAAGAAGAAGCCAGATAGTGAAGGAGGTGAGTCAGAGAAGAGCCAAGGGAACAGTTTCCTGCCGCGAGTACCTTGGGGCTGCAACACGCAGTGGAGACCAGAAGATGGGAAGTTGCAGGGAGGCAGGAATACATAAGCCTTCTT
Source organism: Crocodylus porosus (assembly GCF_001723895.1). Taxonomy (NCBI): domain Eukaryota; kingdom Metazoa; phylum Chordata; order Crocodylia; family Crocodylidae; genus Crocodylus; species Crocodylus porosus. The sequence continues at coordinate 108,086,463 of NW_017728906.1, read as the reverse complement.
AAATGTGAAAATGATCTGGCAGCTTGCAAAGGCTACAAGGATGTGAATGATGGAGGAGGAGTTGACCAGTCCAAGCAGTAGCAGAGAACCTTAAAGGGACAGGCGTACTCAGCTTAAAGCAAACAAGGGACAGGTGCACTGATTTTAAAACAAGCATAAATGGTATTGTTAATAATTTTTTTCTCAATGTCAGGAGTACCGTAACAAGGAAAAGATGGCAACAGATTGAACCAGTGTTGTAACAGGTAAGGGAAGACATAATTTGCCTACAAGAATATGGTATACCAGGGGAAAGGGATTATAAATACTTCAAGAAAAGATGGAGATGGAGACCATCTTAGTGGTCAGTAGGGATCCTGGTTTTCTCTGATTAAAAAAAACAAACCCAATTTTTGATTTTAAAAAGTAACCCAGAATTCACATTTTTCCATGATCAAAATGAAACACCACTATCACTATAGATAGATAGATAGATACACACATATGTCTGTTTATTAGTGGTATTTCATTTTGATAACAGAAAAACATGATTTTGGATTACTTTTTTAAATATGAAAATTTTTTAAAATCAGAGAATGCCAGGATCCCTGGTGGTCAGGGACAAATAAGAACAAAGCGGCAGGGGCAGCAATATTGTTCAAGAGCTGAGTGCAAAGCAGGTAGAAGAAGTCATCACTGATTGCAATAAATCAGTGGCAGATTGCAACAAGTGATACTGTTAGGGGATCAGAGCTAGAAATTTTCAGTGTATATGCACCACTGGAGAGGGAGGGAAAGAGTGCATTGCTTAGAAAGCTAGTGGTTTATGTGGTTCGAAGGAAATTGTTTGTAAAAGTGGGAGATTTCAATTGCATAATCGAAGTGGGTGACAGAACAGGGGAAGGAGCAAACAGAGCTTTAGATAGCTCATCCAGACTATTAACAAATATAATAAAAGAAGAGGCACTAAAAGATGTGTGGGCAGGAGAGAAAGGTTTCAGTAAAATGGACTCCAGTGGAAAAAAAATACAATCGAGAATTGACTTTGTGCTTGTATCAAAAGAAACAGGGATAAGGAAGAAAGAAACCATATATGTGGCTTTTAGTGATTACTGGATGCTGAAAGTGGAAATAAGTGTTGGTAAAAGCCCCATGAGAGGGAAGAGACTGTGGAAGTTAAATGTGCGGCTGTTACAAGATAAAGAGATACGTCAAGCGTACGTGAGACAGTATGAAGGGTGGTGAACATTGAAGAAATATTTTGGAAGTACCAGAGAATGGTGAATGAAAGTAAAGGAGAGGATGGGAGAGTTCTTTAGAAAGGCAGGCCAAAGATGTGTGGGAAAAAGAACAAAAGAGCTAAGATCGCTGCAAAAAAAGATGCAGGAGCTGCTAAAGGAAGCAGCAGAAGGAAGACAGATACAAGAACTAAAAGAAACAAAGCAAGAGTTAGAAGCCTGGTTTCAAAAAAACAAAAAACAAGAGAGATGTGGTTGTTCTTAGCAGAAGCACCCTGGGTGGGAGAAAATGAAGAGTAGTCCTGATACTTTTAATTTAGAGTAAAGGTGGTAAAAGGAGAAGAAGGTAGTGCCTGGGTGGAAAAGCAAGAGGAGAGGTGTTGGAGGCTGAAGATCTTATTAAGAGCCATACCAGAAGAAAGAAACAGACAGGAAGAAGAAGGATTTTTTGCAAGAGATTAAAGAGAAAGTAAAGGAGGAGGGAACAAAGAAGATGGAAGAAAAGATGAGCTTAACAGAAGTAGAAGAGTGTTTAAAATCCTTCTCTCCTTTTTTGAAGAGTAAGATCACACCTCTTGTACAGTCTTTCCCTGTTTCTGTGGTTTCTGCTATTTCTTTGACTACTTTCACTATATCCATCCCTATAGATGCTCAAAACTTCTCACAAAATTCCATAAGCAGTCCATGATTCCATAGGCAGAAGATGATTTTCTTCCTTTAAAGGTTTGAGGATGAGGAAAAACCTCAAGAATATAATATATGAAGACCCAAGTATGTGCAGTACCAGGTAGGCCTGTGCGAATAAGGAGGTATTCGATTCAGATTTGGCAGATGCAGAGGACAGTGATTCGATTCGGTGATTTGTCCATTCGATATGGCCAAATCAGAATTGGAGATTCGGTGCTGATTCAGAGATTCGGGTCAGCTGGAGAGACACAGGCACAGCCAGGTGGCTGCAGGTTCTCCCATGGCTCCTCTGGCTGTGCCTGCCTCTCCCCAGGTGGGGGGGGCAGGCAGGGCTGCAGGAGAAGCCCTCATCCCCCCACCTGGCCCCAGCCTAGTCCCGGCACTTTAAAAAAAAGTGCTTTGGAAGCAGCGATCAGGACCTCTGTGGGCTCGTGGCAGAGCCTCTCCACACAGTGGGGGGTAGTGGGAATTTCCCCCACCTAGCACCTGCATGGCAGTCTTCTCCTGTTTCTACTATTTCTTTGAACACTTTCACTATATCCATCCCTGTCAATGTTCAGAACTTCTCGCAAAATTCCATAAGCAGTCCATCTGCTCTTGATGATTACTTTCTTTTAAAGATTTGAGGGAGCTGGGGCTAGAAATAGACATTCAACGGAAACGGTGCTAAAGCATACATCAGAGTACAGAGAAGCTATGGGGGCTAAACTAAATAAATGGAAAAACACTAATGGGAGTGGGGAACTGGAGGGACTTGGAGAAGTTAGGCCTTCAAATAAGAGAGGGAGAAATCAGAGTGCTAGGGATTCGATGGGTGCCAAAGGGAAAAGGTGACAATGGCAAGCCTATTGCAAATATCTTGGTTATGGTCTGGAAGAACACTGTCCTTTGCTGGAAAAGTGGTGGCATTTAAGGATGTGTTACTGCTGATTATTCTGCAGTGTATACAGGAATTGGATTCCCTGATGCAGTGGCAGGTAGCAAAAGTGCAGAGGAAAATATGTGTGTTCTTGTAGAATGCCAAAAGAGTAATGTGGGCTAGAGCTGAACTGTACAAAGCAAGAGAGGTGGGAGGGGTAGGGACTGCGTGATTTGGGATTGTTCCTCTATGTGAAATATGTAAGCATGATATACAAGGCAGTAACTGAAGGAGAGGACAAAGCAGTGTCTATCACCCAATTTCACGCAGCTGCAATTTTGAGGAAATGGGGAGTATATCAGACATTCTTGAAGAGTCTAAGGGCCTGGCAGCCACCAATTCATTACATCAGCATGGAGGAATTCATGTAGAGGTATAAGATAGGAAAGGTAGGGCTGGAGGTCCTGAAGGATCATAGTAAACTGATAAAAGCGGTAAGGGAGAGAGACAGGATGGTACTGGTGGGAAACTTCATGGAAGTACAAGTGAAGAACGTGTGGGGACCGGTGGCAGGTAAACAACTAAAAGGTGAACATGCTGACCTAGTGTAGATGCTTGTAAGGAGTATCTTGCAAGTGAGAGAAGTGCAACATAGGTGGGGCTTGATGAGCTCATCAAGGTATCCAAGGGAGAGGTGTGGGGAAGAAGAAACAGTGGGACATGTTTTGGGAGTGTACATATGCAAAAAGGGTGGGTGTGGAAAAGAATGCACCTCCTTCTGAGTGTCACCAAAATAAACCTATCATTCGTGTGGGAGATGATACTGTACAGACTCAGACCAAAGACACCGGAGGAAACGTTCTTAAAGACTTTAGAAGCATAGTTTCATAGTAGGTAGGGTCGGAGAGGAACTGAGCAGATCAAGTACGACCCCCTGCCATGGGCAGGAAAGAATGCTGGGGTCAAATGACCCCGGCTAGGTAATTATCTAAACTCCTTTTAAACACCCCTGGAGTAGGAGCGAGCACCACTTCCCTTGGCAGTTGGTTCCTGATCCTAGCCGCCCTGACTGTGAAGTAGTGCCTCCTGATAATCTAGCCTGAATCTACTCTCAGTCAACTTCTGGCCGTTGTTACTTGTTACCCCTGGTAGTGCTTGGGGAAACAGGGACTCTCCCATAGCCTGCTGGTCCCACATGGCCAGTTTGTAGACAGCCACCAGATCCCCTCTCAGCCTTCTCTTGTGGAAGCTGAACAGGTTCAGAGCCCGTAGCCTCTGCTCATAGGCCCTGCCTTGCTGCCCCCGATCATGCAAATGGCCTTCCTCTGGACCCTCTCGATCCTGTCCACATCCCTCCTGAAGTGCAGCGCCCAGAACTGGACACAGTACTCCAACTGTGGCCTGACCAGTGTCGCACAGAGAAAGAGGATCACCTCCTTGGACCTGCTTGTGATGCATCTGTGGATGCATGACAAGGTGCGGTTAGCCTTCCTGACCGTGTCCCAACATTGGTGGCCCTTAGATTTCATAGACATTAGGGCTGGAAGGGATCTCTGAAGATCATCGAGTCCAGGCCCCTGCCCAAAGGGCAGGAAGTCAGCTGGTCATAGGATCCCAGCAAGATAAGCATCCAATTTGCTCTTGAAGGTGTTCAAT
>NW_017728906.1:108078390-108080353 GCF_001723895.1 Crocodylus porosus | reverse complement strand
GTGATCAGCTCGTGGTCGCTGTCACCCAGCTTCCCATCAATCACTAGGTTGCCAGTTAGGTCATCCCCTGTAGCCAGTACCAGGTCGAGCAGTGCTTTGCCTCTCGTTGGCCCATAGACTTCTTGAGTCAGGTAGAGGTCATCCACGCATGAGAGGAAGCTTTGCGACCCCTTGAATTTTGCTGAGTGGTCCTCCCACGAGATGTCCGGGTAATTGAAGTCACCCATGACAACCATGGTCCTGGAGCATGTGGCCTCAGCCAGTTCCTGGGTGAACTCCTGGTCAAGCTCAGGACTTTTGGTGGGAGGTCTGTAGTAGACTCCCACTGTTGTGTCCCCTGTGCCATGTTCCCCACGAATTTTAACCCAGAGGGCCTCCAGTCGTCCACCCTGGTCACCAATTATCAGCTTGCAGGGATATGTAGCTTTCCTTAACATAGAGAGCTACACCCCCACCCCTTTTATCTACAAGATCCCTCCTGTACAGGGTATAGCCGTCTGTACCCAAGGTTCAGTCATGGGTGGAGTCCCACTAGGTCTCCGTTATCTCAATGACATCATAATTATTTGCATTGAGCAGGAGGATGAGCTCCTCCTGCGTATTCCCCAAGCTCCTGGCATTTGAGTACAGGCAGGCAAATGTCCCCTTGGGGGCTCTTGCCTTGCCCACAGATTCATTTCATTTTGGAATCAGTAATGACACCAAGATCCTTTTCTGCCTCTGTGCTGATGAGAAGGGAATTCCCCAGCCTGTAGGTATGCTGCTGGTTTTTCCTCCCTACGTGCAGTACCTTGCACTTGTCACTATTGAATCCCATTCTGTTCTCATGCACCCACCCCTGTAACCTGTCTAGATCTAGTTGCAGCCTGTCCCTCTCCTTCAGCATGCCCACTTCTCCCTACATCTTAGTGTCATCTGTGAATTTGAACAGGGTATTTTTCATCCCCTTGTCCAAGTAGCTGATGAAGATGTTGAACAGTGCAGGCCCAAGGACCGAGCTCTGGGGGGACCCCGCTCCCTACATCCCTCCAGGTCAAAAAAGACCCATCCACCACCATTCTCTGGGTGCAGCCCTCCAGCCAATTTGTGACCCATCTGACTTTGTAGGCATTGATGCCACAGTCGCCTAATTTCTTAATGAGAATGGGGTGAGAGACCGTGTCGAAGGCCTTCCTAAAGTCCAGAAAGACTATGTTCACCACAGCGCCTGCATCCAAAGATTTTGTGACCTGGTTATAGAAGGCCACCAGGTTGGTCTGACAGGACCTGCCTCAAATGAACCCATGTTGGTTGTCCCTAAGCATGATCTTGCCTGCTGGTCCTTCGCAGCTGTGCTCTTGGATAATTTTCTCAAAGAGGTTCCCCAGGACTGAGGTAAGACTAACGGGCCTGTAGTTTCCTGTGTCTTCCTTCCTCTCTTTTTTGAAAATGGGGACCACATTGGCCCTTTTTCAGTCCTATGGCAGCTTGTCAAAGCGCCATGAGTGCTCATAAAGCCTTTTCAGGGGTACCGCAATGACCTCTGCTAATTCCCTCAGCACTCTGGGGTGGAGATCATCAGGGCCTGCTGATATGAACACATTTAGCCCCACCAGAAGCTCCCTGACTAGGTCCTCACTGACCCTGGGCCTGGCAGCGCTTCCCGTGGGTCCGTCAGGAATCCCAGTGCGGGGAATGCTCTGGTCCCTGCTCAAAAAAATGGAGGCAAAGAAATTGTTAAAGAGGTTAGCTTTGTCATCTGGTGTCACCACCAAATCTCCTAGCATACCCTGTAGAGGCCCTATGTTACCTGATACCTTCTTTTTATAGTTTCTTAGTTTCATAGTTTCTAGGGTTGGAAGGGACCTGAGTAGATCATCTAGTCCGACCCCCTGCCATGGCAGGAAATAATACTGGGGTCAAATGACCCCAGCAATATGTTCATCCAGCCTCCTCTTAAAACCCCCCAGGGTAGGAGCTAGCA
>NW_017728906.1:108069655-108077196 GCF_001723895.1 Crocodylus porosus | reverse complement strand
CCACTGATGAACCCGTGTTGGTTGCCCCTAAGCATGCAGTCCCCTGCTGGCCCCTCATGGATGTGGGCCAGCATAATTTTCTCAAACAGCTTGCCTAGGATCAAGGTAAGACTAACTGGCCTGTAGTTTTCTGGGTCCTCCTTCCTCCCCTTTTTGAAGATGGGAAACATGTTGGCCCTCTTCCAGTCCTCTGGCACCACACCAGAGCACCACGAGTGTTCATAAAGCCGTGCCAGGGGGTCCTGCAATGACCTTTTTACCCCCTATGTATTTAAAAAAGGACTTGTTATCCTTGATCTGGGTTGGTAGTCCCAGTTCCGTCTCCACCTTAGCCTTCCTAACAGCCCCCCTACAGTCCTGAGCAATGGAGGTATAATTCTTCTTGGTCATGGTCCCTCCCTTCCATTCGGTGTACACCTCCTTTTTAGCTTTAAGATGTTCCTGGGTGCTTTTGGTGAGCCATGGGGACTTTTAAGCACTCTTGTCCCCTTTATTCCACATTGGGATTATCACCCTTTGGGCTTGGAAGATCATCTCCTTAAGGAACGACCGCTCTTTGTGAACTCCCAACTCCCCTCCCCTCTGGGACCTCGGTGCCTCCCCAACTAGTCTCCTTACCTGACTGAAATCTGTCCTCTTGAAGTCTAGGGCTGTTGCCTAGCTGCGGGCCTTTGACACCCTGCACTGGATGGTGAATTCCAGTAGGCAATGCTCGCTATCGCCCAGGTGATCGAGAACCCGCAGTCCACTCACCAGGTCATCGCCCATGGCCAGGACCATATCCAACAAGGTATTTCCCTTGGTAGGACTGAGCACCTACTGGGTTAAATGGAGGTCCTGTAACTCACCTAGGAACCTACGTGAGCAGTCAGACCTGGCTGACTGCTCTTCCCAGCAGATGTCCGGGTAGTTTAGATCACCCATGATGACCACATCCCTGATTTAACTGCCTCCATGAGCTGACCTGAGAATTCCCAGTCCAGCTCTTCCCCTGGTTGGGTGGCCTTTAGTAAACCCCTACCGTTAAGTCCCTTTCCCCCTGACCTCCTTGTATATGGTTCCAGAACACTTCAGTCTGCCTTTCCTCTGACCCAGTGCTGTTTGTTGAGGATGTGCATTGCTCTTTGACATAGAGTGCCACACCCCTACCTTTCCTCCCTGTCCTATCCATCCTGTACAGCCTACAGGCCTTGATGTTTACTGCCCAGTCACGCGTTGGATCCCACCAAGTTTCAGTGAGCCCCACTATGTCTGGGTTAGTGTTAGCTAGCAGGAGGGCAAGTTCCTCTTGCTTGTTCCCCATACTACAAGCATTAGTGTAGGGGACTATCTGGGCCCCTGTCTTTTACCTGGGCATTTGTTGTGCTTATTGCCTGTCTTGGCTGGGCTGTTCTTGTGTGTGACTCTTGGTTTGGTGTTCTGTGGCTCCCACCATCCTCATCTTCTCCTTTCCCTGATGAGCCTAGTTTAAAGCCTGCCGGAGGAGATTGGCCAACCTGAAAGAGAACACAGACTTACCTTTGGGGGAGAGGTGGAGCCCATCCCACCCGAGCACATCTCTTGTCCTGAAGTATGGGTCGTGGTCCAAAAAGCCGAAGCGCGCCTCAGGACACCATTTCCGAAGCTGCAGGTTGACCTCCCTGATGCAGGTCTCATGGCGTCGTCCACGTCCGCTCACTGAAGGACAGATGAGAAGACCACCTGTGCCCCTGTCTCCTTCAGCTTGCTCCCCAGAGCTTGGTAGTCCTTCATCAGGCAATCAGGGCTGCTCCTGACCACATCATTAGTGCCTGCATCGATTAGAAGCATGGTAATCGGTGGGCCACATAATGGCCAGGATCATCTCCGTCACATTCTGAATCCTCACTCCGGGCAGACAGTAGGCCTCACGTGACATGGGATTCTGGTGACAGATGGGACCCTTTGTACTTCTCAGGATGGAGTCACCTATGACAAGCACCCGGCATCACTTCTTCCAGTTCAGCTTGCCTCCTTCAGCCTGGTCTGCACTTGGACTGGCCTCTCCAGAGGTTTCCTCCTTTCCTTCCTCTTCCTCCAGTGTCTCCAGGGCCTCATACCTGTTCCCTAGCTGGACTGAGTTAACTGCTACTGCACTGCCACGAGCAGCCCTGGCATGTGTTAAAACTAGTTTATGGAAAGTAAGAAACTTCTGAGGCCGTGTCCAGATGACTGCAGCCATGTGGTATGTGGCGCCCCAAATGTGTCTGTGGCACCATGTACCCGCACATTCAAATGTTCTCTGTGCTGCAAAGGAGCACTGCCTATGCATGTGCCAGGCTCTGTGCAGCAGAATCACAGCTGCTGCAGCCCTGGGAGGCTGCTGGGGCCAGCCCAGTGCTTGCCCCAGCTTCCTACCCCACCCAGGGTAACTTGCCACATGCCAAAGAACATGTGGTATGGGCATTCCCCGGGGACAAATAGCGGTGGTGCAAGGTGCACTGCTGTCACTTGTCCCTGGGAACCAAACGTCCACATGTGGATGTGGCCTGAGTGTTTAAGGGGTTGGCTTTCACTGAAAGAGAGTGCCTGAAGCTGGGCCTTTACGAACTCAAATACTGCATCAATTGGGACAAGGAAGAGATTGGAGAGAGAGAGAGGTGGAGAAGAAGTGGAGGAAAAAGGACTGGACACACGTTTCACTAAAGGAACGGAGAGGACTGATGGGAGGGGCAGAGAGTTTCAGGTGGAGGTAATAGGTAATAGTTTTTTCATAGGGTTCTGGCTGAAGGAAAAATAAACTTTTGTAAGGGTTTGTTTTTTTGTGGGAAGTTGATGGATGCTATTTAGGGGTTTAATATAGGTAGTTGTATGTTTTAGATATGTAGTTATTTCTATAAAACAAGGAAGCTTAGTAAGTGAAGCTTTGTAAATGTAGGATAAATGTGTTTTTTAATAAAATTTGTAAGGCAGAAAAAGAGGGTCCCCTCAACATCTCAGCCTTTTTGGTGGGAAGGGCGTCAGGCCTGTCTCTGGCTCTCCCAGTGCTAGCTTAATATTGCAGTACCTCCAGTGTCAGTTCCCTGCGGAGGAAACACCCACCCATTTTTTTTAAGGCCCCCCCCAAAAAAGGTTTCCATCAGCATGTTTGCCAATGTGGGCCATGTATTTTAGAGTCACACTCAGTGTTGGCTTAATTTAATCAACTTCATAGGTAGTTTCCATTACTGAGCACATGCTGCTTTTAGCAGTGGTTCAAAGATTGATAATATATTTAATGCAGTTTCTTTATATGCAAATGTAAGATGAGGGACTTTTTACCCCATGTTGATTGGGGCGGAGAGGAACGTTGTTTTATGTTTGAGTAAATGCAGTAGATTTCTGAACACACTAGAGCTTTCTTTGTTTCTTTAAAAATAGATTTGCCAATGATCATAACACTTTTAAAAATAAAGAATCCTCCAAAATAACTCAAAACTTGAGCTCTGCCAGTCCTTCAAGTTTTTAAGGCTGTGTATTCTCATGCAAATTTGGGGCTTCTTTTGTGAGACAATTTTTTAATCATGAGTTTGAAGGCAGATGGAGGGACTGATGATAACATCATAGTGGTACATATCAGAAGAAAAGTCAATAAAATCACTTGAGTTACATGAGTGGAAAAGCAGCTTGAAAAGAAGCTTTTCACAAAGGAGTGAAAAATGCAGAGTAACTCACCTTTAACTTCTTACAGTTGCAAGTCAAGAAATGCATATATGTGAGATGCATCTGGAAGCCATTTTGCAATGCAGAAAACCAGATGCAGACTTAGCGAGTGTAAATGACACGTTTTAATGTAGCCCTTTTGTCGTGTTGTGGTTCAGTTCACTTAGGCAGGAGTAACTGTATCAAAGAGGGTCTTTATTTATGCTAACAGCACACAGACAGCCATTAGTCTCTCTCTTTTAAGCACTGTCTTGGTCGATCTGTATCTAGCTAACTGCAACAGCAATATCCTGGAAGGGAGCAGAGTGACAGCCTAACACCTTTTAGTAATTTATCAGCAAGTGTGATCACAATCAAAACTGTGGTGGTCAGATCAGGCTTTCTAACCAAAAGCAAAATCTTAACAAACCTGCCTTTTTTCTGTTATCTACATCATTATGTAGCATCAGTACTTGATCATTTCATGGGGGCTGGGAGAACATTTGGAAAAAAATAATTTAAAAGAGATGCAAACACCCCTTTACTAACATTGCCACAACAGTCAGGAAAATGATTATAGGTAAAATTACAAGGATAAAACTTGGTTGCTGGTTTGGGAAAACATTAAGTAACTAGACTTAATTTTAATCTGTGGAAGCCTCTTCCTGTATTTCTTTGATCTTCTGTGTTATTTTTAATGAGCTCTTCATCCAAGAGGGTTTGGTTCTTTGTTACCTATTATTGATCATGAGACTGGAAGTGCAGTGGCCTCCAAAACACATCTCTTCTCATTGGAATAATGCAACTGACCCATTTCTCCAGTAACATTTCTGTATGGCATTGTCCCTTTCCACATCTCCTTTCTAAAGTTTCTCTCTGGTTGTGTTACACAAGCCGTTTTTCTTTGCCTCTGTCATCAGTAGTGTGTCCCATGTGATGGCTCTCAGTACTCTCCTCTGGCCCAGTAGGGGCTGCAAAAGTGGCTCTGTCTGACTAGAAATAAAACTTTTAATACCAGGTTGTTGGGCAGTGTGATGGGTTCCGTGACCTAAGAAATTTGTAAAACTCTGGACAAAACAAAACTATTTGATACCTACAGCATTTGAAATTATACACCTTTTTGTTTACTTGTGTATTTCTGTTTTACCTCCACATTCTCTTCTAATTCTTCATAAACCTATTGTTTTGGTTGGGTTTTTTATGCGTGTTGCTTGTTTGTCTCACTCAGTTGTAACACCAGGATTGGTTGACTTTAACCATTACCTTTAAATGTTAATTTCTTTCTGTACCGTGTGCATTATGTAAAACTGGGAATTTGGGGGCTAGGGTTGCTTTTATTTCTTTCATCAGAAGGGGATTGTATTTTAATTCTGCCTCTTATAAATTTTATTGGCCTTCATGCAGTGCAGCTGTTTCCTAAGACATCTCCCAAGCTCTTTAGAAATGTAGCTATCATGGATCTTGACCTATAGAAAATGAAAACAATAAAAGAAGCTTTAAAGAAATGGTGGCCTTGTAAAATCTATGTAATTTCTTCCTCTCCTTTCTTTGCCCTACTAGGTTAATCATAATAATTGTTGGCAGGCATCTACCATTTTGCTTTGTGTACTACAAGTTTTATTAGGCTCAAGTCCAATGTCTATTTCACACTTGAACAAACTATTTATTTATTTGGTTGGTCTTTGATGGAGGCAGTGGAAAAGATTGGAAAAACTTGACAAAGACAGAATGAAACTTAGCTGAATAGTTTCACCTAAGTTCAGCAGTAATAATACATCTCTGATTGGAAAGCAAACTAAGGGTTTTAGTTTTTCCTAATCTATGTGTCAAACTTATCGTGATCAGCTACATCCTATAGGGAAATTTATACCATATTTATGTGATTGCATTGATGTTGCTGTAAAAGAGAGTTGTATAAACATGCCCATATATATTCTAACGGCAGATTTTTAGTCAATGTAATGTCTACCTAATTAGACATTAGAGAGAGAAATATTCTCCTGTTGGTCTATGAGAAGTATATTCTTCTGTATGCTAACATTTTGATTTGTGTGCTACCAGATGTGTAGAAAGTATATTACAGAATTTCATTTTCCTTTTTTACTGTCCGTTATTGTTTCTCCTTATTGCAATCCCTATAGTAATTTATATTATCTGTGGGGAAAAACAAGCATATGGTATGTTCCTAGAAACCAGGAACACATATAAGCCGCATATTGCCTTATGAGGGACACATATAAGCAGCATATTGCCTCATGCCTCATCACTGTGTCGTGATATTTGATGACACAGATAGAAAATGTTATAAGTTGGTTATTTCTAATGTAAGAATAAATATTTGCCAGGTATGTAGAGACTTTTGTTCCTGAAGTACATACAGGAAGTGGTTAAGTGCCTCTGTAAAGTGTTAGAATTCAGAGATCAATAATTATTTATGGTTGTTTGTTTCTTTTACTTCAGGAGACCTTCATGGAAGAATGCAGTGATTGCATCTTCATCGTCTGGGGGGATGTAAAGCAGGGTTTCAAGAGAATGACCTATGTTTCTGTGGGGGTGCTTACAGCTTTATATAGCATGTATAAAGTAGCACATACTCCCCTGATTAGATTGACACACCCATTATTTAGGATAGGGAGTTGTATTGGCTGTAACACAGGTAACAATGTAATTTACTTAGCAATGCTGCTGGATAGATTTTAACCCAGTGAGCTCTGGCAGTGCCTTATATTTGAATTACAGTAGATTCTTATTGTGTTATTTTATTAGTAACTCTTTTGCTTATAAAAAAGATTGCTTCCCCATTTTAGTAATGAAACCGGGAAAAAGGCCTCAAGATTTTTCCCAAGGTTTTAATTATGAATGCATGTCATGTTTGCAATTATGTTAAACTAAACAACTGAATGTTACATAAATTAAAGTGGACATTAGCCAACATCCTTTTCTGAGAATAGCAAAGTCAAGCAGATAAGATCTAAAAACAAGCTAGACTTTCTTTACAAAACTGGAGGCTAAATTTTATGGCCTTCTAGGATTTGAAAATGCCATAACCCTTGTTTACTAACTTTAAGATAAAAGGTGACTGATGTTGCTTTCTTGTAATGCACATTTAGCAAGCCTTCAAGTAATATTTTTAAATAAATCCATGTGTTGCAATTAGTTCTGTGGGGAAAAAAGGTTTTATTTTTTTCTTCATTGTGATCCATTATCTAAATGTGATAAATATGGAAAATACTGCTTTAACAAAAGTCCAGCACTCAGGAAAAAGCCATCCTTTTAAAAGGGTACTTTGCATAGCTCTTTCATCAGTCCCACGGGATGCGCCTGCCCATTACGGGACAGGGAGGCCTGGGTGAGGGAGATTCCCTGCCCTCCATCAATGTTGACCTCATGAAGGAACACCCTGAGAGGCTGGATACCTTCAAGTCAGCCGGCCCTGACAATCTACACAGGGTACTCAAGGAGCTGGCTAGTATCACAGCCCAGCCCCTGGCATGGATCTTTGAGAACTCCTGGCACTCTGGTGAAGTGCCTGAACATTGGAAGATGGCCAGTGTGGTGCCTATCTTCAAGAAAAGGAGGAAAGTGGATCCAGCTAACTACAGGCCCATCAGCCTGACCTCTATCTTGGGGAAGGTCTTAGAAAAGATTATTAAAGACGCCATTCTTAACAGGCTGGCCGACGGCAACATCCTAAGGGATAGCCAGCACGGGTGTGTTGCGGGTAGGTCTTGCTTAACCAATCTTATTTCCCTTTACGACCAGGAGTTCGCGCAGGAGAGGGCATGGGAGGGCACGAGACCCTGCCTGCGAACCCCCCAGAGTAGTCAGCCCCAGCCGTAGCCAGCCTACCAGAGGCATGACACGCATGGGCACGCGCTGCACCCCGAGGGTCCCCTCAGGCT
>NW_017728906.1:108021536-108064404 GCF_001723895.1 Crocodylus porosus | reverse complement strand
ATAAGGAAGAATTTCTTTACTGTCCGAGCCCCCAAGGTCTGGAACAGTCTGCCAGTGGAGGTGGTTCAAGCACCTACATTGAACACTTTCAAGAGAAATTTGGATGCTTATCTTGCTGGGATCCTCTGACCCCAGCTGACTTCCTGCCCCTCAGGCAGGGGGTTGGACTTGATGATCTTCTGAGGTCCCTTCCAGCCATAATGTCTATGAAATTATGAAATAAAAGAACTAGTATGCTGAATACTTGATTTTTTTTAAACCATTCCTTTTTTGGTTCATGATGTATTAATACAATCAGGTTGAGCATGGTACAGTTAGTAAATGGACCTAGGCTAAATCTCCACTCCTACTTAATAGTAAGATAAATAACATCCTGAAGTGTTTGTGGTGATTGTCTCAGAGACAGGAATTTATTTCAGGCAAAAGAAACATTTTGAGCTTCTCTGACATCCTTCCAGACCTGTGAGCAAGGAAAGGGAGAAGATATTGGAATTGAACTGGTAGCTATGCAGCTGCTATGATTTTGAAAACTTTGATTTTTTGGAATATTAAGCTAAACTGCAGAGGGAAATAGTGCCATCTTAAACAGGTAGTCTGTGTCTGACAGGTGGGGAAGGAGTGATTTGGGTTGGAGCAGCAAGAGCCATGTTAAACTAGTAATACTAAGAAATGGTACTAAGCAGCCAAATATAGTACGGACTCAAACAAATTGAACCAAGCTGGCAAAGGATGTTTAAGGAAGACATTTTTATTTACTGATGGTGGGAATCTAGGTTCCAAGCAAAGGTAGTTAGAATTTCTTGTTAGTGAGAATTAATTTGATATAGCTGACATAACTAATACCTGCTAGGGCAATTCATATAGTTGAAATATTTAAAATTTCTCATTATAACCTATATAGGTAGAATAGTGAAGGGGGGAAGAGGTGGATAGATAGACTCTATATTAAATACACCATTTATTTGTTTTAGAATTGTTGATATGCAGCCACAGAGAACAGTCCTATCTCCGTAGTTTTTATAATTGTTCTTCTGGCATTTAAAGACCATTACCAAATCCCCCCTCAGCTTTTTCTTCTCCAAACTAAATAACCCTAGTTATTTCAGCCTTTCCTCAAAAGTCATGCTTCCCAGGCCTCTACTCATTTTTGCCATTGTCCACTGGGCTCTTTCCAATTGGTCTACATTTTTCTTGAAGTGTGGGGCTGAGAACTGGACAGAGTACTCCAAGAGAAGCCTTACCAATATAGAAGATACTTCCCTTAATTTGCAGTGGTACTCCATGACATCCCTCATGCTACCTTCTGCTCTGACCTTTACTGAGAGTCTCTCAACAGGCCTACCTTGCACTTCATACTGAACTTCAGAACACGTGTACATATCCTTTATATACAGAGCAATGCTTCCTCTTTTTTTCTCTGCCTGTCCTGTCCTTCCTGAACAAGTTATACTTATCAATGTCATAACTAGAAGGTAGGAAGTATAGAAAATTGATAACTTGCAGGGGATGCTTTTTTGCATTATAGCAGAAGAACATGGGTAGCCTGGAGCTGGTTGTGCTCTCCAGCTGGTCTGTATTGGTGCTCCCAAGGCTTCAGGGGTCTGATCCTTCATGCCCCAGAATTCCCTTTCAGGTAAGTTCCCTTCAGAGGAATTTTCGGGAGACACAGTATTGGTCCTCTGAATCTGCAGGGTCATTTGCCCAGGTTCCCCCATTTGAAGAGATGCTTCCTGGAAATCCTGCGGCAAAAGATTCCCCACATGAACCTGTGACATTGCCACTCCTCATCTCAGAGCATACTCCTACAGGTGGAGAACCCCATGGCTCCCTTGTTTTTAATTGTCCCACAGGATCAGGCCCTGAAGCCTGAGCCTGACCCAGTGGGACAATGGGCAATGTCTTTGTTGCCTAATGAAATGGATCAGCTGTGCGAGGACACATCCTGGCAGAGCTGATCCTGCTCTAAGGACAGCATCTGTTTATTGCATATGACTGGCAGGGATCAGGCAAAATTAAAGAAAACCTTTCTTAAAAAACTAAACCAAGAAATGGGAGCAATGTCATAGCTCTACTCGTAGATGGTGGTGGTAAAATTAATAATGTCTAACGGGCAAAGAATTCCATTTTTTTTCTGGTCTGTATTTGGAAAGTAGGTTGCATGCTTGTATCCCATCAGAGTAAGGTTGCATTTTCCAGCTGAACAGAGCATTTCTGTGCTACGTCCCAGATGACCCCCAAATGGATGTCAAGAAATTGTTCTACTTGTTTACAATGTGGTCATGACATCCAAGCCTGGAAGTTACACAGCAAATAGCTAGAAGGTCCTGAGCAGTCACCTCAGTGCTGCACTTAAGTTCTCCTGAGACCAAGAGAGAGTGAGTAGTTAGTGGCTTTGGGGTATGTCCAGAACTGCCCTAGCTGTCTACTGTAATTGATGGGCTTGTGAATTCTTAGAGTAGAAGTGAGTAGGTGGGATTTGATATTTGACAGTTGTCCCAGGTTTCCCACAGAGGTGATACAGATGTGCTATTACTAGCCAAGGAGGCTGTATTTAGCAGCAAGCTCCAGATAACTTACAGCCGATCATTCAAAAACAGCTGGCTTAAGAGAGCTTCAATTCTGATAAATACTAAAATACCAGGAAAATTCCAGAAACCTGGAATAGTATTATTGTGCCAATATTTAAAAAAGTACAGGTGGGATGACTGAGTTAACTATCTGCCTTTTGGGCTGATATCCATTCAAGGAAAAAAATAGAGGAAAAGTTAATATGGGATTTGATTTATATAGAGTAAAAGAATATAGTTAATTCCTGGTGATGTGTTTTTATAGAAAGTAGGGCTTTTCAAACAAAGCTAATTTTGTTCTTAAATGAGGCTACATCTATGCAATCATTTATATTAACCAAATTGCAATGGACTTTTTGTAAGGTATCATATGCTAGTCTGATTAAAAATGACCACTTGACAATATCAGTAATGTACATGTTAAATGAATTAAGAATTTGCTAATTGATGAATCTTGCAGTAGTTATCTACAGTTTTCTGCACAGATCTGTACAAGGACCAGCAGCTTCACACAGTTATCATTAACTGGGAAGTAAAGATCAATTTACTGTTGATAAAACTTGTCAGTGAGGTAAATAACCAGAAGGATAAGGAAGTCGCACAGAGTCCTTTGGATTAGCTTGCAAAGCTAAGCCAATTAAAAAGAGAAACAATTTAATACAATTAAATGCCACATTTACATCTAGGAATGAGGCTTGTAAGTCATGCCTATAGACTGAGGGAACTTTTACTGGTAAGCTTAATTCTGAAAGAATTACATAGTGGGTACATGACGCATAATTAAGATCCTAAAGCACAAAGGGCTAATGCTATCTTGTATGTATAAATGGGGTATAGTAAGTAGGCCTAGGAAGACCACTTCAGCCTCTGTATATGTCACTGCTGAATCCAGTGATAGAATGGGATGACCATCTTAAACACTGACATTTTAACATGGATGTTATAACAGCAGAGGCAACAGAAAAGAGTCACAAAAATGATTCCAGGGTGGGAGAAAATGCCTTATGGAGAGCTCAGTCTGTTGAATTTCCCACATATTGTCACCCTGGCTGGAATCAGGAGGACTAAGGGAAGGCTTGACTGCAGTATTAACTTCCTGCTCTAGAAAGGTTTTATTTACCCTTTCACAGCAAGAGAAAAACTCTGCCAGAAGGAAACTACTGATCACAGCTTGCTCTGGATCCTGCTGCTGCTGTTGTTTTCTGTTGGCTGAATCATGCCATGATTGCAGGTATTCTTGGGAGCCTTCTAGTTACCCTAACCTACCAAAAATGCTACTCTATAATGGTGGGGACCCAGTTATATGACAGATTCCTTTGCTACTGCTCAGTGGTAAGAGATGGCATGATGTAGGGGTAAGGTGTAAATATTGTCCATCCCACCCAAGTTCATTGCCTCCCTCAAATGCTCATTGGTCACCACTTATTCAGTTTCCTTCTTAAAGGAAGCAGAGGTGAGCACAGCCGTGGATCCAGCTGGCAACCAAACTATATGTCCCAGCAGCCCCTGCCTGCATGGCTGGGACCACTTTCCATGAAGACTCCAGCAGCAGCTGCACTGTGATAGCATGGGGCTGGGGTTTCTGTGAAGACCTGCCCCAGTAGGACTGGCAGGGCGTGTGTCGGGGCTGGGATCTTGCAGCAGTGACAGTATGGTCTGGAACCAGGGCAGAGCTGCTATGTGCAGCCTGCATGCTCTGGGCAGGGGCATGCAGGCAGCAGATTGTGGCTCTGCCCTGGCTCTGGACTATGCTGTCACCACTGCAAGGAGCCAGGACAGAGCCATGACTTGCTGCCTGCCCCTGCCTGGAGCATGCAGGCTGCAGATCACGGCTCTGCCCTAGCTCCAAACTATGCTGTCACCACTACAAGATCCCAGCCCAGTCCTGGAGCAGCTCCCCACCCTGCCATGCATCCTGCCAGTGTTGTTAGGGGTGGTTTCCATGGAAACCCTAGCCCCACCCTATTACAACTGCTGCTGGGGTCTCCATGGAAACTGGAACCAGCCACATGAGAAGGGGCTGCTGGGAAATGGAGTCCACTGCTGGCCAGATTTGGCCTGTGGGCTAGAATTTACCCATCCCTAATATAAAGTCTCCCCCCTCTATATAGGCTGCATATAGGTTGCTTGATTATCTGAATGTTTATGAATACATTTACTAACCACTACTGTACCGTCCTGTTTGGATGCTGCCATCTTTTCTTGGGTTTGTATCATACCTCATAGGTTTTTACATCGGGGAGAATATTAAAGTAGCTACTTTAATACAATTTTACTCCTTTATTAATAAGAGCCACAGTTTGAAAATATCTGCAAGGCAGACCATCTGGATACAAATCTGTTTTCCTAAGTAATTGGCTTCTGCCTTAACATTTGTACCTCTACCTTTGAAATTTGTATATCTTTCTTACCTACCTTCAGATAACTTATAGGTCAATTCCAATTTTAACTTCTGTCAGTAAGACACATTCTTCTTTATTTCTGTTTACATATCACTCCGTTACCCTATTGGGCATTTATACACATACCTTTTTCTTCTCTGACACACCAGAAATCCAGCAGATTGGAGCAGAATCAATTAATTGAGTTTGAGGAGCATGCGAGGTGACATGCCTGGTGCTGCATCACATGCATTTGTACAAGTGGGCTTTTGAACTAAAACACCTTTGATGTGTTCTGGTTAAAAAACGTGCTGCTGCCATTTTCTGTGTGCTGACATGCAATTTCATCGTTTATACGATTGGATCTGATGCTGCTCCAGGCACTTTTAAATACCTTAGTGAAGGAACTTGAGTACTTCCAGTCCAACAGATGAAATAATTAACAGCTCCATCCCAGGTCATAATGCAAAGGGTAGAAAAACAGCTGCTGCTACCTCATGGCGGTGGGGGGGGGAGGGGCGGTGGAATGGCTGCTGCATTTTCCTTCCTTCATGAATAAAGAGGAAGCACGGGGCCAAACTATGACTGAGTCACAAATTGGTTCATAATTGTTTATGCCAGCAAAACTATGCTCTGCCACTTAGGGTGGTGTCACGCATTCAACTTAATACTTCCTAAGTGCAGTTAAAACTCAAGTAGTCACATGGTCAAGCAATCTACACATGTTAAGTGTCCCCTTAGCACAGCAAAATTATCCCCTTTCAGGTAAGGATTATCTGCTTACCATGTCCTAATTTCAATTGAGTACAACATTCCAATGATCTGCTACATTTGTAAGTGGGCATGTGACAGTACTCAAGAGTTAACTGCAAGTTGCCAATCCAGCCTCAAATATCTAATGTTCACAGCAGCACCCACCCTTTGATGAGTGATCTAACCACTAGAATATTACCATATTTACTTGAATTGAAGATGAAGACTTTTGCCCCATTCAATATGGGGAATATAAAAAACCCATCTTGGGTGGAAGGGGTGCGGAGCTGGTGGCTTCTGCAGTTCTGGTCCACCCCAGGCTCAGAGTCATCCTCCCTTCATTCCCAACTGCAACCCCAGAACTTTCAGTGTTATACTTTGGAATGAGATTAACTACTCCATGCTTAGCACACATTTCATTTCTGAGTGCTTTAATGTCTATAATAGGAAAGTAAGGAAGGCACCAAGAATAAATGTCTTGCCTCTATTTAAAATCTGTCTGTCAGTTTTAGCTGGTCACAAGAACTTGATGAATGTGCTAACATTTGTATGGCATAATATGAAGCAGTCTCAACCAGCCATTGTTACAGGTGTAATGGTGTGGGAACAATCCAAAACCACTAACACATGGTTAGCTGTCCTAGGAACATGATAGATGTGCTGGTTGTATATGCAGATAGCTCAGAGCAGACTTTGCTATGTCCCACCTAATCAAGAAGTACTGCCATAGACAGAGGTGCTCAATGATGTTAGCACGGTTCAAACAAGTCTTAGTTGCTTGGCACGACACCAGAGCCCTGGAGAGGATTTAGCCACATCAAGCAGTAAATAAATTACTTTGAAAGTGAGCTTTGCTGCTTACAACAAATTAAATCACTCTGATTTGATCTTTATATCGTGTACTAGGTGCCCATCTGTTGTAAAGCCCAGCCCCTACTAATATGAAACTATGGGGGTTTTTCAATATAGTCCACCCATTCAGTTTAAGGTTGTTAGAGCAAAAGTAGCACAATCCCAAAAGCAGCACAATTGGTGTACAGCTGAATCAGCATTGTGGGCAAGATCTGCATAAAAGATGAGCAGTTGTCTTAAAAGTATAAGTTGCCTCAGTTGCTACAAACTAAAAATCAGACTGCACATTTTGTTATGGATCTATTATTCAAGGAGGTAGGGATAATAGCCTTTTCTTTACGACACAGGACAATGAGTGAATTATAGAATCATAGGGCCTTATTACACATTCATTTTAGGTCGCTCACAAAGCTCTTAACTCCTGTATTTTCCACATATTAAGGCATATAAATTAGTTTTAAACACTCTTTAGGCATCTTAAAATCAAACCACTCCAGGGCAGGTTTATTTCTCATGCATATTACCCAGTGCCACAAATGTGGAGCCATTCCCAAGATTTAAGCCATCCAAGTTTCAGTCTTACAGCATCCCAGGATGCAATGTCTTCTCCCCCAATTCTCCTGTTTTGTGTGAACAAACTTTCCACCCCCTGAATTCTACTGCCCATGGGGTGGTACTGGCATCAAGCCAACTCCCTGTACCATCCCCTTGGGGGTGTCACCTGTCTGGACAGGAGTGCAGACAGGGCCAGGAGAGAGGAGTAGGGGTGATGGAAGAGGAGCAAGGGTGGGGGTCAGATTTGGGGCCCCTGTGATCTGGGGCTTCTCTCCTGGGGCAGGGGCAGAGCCTGGGGCAGTGCTCTGTGAGTTGGGTCTACCTGATCCCAGTCCCAATCCCAATTTATTAAAACACAAGACTTTCTTTAATTTACTGACTCTTTATTTCTTTTTAAGTTCCCTTTTTTCAATTCTATTTGTGTTATCCTTTAGTGGTTTCAATGCCTGACTTCCTGCATTTCACCAGCCAACCTCCAGCTGTCATTCCCACCCATTACCTCTACACCTCCCATTTCATTACCCAGCACCTATCATTAAACTCTCTTCCTTTCGCCTAATGCTCCCACCAACCCATCCCTCCAACCCCTCTGCCCAGGGCAGGGATAGAAGCCTGTTCTGGCTCACCAGCCCTCTAGTGGCAAGTCACAACTGTGCAGGTCAGGGACAGTTAGAGCAGGTTTTTAGCCTGAATGTGTGACTTGAGCTAACACTAACATGGATCAACATTTGAGAAGCTTAAACTGAAAAGTGTAAAAGCTCATACATAAGTCATCCAGTCCAGTCCCATGCCTAAGGCAGAATCATCCCTATCCAAACCATCCTATACAAATCCATAATGTCATAGATTTCATAGACATTAGGGCTGGAAGGGACCTCAGAAGATCATCGAGTGCAGCCTCCCGCCCAAAGGGCAGGAAGTCAGCTGGGGTCATAGGATCCCCTAACCTCTAATCTAACCTCTTAAATCCATGAAGCCTGTATTCAGGTTCTAAGACAGACTTGATATGTTTCCATGGGCAAGCAATTCTTCAGTTTTCTCACCTGTGTAATGGGGAATACAATGCTTGGCTGCCTTTCCAGGATATTATGGTCAAATTCCTTAATGTTTTTAAAGCAACTTTGCAATTGCTTGCTGTCTCCCTTCTGAACATCTCAACAGAGATAGTGTTGATACCAGCACAGGCTCATAACAGTTATGTGTTGGAGTACTTTTCCTGGTATGTTAAACTGACATTTAAGACTAAATGTCTTAAGACCAGAAACCTGTCTACATTTTGTTTAAAGGAAAGTACAAATTACTAATGATAGTGTTTGATATTCAGTGTCTTGGAGTGTTGCAGACAATCTTCATATTCCCTATAAAGAGGAAATGAGGCATGCAATTCCAATAGTTTGGGAATGACCACTATGACATTACTCAGTATAAATATGATTTTAGGATGATATATCATTTCATTGATCTTTCTTTATGCAATTTGGTCAAGATGCATTTTTACTAATAAAAACTTCCATTTTTTAATTAATTATTTTATTATCATGTCCTTTGTTTCAGCTTCAACATTAAAACCACATCCGTTTGAGGGGGGGAAGCTTTAAACACTTCTAAAGTTTTGTTTCAACTAATAACTTAATCATGCTGTTTTCACCATAATTTTGTTTATGTTACTTCCTTAGCCTTACAGACTTTTAGGGAACACAATTATTCTGGATGATTATATCAACCACTAGTTAATTCATGTCAAGAAAGGAAAACTGTTTGTATGCTGTTGACATATATATGGTACTGATCTAAAGTAATGCTTGCTCTAATTTTTGGGTAACAGCTTGTATAATTTATGATATTGCTAAGGCTGTTTTCACTATGGCAACAGTATTGCATGTCTTAAGTGTGTCCTAAAAACAGTAATTTCACTGCTTCCCCAGTTCACTGTGTAACAATTGGCACAGATTGCTACCCAGTACTCATGTTTTGATTCTGGAGGTAGGAACATGTTATGGTAGTGGTATGGTATAAAGAAGTGCATGTAAATTTCAGATTTCTGTGGGTTGTAGGGTTGTAGATCCATATAGAAAGAATAATTCCTCTTAAATCTAAAAAAAAAAAAAAAAAGATTCCAAACAAACCCAAAAAGCCAAACAAAAGAGTGCTGTTGACATTTACTAAATAGTATCGGGGACTGGCCCTGGATATGAAAGAATGGAAACAGGAATTGTTAAAGACTGGGAAGAGGGATTGCTAATCCCCATCCCCTTCCCTGAGTGCTGCTCTGATCCCTGCCCTCTAGAGGTATATATGATAGTTTGTTTCTTTGGGTGCTGGAATAAAGGCAGAAGGGCTCAAGCTTCTGGATGCATGGAGTAGAGTGAGGCAGGACTGCCAAGAGTCAGGTTAATCCTTCCCTAGCCATGCTGTTGCCACTGTGTTATATGGTGAGCTCTGAATTTAGTGGTGACCACCTCTGGCATAGACCAAAAGAATAGCATATACCAGAAGAATTTTAGACTTTTGTTCTTTACTCTTGTTTGCCAGAGAGAATGAGAGAGAGAGAGAGAGAGAGAGAGAGAGAGAGAGAGATTGGCAGGCTGTTCAAACATAGTTTTAATATGTTTGGTAAGGTTTGGGACCTTCTGAAGATTTCTTGTTGGTTGACTTGATACCCAAATTAATAGACCAAGAAAATGAGGAAACTGAGTCAGAGGCTCAACCTGATGATAGAAGGGTAGTATGGGGTAATAATCTTAACTTACCTTATAGGAATTGTGTTGCTTAACCAATTTTCAGAACACTTTCCAGTGTTTTATTTTGACTAATAACTTAGCTGTGCTGTTTTCTGCATTTTTTTGGTTCATAAATTACACCTTGAGATATAGGCAATATAGATATGCAAAGCACATTTATTCACTACGTATTAGAATAATGATGCATATGTTTCATTGCATTGAAAATATTGCCTCTGGCTAGGCATAGAAAGTCAAGGAAAACACCTCAGTGTGCCCAACAAATCTTGCAGTACTACGCTATATGCAGAAGATTATTTTTGCACCCCAGATGGTGGAGCACCCTTTGCCCAGAGGCATAAGGAATTGATGTCCTTAGTTATGTACAGGAAATTCATTTGACAGTGATGAATGAATTATTTGTAACATTTCATTTTGTGAATGTTTGTATCTTAGAAGGATAGAGTTATGAGTATTTTCTATTTGATTTAGATGGGATGGTACTTTTTAGAGAAACTCAATATTATGCCATTACTATTTACCCTTTTTTTAACCACTGCCAGTAGAAATCTTATTTATTTATTCATGTATGCATTTATTTAATTAATTAATTACATTGATTCTTTACTGTTTATTATTTGTTCCTGTGCTAGATGCTCTGAGAAACTCTGCACTGATTGTGAGAATGCAAAGTTTTTTGGTGTGTAGCGTGAACATATTAAACGCTTTCACTTTTCTTAAAACCTTAGAATAAATTGATGTTTATTTAATTCAAATGTTGAATGTGTTCTGTCCTTTCTAAAATACTATGTCTAACTAGAATCTATCATCTCTCTTGAAGACCCAAGAGGACATGGGTTGTTTTTACATTTTATTAGAATCATAGAAAAGTAGAGCTGGAAGAAAGCTCAGGAGGTCATCTAGTCCAGCCCCCTGCTCAAGGCAGCATCATCACTCTCTAAACCATTCTATATAAGGATTTGTCTAACCTATTCTTAAAGGTGCATGAACAACCCCATCCCACAATAAACAGACACAATGCTCCAAAACAACAAGAACACTCTACCTTGTCACTCTCTCATGAGTATTGTAGTTTTGAGCTAATGACCTTACTATACCCTGTAGACACTCAGCTTCCTCCAAACTATACCTCCAAGCACCTGGAACCACCCAATTCCCATAATGTACTGGAGCTTGGTTAAAGAAGAGACTTTATTGCACCATCAAAAATGCAATGCCCCACAATGAATAAATGCAGTTTATTCTTGAAGGGGTTCTACACAATATGTTGAATCTGCTCAACAAGATGAGTCACTACTCATATCCAACTACTCATTGCCTAGGACATTTTAGCATTGGCAAGATGAATGAAAATACCAAATACCAACTCTACAGGTCATGCCAGAGTTAGACGTGGAGCCCACTATAGAAAGCTAAGCAAGACCATTGATTCATTATCAAGTGGGAAGACTCCTGGAAAAAATGGCATCTCAGTGGAAATTCTCCAGTGCGGGAAAGAAAGCCTACTACCACGTCTTCATCAGCTGCTACTCTAATGCTGGAAAGAGGATGAGGTACCACATAACATGCGTAATGCACATATCTTCACTTTATATAAAAATAAAGGAGATAAGGAAGACTGCAATAACTCACTACTAAATATAGCAGGAAAAGCTTTTGCAAGGGTCATCTTATGTGCCTACAACAGCTGGCGAGTCGTGTCTACCCTGAATCTCAGTGCAGATTTAGGGCTGGAAGATCAACCATAGACATAATATTTTCCCTGCGTCAACTTCAAGCAAAATGCAGAAAGCAAAACTGACCTTTGTACCTTCATGGATCTAAGCAAAGCATTTGGCATCATCAGCAGAACAGGCCTGTTTGCAATCCTAGAAAAGACAGGATGTCTACCAATCATGTTAAGTCTTATGTGCTCCTTCCGCAACAACATGAAAACAACTGTTCAGTTTGATGGGTTCACTTTGGACAGCTTCAATATGAAAAGTGGCGTGAAGCAAAGATGTGTTCTTGCCTTTACATTCTTTGGAATCTTCTTCCTGGTACTCTTGAACTGTGCGTTTAAAGAGGTAGAAGGTAGAGTGTGCCTTCACACAAGATTGGATGGGAATCTCTTCAAACTGTCATGACTCAAGGCAAAGACTAAAGTTAGAAAGGTGCTTATCAGGGACCTTCTATTTGCTGATGATACTGCCCTTATAGCCCACGACGAAGACCTACCACAAGAACTCATGGATTGCCTTTCCTGAGATTGTCAGGCATTTGCTCTGACTTTAGCATAAAGAAAGCAGTTGTACTAGGACAGGGAGTTCCACAAGATCCATCAATCACTGTCAGTGAGAACCAGTAGTAGTTCAAAAGTTCTGCTACCTGGGTTCTACAGTGGCCACCAACCTCTCACTGGATGAAGAACTTAATATTCACATCAGAAAGGCTGCCACCACCTTCAGCATACTAACTAAAAGAGCATGGAAAACTCCAAGTTTACCATCAAGACCAAAATGCTAGTGTACAAAGCTTGCATACTCAGCACTCTCATGTATGGTGGGGAAACATGAACAACATATGCACATGAAGAGAAAAGCTTCCACATGCTGTTTTTGCCACATACTCAACATCAGATGACAAGATGAAATTACCAATTCAGAGGTTCTTCAAAAGGCAAATTTACCAAGTGTGACAGCCCTATTCAGAGGTGACTGGAAGATGCAGGATGGACGTATACCCAAGGGCATGCTATACGGGGAATTATCAGAGGAAACAAGAACAACAAGATGCCCCAAGCTTTGTTATAAAAATGCATGCAAGCAAAATATGAAGACATTTGCACTTGATCCTGGCCAATGGGAAACCTTGGCAAGCAATTGGAACAAGTGTCGTCATTGTCTCCATCAGGGCATTAAAGTCCATGACAGGAGTTGGCTCTAACAGCTTGAAGAAAAAAAGAGTCCATAGGAAGCAAGCAGCTCCTGAACCACCAAACCGTGACACATATTTGCAGCCACTGCCACAGATCATGTAAATCTTGGATTGGACTATTCAGTCACATGAGATGCTACAAACCATCTACATCATAGGCTGCAATATCTACTGTCTCTTGTAAATGAAAGGATGCCAAGAGAAGTCTCAAGTCACTACTCTTATCCAATCCTGCTGTGTTGGTGTGGACACTGAGGTGAGTGGCTGGAAGCCCAGAGGCTAAGAGTTTGAGGCCATAGCAGAAATGCTTATGGTTGTAGCCATGTTAGATTCCAGTGAATCTGTGAATTCTGCTAAACGTCCTGTGACAAGGGCAGGAGAAAGGAAAGGACTCATCTCCAGAAATTACAAGTGCAGTTTTCTTGCTTTTAAGTACTTCTTTAGTCTTACAGTTTGCAGGTGTAAATAGGTGTGTATATCTTGCTAACTTCCCTTTATAGGGATCATTCTTTTCCTAACATGCTAGTAAGTTGTTGAGGGAATATGATACGAATAATTTCTTAAATACATTATGCAACTTTTCACATTTTATATTTTATAAGATTTCTCTGATTTAAAAATGTAACTTTCCTCTCCTTCATAACATAGGATTTTAATCAAGATACCTTTATGAAGGTACTCTTAGTGCCATTTATTTCCAATATTGTCCAACTAAGAGTTTGACTTGTTTTAATGTTCCCCTTCTTATAAGAAATTACATATAGGTGCCTGATACACCCTTGTCAGTCTGAGACTTTCCTGAAGTTTGTACATTTTTTTCAGTTGTTAATTCAGCTTCATCCTAAGAAGGCATCTGGATTGTGAAACTTTTATCTTGATGTCATCAAATAAGAATTCTTTTATTATGCCTTAAATGAAAACCCTTGATGTTATGCCTTATTTAAGAAGTAGAACCTTACAGTTTATCTGATATCTGCTTCTTCTGCTATAATGTAAACATCTGTTACTTGTGTCCGTGGTGCCTCCCAGGCTGTCCCTGTTTTCAGAATAGGAAGGGGAAAGGGAGCTTTGGGAGTTCAGTCTGGGGGGTTTTCACCCCTGCTGGAGGGTGGGCAGGTGTATTGGGAGCCCCCCTAAGGTGTGGGGGGTGCTTCAGTTGACCTATCCCACCTTGCAGTTCTGGCTGGGGAACCCCTAGAATGAGCTCCCTCTTCTCCCTTTCCCCCTCCCATTCTGAAACAGGGACAGGCTGGCAGGGAGCCTGGCCATTGCCAGGGGAAACTGGCTGCAGGCTCCCAGCCAGCGGCTAGGTTCCCCTCACCCCTGGAATCAACAGTGAACTTCTGTTTGCTCTAAGGGAGTATTGTAACTCAGAATACTTCCTGAAAAACATTCAGAGTTACAGTGGGGAGCTGTGCTTCTGTCTGCATCTTCAGTCACTAAATGCTTTGGAAAAGTTCATTTTTATGAAATCGGAACACTTTATACTAGAGAAATGTAAAGCCTAATCAACCAGGAATGTAGTTTTAAAAGGGAATAAAAGAAGAATGCTATTAAGAAACTGAAAATGACATAGATATATGTTTGGGTCAGACTCGCAGAGAGATTCGGATATGAATTAGTGTGCATCAGTGTGTATTCTGGTAGTGTACTGGATTCTGGAAATTGGGAAGAAATAGGTAAAAATAATAGGGCAAGTCTATTATTCTGGTCGCCTGTGCTGTGTAATTTTGTGCTGAGAGCACTGAACCGGATATCGTCTGATATTTACTGAGTAAAAGACCAGTGAGGCTGGCATATTCCTTATGACATAAATCAGTTGGAGATGGTTGCATCTAATAGATGCTGGCATTGAAACGTTTTCATTTTTTTAAAGATAGACATGAGTATGATCTGTTAATCCTCCTCAGTATTTGT
Organism: Crocodylus porosus; assembly: GCF_001723895.1. NCBI lineage: Eukaryota > Metazoa > Chordata > Crocodylia > Crocodylidae > Crocodylus > Crocodylus porosus. The sequence goes on along the minus strand of NW_017728906.1, from coordinate 108,049,722 downwards.
GCTTATTTAATTGATAGATAAACATATCTTCTTAAGTGGGAAAAATACTTGATTATTAAGATGAGGCTAAATTAACCACTCTCAATCTTATGGAGCCATATAACATAATACTAGATGCACAGAAACACTTTGCCAGATTACTGTTTTGTATAAATAGTTCCCTCATGGGACATTTAAGTTAGTGACAAACTACTAAGCTATTAGCCAAAACATAGACGTTCTTAAGTGAGGGCTCATTACTATTCTTTTATTTGCTTTTAGGACTTTTTCAGCTGGTTGAGCTGAGGTTGAATTTAATCATGACCATGTTTGTTCTTATTGACCTGCCTAAAAATGTTTCATTTATATAAGCACATTTTTCTGAGCTGCTCGTTATATAATAAAGCACACTTTTTTTTTTCTTTCATGCAAAGCTTGATTACATAATCTAAGTGGTGGGTTTTTTTTCCTTTTCACAGCACTGTCTGTGAATACCAGTAATTGAGGCTCTCAGAAGGAGCAAGACATCTTTCTTAGAAAAGAATGTTGGCAACTATCAATACCCTTCTTTATTTAAACGATTGTTTTAATAGCAAGTATTCTGCAAATCTTTTGAGAATGCAAATGGCATGTGTGTTGAGAATGAATATGCTTTTGGATCTCTTCAGTCTTGCATCAGAAATTGGTTACATATATTTACAGCTTAAAACAACAGTAAGGTGGCTTATGTGACTGTTCATGTATTTCAGACATATTCTTTAGGATGTTAAGGTCCAAAAAAAGTAAAAGTTCCCATAATTATTTTGTAGCATCTTAAGACACAAGACAGTTCGAACCACTATGTGTTTTAACCTCTGGTTTAAAGTGGTTTAAGTTGTCCTAGTTTTAATTGAGTTTTGACCACTTTTTTTTCCCAAAAATGTTTTGTCAAAGATTAGCCTACTTACGAAACTGTGTCATTACTTATGAAGACTATATAAATAATATTTTGAAATGTGGTCTATGTGGAAATTTTCAAAAACAAAAACTATGAAAAGCAGGTGAAATTCTCTGTAGATATTAAACATATTTAAACAAAACATGTTTATCTAGCATTTAAAGAATGGCATTCATTTGAACTAGTGCACATAGATTTACTGGGGCATCCACAAGTGTGCTTAAGTGTGGAGTTTTCTAATTAGCTTCTCAATAAAGCATCACTGTGTACATGTGTGGTGCTATTAAGCCAGAGTAAACATTAACTCCACTGTAGGATACTACTTCCGTAGTACACATACTATCCTATGGTGAAGTTATTTAGTTCGCTGCCACGTACATGTAGATAGTGACTAAGACTGCCTGGGGTATAAGGGTGCTACAGAGTGGGGGCTGCCTGCTGGCTAGCCCCACACTGAAGCACCCTTGTGCCCTAGCCAGACCCTGTGCAGCACGTTGAACCTGGGTGGAGCAACTCCAGGCTGGCAGACTGAACTCCTGGGAGGCTTATATAGGAAGTATTGAAGCACAGAAATTTAGGTCAATGTCATCAAATAGGGGTGCATAATTTAAGATGTCTAGGGTCTTACTTTTTTCTATTTTTACTGCATTTTGTCTCTAATAAAACAGAGCTGTTCATACTCAGCACTTTGAAAATCAGATCCTACAGTCTCAGGTGGAGTATTCAGAAAATGAAGAAAGAGCAACTAATGACTTGTGAAAATATTGCTTTAAGTGATTTGCATAGTAACTCTGGCAGAGACAGGGATAGAACCTTGTTTTCTAGATTGGGGAGAGATGGGAGTGGCTTAACTATGAGACTCTCCTCTTTCCTCTTCATTTTCATACCTTATTGATCAGACACCTTCTACCTTCTACAACAGGTGGTGGGGTTTGTTTGTTGAGTCTCATTCATTACTCAACCCAGACTCATTCCTAGTCTACTTCACTGAATAGGACACAGTTCAATTGACATTTCCACTGCCAAATGTTAAGTCCCCATTTGGAAACATGAAGACACTAGTGAGAAGTGCCAAACCAGGCTCATACCTTCAATACCTATGAATTTGACAGAAGTGAGACTTCATTCAAATTATCCTAGTCTCCTTGATCTACTATATTGCAGAGATTCCATGGCTTGGTGGTTTTTCAGGTCTGGAAGTAGCAATGGCTCTGACTAACTCATCTTTTCACTTTCTGAACATGGGCAAGTCTTTATTTACAGCTACATTAACTACTGACTTCTCTATTGTCATAATGCCAGGAGGTACAATTTTGTTTTGAGGCCTTGAGACTTCCCTCTGTTGCGTCCGATGACCGGTGTACCCTTGACCTGCGAGCCTGGGTCGGCACGACAGGCTGGACGCGGGTGGGGTAGGTAGTCGGACAGGTGGGTACTAGTGGCGGGTTGGAGTCAGGAGATTTTAAAACGTATTGGTTATACAAAAAGTGTATTTTACTTACACCATAGGAGATTGCAGTGTAGGAAGGAAGTTGTGGTCCCGCGGTGTAGAAAGAGAAGTTGATTTATTCAGCTCAGCATGCAGATATTTTTGTTGCACAGATTACAAACTGCGTGGTGCAGATTTTAAGCAAAGCATACAGGTAATTTTGGTCTGAAGACTTTCGTGAGCTCTTGTCGGGAACGGACGAGCCGGCAAAAACGAATACACCTGAAAACTTTTACCGTCAGCGGGGACAGGTCAGCGACTGGCCAAATCGCTGACTATGTCTCCTGGGCGTGTGTGGAGATCTCCACTGAAGGCGGAAATCTTTCCAAAGTTATAGTTTACAGGGTGGCCTATTACAACACGCCAGGCATGAATAATTACAGGACTGCCAATCATGACTGTGAACAGACTCTGTGTGTTCTTAGGTTTCATGCGAGATTGACTGCGCATGTGTTTTACGTTTAAGCTGGGGGCGGGGTTTGGACATGGAACTATAATGACGAAATATGTTATGTTAGCCTTTGACCTTTTTGCCATTGGCATCTGAAACCAAAGGTTTTTCTTTGATACCCTCTATCCTTGTCTTGTCTTTTTTCCCCAGTACAGACTGAGATTTTAGAAACTCATCTCTTCTAAAAGTATTAAAAATTGTTTTTTGGCTTATATCTTGTCATTTCTCAGGGAGATTAACATAACCTAGTTCTCTTATGGATTACATCATTTCTGAGGGAAATTAACATAGCCTAGTTTTCTTATGGGTTTTATATCTGTATTTGGGGCCCTTATTGGGCATGTCTGCACTAGAGGTGCACTGATATATTAGTCACATATTGAATTGGCACTGATAAAAAGAAAATTATGATTATCAGCAGTTGGCTTTTTTGTCTGGTGTAGCTGATAACGTCACTGATAAATGCTGCATGCATAAAAGACTGGTGCAGCCCCTGACTCTGAGCCTGCAGCGGGCAACCTGCCTTTGTCCTGCACACAAATCTGGGGGTGGGGGCATGCCCCCCATGACACCCCTGGGGTGTGTGCAACGGCAAGGAGATGCTCCCCACGTCCCCTGGATGAGCTGCCCATGGCTCTGCCCTGCTCCTGGGATTGCATCCACTATCTCTACCCTTGCCCTGCCCCACTCCCTCCCTTACAATGGGGGCCTCAGATCTTTTTTCCCCCATGCCTCTTCTCTCCCACAGACTTACCAGAAGGATGCTGCTCTCCAAGCTGCCAGGCTGTATTCCAGTAAATCATATATTGGATTGGTATTGGCCAAGATGGCTGGTTAATAATCAGCCATTGGTATTGGCCAAAAAAATCTTTATCAGTGCACCCCTAGACTACATGAGACATTTATTCTGGAGTCGGCTAATTAGCTCTACAGTAAATGTCGTGCATCTCCATATGCACCCCTCTTAGGCTGGAGTAAACTAATTAAACTTGTATTTATAAATACTGTTCTGCTACAGAGTGGTTTACTCCACAGCAGTGCCCATGCAAACACTGCACCACCTAGCACCAGGCAGGGTTTTTCTGTGCAGACACTGCCTGGTGGCTATTCCGCACTAGGGCACTCTTGTACCCCAGCCAGCTGCTCCACAGCATATTGAGCCAAGTTGAAGCAGTCCCATGCTAACAGGCTGACCACTGGGGTCCTCTGCCAGCTGGGGCTGCTCTGACCAGGCTCAACATGCCGCAGCCCAAGGTGCACATGTAAACAGCCTGCCTGGGAGCAGTAAGTTCAGGAGTGATAAGCTCTGGAATTTATTGTTTCACATTAACTGCACATGTAGATGCACCAGTTGAGAGTGACAGTAATCAATTTTTTGTGATATTTGATTGATAATGTCTCTTCAGGTCCTTATTCACAACCTTATCCACAGGTTGCATCATGCTTGTGGTCAGATCATGTTTATGGATAGAAGTTTGAGCTAAATATTAGTAAGATCCACTCCTTGGAATTGTCCTGAATAGGTTTTCAATACGAAAGAACCTTATGGCCCTGGATGCAAATGTGTTGATTACAGTTTCTCAGCCACATGATGAAAAAAATTACTTTTCATCCTGGCATTTACTGAATTGTCATAACCAAGGGGAAACTTAATCAAATCCCTTGGAAAGCATCTCTTGGGTGTTTTAACTTTTCAGTCATCCACAGAGGGCATTTGTCAGTGTCATTTATGTTGGCACACGCAAGCAAAGTTACCTTGTCCTCTGAAACTGTCTTGCTTTTCCTTTTTCTTCATGGACCCTGTGTCAGGGGGCCTTTCTTTTCATGTACATAACAGGTGGCCAGGGAAAACTCCTTACAAGTCAGAGAAAGTATTTTATTTTGCTACAGCTTGACTATTGGTTCAACCAGTGACTGTTTATCTCTGTCCTTCTTGTTGTAAGCCATGTTAAAGAGTTTCTTCCATCTCCTGAACCAGCAATTATTTGCCTTAAAATTGTTACCATGTCAATCTGAACGGTTTTCTTCTTGATTACAGATCCAGAAAATGCTACCTCCTGTGCATGGCATCTTTTTCCTTGATCTATAGAAAGAGAATGACACTGGGTTTTTCCCTTCATGTTTGGGTTTGCAACTGTTCTTTGCCTGTCTGTCTTTGCAATGGGCCAGTGTTGCATGTACAGGTGTACAGTGTGAATTAAAAACAAGCAGGAATCTTATCAGGGGATAAGGTACAACACCGCATTTATTGGAACATAAGACATAAAACATGCAACATGAAAAAAATAAAAAACAGTAAGGTTGTCTGCTTCACTTATTACCACGCATACTCATTCATTCATACAAAAGAGACAAGCATGCGCACAGATAGTTGGACAGTCCTGCAAAGGTTAAGGTGTTACCAAGTTCTAAAGGGGTGTTGGTTATAGCCGTGTTGGTCTAAGGACATAGGCAGACGAGGTTCTTAAAGATATCAGATTCACCCAAAGAAACTTGTCGACCAAGTTCTAAAGTTGCTCAGGTCAGTCTGGTGGCCGGCCAGACTGACCATGAGAGATGGAGTCAGGTCTTGTTGGACACGCCCAAAACTCCTTCTTGCAGGTGGAAAAGACCCAAAGCCTTGACTTTGTGTTAATTTTTTATAGTGCTAGCTGTCCATACAAGCCTATGGATTCCACTGAATCAGATGCAAAGGTAATCCTCCTTGTCCTGTTGGGAGGCTGGGATTTGGTAGGACATGATCTTCTGGCTTTGTGGTTGGCAATCTTCACGGGGGGTTGTTACTTGCAGTCTTCAGCCATCCAGCTAATTCCTATGTCCTCTCACTATTAGTACAAGAATTATTAAGATTTTAAGTTGTATAATTACAAGGTATTCCGGCAGCTCAAAATAAGCTTTACTTGCTTCTTATATTCCTACTTCATCATGTTTGTTTAATACTCAGGGGAAGCATTTTGAAATCAAATGGGTCTAGACTTGCCAATACTGAAGAAAAAAGCATTGACTAACACTGCAAAAAAGTTAGGAATAATACATAGAATCAGGTGATTTGCTAACTAAAAACTAAACCAAGTTAAAAAGAAAGTGCAGCATTTTTCAGTGTAGTTATTCACAAATACTTAGAACTGTGTTGAAAAATAATCATACAACATACCAGATTTACTTGAATCCAATATGAGGTTTTTTCGCCAGTCAATGGGAGGAGGGGAGAGTTCCTCATCTTAGATTTGAGTAGAAGCAGGTAGGGGGGTGGGCAGTAGCTCCAACTCTAACCCCAAGCATAGGGTTGGAATTGGAGGGCATTTATACACATACCTTTTTGTTCTGTGATGCGCTGGAGATCCAACACACTGTGCTGTGTCATGTGCAGTTGTGTAAGTGTCAAAATGTGTGTCAACATGCAGAAAATGGTGGTGGTGCGCTTTTGAACTAAAACACCTTTGGGCATGTTGCTGCCTCAGAAGCATGCTGTGGCTCAAGCATGTGTACAAATGCCCAGAGCTGCAGCCACTGTTCCACCCCTGACTCCCACCACCTGCTCTCCATGCTTCTTCTCTCTCCCTACTACCCACCCTGCTCTTCTCTTCTGCCCCCAGTTGCCGCCACTTACTTCCCCCTTTCAGCAGAGCTGCTGCCACCACAACAGCTACTGCAGGGCTGAGCTGGATAACTTGTGTTCTGTGTTCTCTGCCCTGGGATGAAGCAGGGCCCCAAGACGGAGCCAGAGCTGTAAGGGGAAGGTAAATGGCAGCCAGAGGTGGGGGAGAGGGAGCCAACAGAGGGGTGAAGATGCTAGGGGGCACAGGTACTGGCAGGGACCTGGCAGCAGGGGGTATAGGGACTTCGGGTAAGGGGCTAGCATGGGGTATGCAGGCATGGGGGGGAGAAAGGCAGGCAAGTGGTGGGAGTGACAGGCCGCAAGGAGCAGTGGTCAGGACATGTGGCTCCTCTGCCACTGCCCCCCCTGCTGCCACCAGCTTTCCTGCCTCTGCTATAGTGGATGGGGGTGGCATTTAATACAACCCTCCAATAATTAGACTCTAGAGATGCAAAATTGTAACAGATTTCTGAATTTTCCATGTCTAGCACCTAATTATCAGGGGGCCATTTTAAATAATAGGTAATTTTGGATTTAGATAAATATAATCAGATTAATCTCTCCATTGATAGATTTTTCATCCTGAAAGTAAATTTAGGTGAAATCCAACTAACATTTCCCTAATTACTGTCTTGTTGAAAAATTCTTCATTTGTATTATACAAATACCAAGCACATAACCGCTTCCCAAATTTGTTGTGTGATCCAGCTTAATTCAGAAATGTTATACACTGGCTTACCCTGCCTCAGATTGGCACCATGGGGCTTGTTGCAGGGTGAATCTAGCATAGGACACAGGGTGGGAACATCAAGACTGGTAGCAGGTGCGGCAGAAGCAGTTGAACTATGGTGTGGACAGTGGGACTGGCAGCAGCCGTGGCAGGGATGGTGGGACCAGTGGTGGCTGACGGGGGACAGCAGTGAGAAGAGGGGTACAAAAGTAGCCATTCAAGTAGTGGCAGCTGATCACACTACATCAATTGTCACAGCAGGACCCAGCTATGTGCACCGTATGGCTCCCCTGGGTAGGGACCTGCACTGCTACCCTCTGGGCAGCCATAAGTGATAATGGGCCAAATGCACACAGGATGAGTAAGACTGTCCCCCTTACTTAGCCCCTGCCAGTGGCCATGTCCACCAGAATTCAAGGGCCCCAGATTCTGTGGCAGGCCATGTGCTTGCCCATGTCTACCATCTTTTGGTACCACGATGAGCCAGATGAAAGAGCTCTACAGGCTGGATCAGGATACAAGCTGTACTTGACCTCCCCCTTAGCTAGTTACCTACAAGCTTCTCTCATATATTTTGATGTCATGGCACTAGACTCTTAAAAGCAGTCCAGTGTTAATTTTGCCCCTTTGCTTTGTACTAGAATGAAAACATTATATTGTATGCAAGCTAGTGATGCTCATACGGTCTATCCAACATGGAAAAGATTTTGAAAGTAATATGGTCCCATGCTATATGCTCTGTTACATTAGTTTTCTACATAATTGCTTAATGTGATAATACATAGAATTGAATTTATTCCAGAACTGGAATAATTGATCAGCTCAGTGTTATTTAGTAATTATACAATAGTGAATGTAAAGTTTGAAATGAGGCATCTGAAAATTTAAGGAGTTTGGTTTTTTTGGAGCAGGAGAAGGAATAGGAAAATCAGCCCATGATGGCTCCGCCTCACAGTCGTTCTAGCTGCTCCAAAGCATTATTGTAAATACTGCAAGACTGTAAAAATTATGCAAGGAAAAGCATTTTAAATAAATTTAAAAAAATTTAGAGTATCATTTGCAGTTGTAAAAGGTTCAAAATTTTTTAAAAGCTAGTACTCATACAAGTATGCTGTAGTTTGCAGCTACAATTACCCTAATAAATGGACAGTTAAAAATGATGGCAAGTAAGGAAAAAATTGCAGGGATGACCAGCCAGGATGCCTTCTGTATGATCTACATGATAATTGATTAAAATGTTAACCAGAATCCTAGCAAATAGAAGAGATAATACTTTGTAACATTTATATTTAATAAGTGAGGATGGCAAGATTAATACCTCTCATAAGAGCAGAAAATGATACACATGAATAAAAAAAAAGTCCAGGTTTAGAACACTCATGTTTTTGGCTTGAGACATAGAATGTAGATAGGAAGAATGTATTTTAATAAGTTGAAGAACTATAGTGCCAGTCAATCAGCACACCCTAGAACTTATATGTACATAAAGCAATGGAAGTTCTAGCTCAATGATAAAATATTGATCACATATTAATCAAACAAATAACAAATCGGGGAGAGTTCCTATCAGGGAGAAAAAAAGCATGCTGTAAATTGCAATGTGATTCACATGAGCTGATAGCTATGCAGTTACATAGGACTCTGTTCTTCCAGATATAAGAAGATATAGCTGTGCAGTTACATAGGACCTCAGTACTTCCTCCATATATGTATAGAGAGGAATCAAGAAAATACTGTCCTAAGTGGAGAGAGATCTTTCCTACTTTTATGGCATTTGAAAAATCTGGAACCAGTCTCCTAATCCACAATTTCATGATCCTAAGCAAGATAAGCAAGTCATTTTTATATGTTGTATATTTGTTCTATTTGCTGTATGTAGAAATTTGTGATTTTGTATGTTCTGTGGAAATTAGGATCATAGAAGAGTAGGACTAATGGAAGTGACCTCAGGAGGTCATCTGGATGAGAATCAGTGTTGTCAAGTCACTGGGGTTTTTTAATGGGAGAAGCCCAGGGGTGTCAAACTCATTTGGCCCTGCAGGTCCACAGTCTGGATCAGGACCATGCACCAGAGCTAGTATGCAGGACTGGTTCAGCAGTAGTGCTGCATACAGTGTGCATCCTGTGCCAGCCTTCTGTGCCACATGCAGCAGTCCAGTCCAGACCACTCAAGGGCTTGCTTTGCACATAGCATGCAGGATGGTGCTGCACATAACACAGAAGGTCCCAGGCACAGGCTATTCACCAGATTGGGCCCCAGGCCATCCATGCACACCAAGGCCAGTATGTAGGCTTTTTATGTACTGCATGTGGCTTGCAGGGCTGGACTGGCCACATGCATTACACGCAGACTGGGGAGCCAGCATGGATTGCACACTGCATGCAATGCCCTGCTGGACTGACCCATGCACTGACTCCATTGTGGCCCAATCCAGAGCAGCCCTGAGTGCTGGCTCTGGGGCTGATCTGGCGTGGATGGTAGATGCAGAGTGCACCCTGGTTTCAACCCCTATGCTGCTTCTCCCCATGCACCAGGCTGGCTTCATATGCTGTATGCAACATGCAAGGTTGGTCTATGACCCATGGGCTGGATCTGGCCTGTGGGTTGTATGTTTGTACACCCTTAATGTAGTCCCTATGTCATTACTTTTCCCCCTGCTCAAGATCAGATTTTGACCATGTGGTTTTTTTGCCCTTATCTTCCCATTTTTCCATTTGTATTATCCAATTAGGTTCAGACCCAAAAAGCAAAAGGCCTGAGTTTAGGCATTTAACATTGAGAATGCAATGCACCAAACCCCCCACCTCTCCACCGAGTCACCTAGGGCACATCTACACATATGCTTTAATGTACAATAGCCTATTTTAACATGTATTAAAGCATCACTAAAAAACATGGTCACCTCTACATGTGCAGCGAGACTACTCCTATGTGTTTTAATTACAGTGTGTTGGAGCAAACTCAATTAATCTGATAATTACTGTGTTCCAGCAGACTCCAGCATGACATGTATTGGTGTCCCCACACTAAAAAATGGTGGTGGGGTGCTTTAACTAAAGCTTTAAAGTACCCCCCACCTCCATTTTTCAACGTGGGGATGTTGATACACGCGATGCTACAGGCACTTTACTTAGAGTGGCTCTTGGAGCCACTGTAATTATGGTGCCCCCGTTGCCTCCCAGAGCATGTGTATAAATGACCTGTGCTCTTTAGTTAATGCACGTTAAGACAGGCAAATGCACATTTTCCTAGTACAGGCAACTCCCGCTTAGTGCTCATAATTGGTTCCTGAAAAAATGAGTGTTAAACAGAAATAGCGTTAAGGAAAACTGAAAGTTTTTGATAGTGTTATAATGAAACTTGCTGAGCACTAAGTGGAATCGGGTATCAATGTAAAACGAGTGTTATAGTAAAATAGCGCTAAGCGAAACAGCACTAAATGGGGTTGCCTGTACTTCACAATGGCAGTACTAGATTTAATATACATTAAATAAAGTGTGTTAATGAACATGTAGACATATCCAGTGGTACTAAACTTACTGTGTAGTAGTAAAGGTGCATTAATGCATGCGTAGATTTGCCCAGTGTTAAGCAACCAGTATCAGACACAAAAAAAACCCATTTGCAAGTACCTTAACCACTGAGAATTATTAATTATAATTAACACTGCCACTGCTCTCCCACCACCTGATTTTAAAGCCCTAGGCAGCCAGACCAGGAGTAGGCCATTACCACAAGGATGGATTAGAGCCTGGCCATTGCTGCATAACTGGATAGGGACCAGGCTGTGCTGTTGCCACATGATCAGATTGGGCCCTGGTTGCAAACACCCCTCACAGTGGATTGGGCCCCTGCTGTACATTGCCCATGGACAGGATGAGGCCCACCAGCTGGATTAGCCCATGGAGGGACCTGGCACCACCCATCCAGCCCACAGAGTCAAAAGTTTGAATACCAGTGGTTTAGTACATTTGCCCAGGATGTGAGGAGTCTAGGTTGTAGGCTCTCCTTAGCACCTAGACATTAAACCTCACATCTCCCACTTCTAAGCAGCATACCCTAACCACCAGGCTGTATGCAGTTTGTGAACAGGGGCACTCCTCACCCCTCCTGTTGGCCTGCTGCCACTTTTCAGAAATGAACTCAGATTGACTGCCCCAGGAAGAGGGAGCATATGACGGTAAGCCAGTAAGCATGGTATTCACCTAGCAGAACAATTACCTGGGTCATGAGCCCTTTTAAGGATCACTAATACACTTTACCCAATGACTGTTTAATGCAAACTGTAACGGCTGTTTTGCCTAAGAAGTTCTCACAGTTGACAACAGCAAACAGTTGAAAGAGCAGAGCTTCTGAACATGTAACCACCAGAACAAGCAGACTTAACACTTCCTGACAGCCTCCTCGTCAAAGGAGGAACACAAGTCCAAATGACAGTCTAGGACAGCACTGGGCAACATACCACCCGTGGGCTGGATCCGGTCCACAGAGGGACTTTGTTTGGCTCATGGCAGGTCCCTTGGTCCCACCTGGCCTAGGCACCATGCAGCCCATGGTGCATCCTGCTTCCCCCTAAGCATAAAGTGGGACTGGGGTGGCTCTGCAGCTGGATTGCCTTTCTAGGCAGCACAGGTGGCAGCAGCTCCTTCCAGGTGCCACTGCTGCTGGCTCCAGCCCCGTGGTACTGGCGGGGACCCATGTGCACAGACCTGATCCCGGCTCACCCTGTGCCTGCTCCAGACTCTGCCCAGTGCAGCAGATTAGCTCCAGAATAGCTACTGGAGAAAGCAGCACTGCTCAGCATTGGCGGGTGGTCTGGAGCAGGTGTGGGGTTGGTTGGGTCAGGGTGTGCGCATGGGTTCTGGCTAGTCTGGAGCTGGTCCACTTCACTGAGTGGAGTCTGGAGCAGGCGTGGAGTGAACTGGAATTGGGGCTCTGCTTGTGGGTTCCTGCCAGTACCATGGGGCTGGGACCAGCAGTGGTGGCAGCCAGAAAGAGGCGCCGCCACCTGAGCTGCCTAGAAAGGCGGGACAGGCTGGGGTCAGGGTTTGGGCTGTGTGCTACTGGCACATGTGGGCTGTTGCCAGGGCAGGGGGTGCTGACCAGCCTGCAGCAGCTCCCCAGAACTACCTCCGTGGCCCATGAGCTCAAATAATTGCCTGCTCCTGGTCTAGGAAATCTAGGAGGCTACCTGAACACCAACAATATGTTTAGCTTTTAAACTGTATATAAGCATTTGTAACTGTGCACATTGTATTAGTGTCAGCCATTCGTTCTGAACAAGTGCCTTCGTGGAACTGAAGGCCTAGCTAGTATTCTGGGACTGTGGAACTTCACAGGCTCTTCTGCCTCTGTTCTTTGCTTCCCAAGACAACCCTGGTTCTCTCAATCCTAGCTGAGTCTGGGTGTATGTGAGTGGAGAACGGGGGGAACTCACATCAGATCTGGCTTTTACCCACATCTAATATTGCTGCTCCTTTAAATGAAGGACACCAGGAAAACAAGAAACAGATGCTCTTAAGTGCAGCTAATTTTTCAGGAGGCATCCAGGTGTCTTGACTTGCCATATTTTTCACAGGATGGGTGTGATAAAAGGAGCAGGAAGCAGAGGCCAAAAGTGAGGGACAAGGAGCTTAGAAACTGAGGCTGCTTGCAGATGTTAAAAAACCAGCTCTTTAAACTCTGCCTGCTCCCGCGCTAAGCTCAGTGTATGCCCAGAAGAGGCAGCATGTTAGATTGACCTGGCTCACCTATGTCTGTATAGATTGGGTGCTTTAGTGGGCCTTTTGGCCCCCTTTATTTAATCACTGATTGATAAAAATGCCAGAAAGCCCTGCTGAAGTCCCCAATCTATACAGATGCTGCAGAGCCAGGTCAAAGTAATGTGCTTCTTCTTTTGGTAAAGCATGATGTTTTGTTTTGTTTTGTTTTGTTTTGTTTTGTTTTGTTTTGATGTCCGCCAGCAGCCTGAAGGTCTACTGAGAGGTTTATGGAAGTGCACTCAATGAAAACACAGAAAAACTGAAGGACCTAGCAGGGAAAATGACTGGATTTAGGGTGGAATGTATGATTTATTTGGACTGTGAATAGAATTGATTTGGAAAGATGGGAACTGGATTAGGTGCAGGATTGATTTATTTGGGCTAGTTTTATAAGCCATAGGTCAAATCCCAGCAGAATGGATTCACATGCTGATTGTTCCAAGATTCATAAATTGAGTACCAGTCAGTTTCACTCTATGGAAGCCTTTTGTATCTTAAAAAATGAGCTTCTCTCTCCAGGACACTGCAACTCACTTTTATATGAAGTAGAGAGCCATCTATCTGTGGTATTATGCATGGACCCAACTACCACAATTGTGAACCTTAATCCAGTATTTGCATACCTTTTTGGCGGTCTCAAAGACTTGAATGTATTGGAAGAATTGCCAAATTATATTTGGATCCCAGAGACTGGGACCAAAGGGTTCTTCCTCTACCCATGCTAGAGGCAAAGGAAAGAAAGAACACCTAGATAACAGCAGCTCTGCTTCCGTCTACACATCGGGCCAGATAGACAAAGCTATGATTGCAAATTACAATTGATGTCGTTTGGTTCTGGTTTTACAATCTCTACAAATTAATCTTCTGCATTGTATAGCATATGGACAGATCTCTTCCATGATTCTTTTTAATTCAGATAACACCAGAGATTAATGACAGCTGGAAGGCAAGTTTGTTTGGCAAAGGAACCTGGTTAGTAATGGCAACCAGTAGTAAATGGAAGAAAGCAGGGAAACAGCATTAGTTGCAGGAAACCATTAAAAATAAAATTTAAAAAGTCTACCAATGTGGATCTCCCATCCTACAAGCTGATTCACATGTGAAGCTGCCTTGCATAGGCACAAAGAGCCACAATGAAACCAAAGTCCAGCTGAGTAAATCAGCATGTGGGCTCATGGCTCAAGCCTGCTCAGCCAGTAGGGTCATAGGAAAGTAGTGCTGGAAAGGACCTCACAAAATCTTTTAGTCTAGTTCTCTGCTCAAGGCAGGATCATCCTGGACTATTCCTTCCAGCCAAGTTGTCTAACCTCTTTTCAGGATTAAAAGACTAAATACTTCCTCCTTCTTTCTGTGTCATAATCCTAGACATTGTTAGTTGACAGTGCAGCATGAGAGTACATATCTGAAGAGAAGAGATGACTGAAAAGCAGCGGTACTAAGCCAGTGGCAACAGGCTAACACCTGAACTTCAGGATGTTTTATAAGGCCAGTGTACTTTTGCTGATTTGTAAGTGCATACATCCTAAAAATATCTATGCTCATTTTTTAAATTGTACATTCATGCATCATTGCACATTTTTAGATGCTGGGAATAACTCAGGCTCCAGTGGCACTACCAGGCTCCATTATAATGGAAATTATTTTTTTTTACAGATTATTAAAATATCAAATCATGCAGCATATGTAAAGCATAAAGTATTAAAGGCACAGTAACGGGTTATGAATAAACTTTTGAAAAATTGTCCTTCCTTGCCTATTTCACTAATTACTTTTTTCATTTGTAAAAGCCAGAAAGAATTTTAAAAAAATAATTTACTTTTCACTATTTATGCCATCTTTATGCATCCGTATTTACCCCAGAGTAGAAATGAAAAGAGACTGGTCAGTATCAGTTTCTGGTCAGTTTTCCCTCTACATTTTTCACACAGTGGTACAATAATTAGGTTAGTGGTTGCTGGCTTTTAAGACACTCAAATCAGTAACTCGTTTTGCAGAACTGCCATTTAATTTTTTTAAAATTTTTAATAAGGATTTTGGGGGCAGGCTTGAAATTAGGTTGTGTTTTTAACAGCTCTTTGTTTCTCTCTCTAGAAGACAGGCAACAGCTCTCTCTTTCAGGATGGGAGCTCAATCAAGCACATGCTGGCTGCATCTACACGAGATGCCAACTGCTCGGTCAGCGATAAACAAGCACTAAATGACTACATGGTAACCTGAGTTACTGCGCAGTAGCGTTGACAAGAATTTTTTCGTGACGCTATTGTGCAGTAGCATCATATCACAGTTGTTGCTACATTATGCTACTGTGCACTAGTATTGGCCTAGTGTGCAGTCAGTATCTCATGTGCATCATTGAAGCATAACACACAAAAGCCAGTGCTTTCAACTCAGACTTCCCTCAAATGAGAATAATTAGGTGTGGGCTGTTTTGGGGTAGGAGCTTCAGCTTCTAAAATTATGAAGGTGGTAAATAAGCTACCAGGAACTACCTGGTGACTTATTAACCTTCGTGATTTTAACAATCTGTGACTGGTTGTTTTGCAGAGCCAGCCCGATGGACAAACCACCACATGGGGATACCTAGGCCCTGGTTCTGCACTTGTATAGCATGCAGGCAGATTACTTCAGTTCTGTGGATCTTCACCAATTTCATTGTGCCCTGTGCAAGTGCAGGTACAGAGGTCCACCCACATGCAAGGATTTAAAGCATTAACTTCTAAAGGTTAACGTTTTAGAAGTATATTACAAATGAAGAAAAGAAAGTTCACATACAGAACAATGTGAACCCTACAACAACAAATTATGGTAGTACAATTCACTCAGATCATAGCCCTGCAAATATTTTTTCATGTGAGTTCAATGGTCCTACTCACCTGCAGGATGCCTGAGTGTTTGAAGGACCAGGACCTTAGAGATAGGGATCAAATTCTGCTCTTGACTGCACATAAAACTGATCCATATTTTCTTCCCAGCACAAGTGCCTGACTCTTACTCAGCCTAGGCAAAGGCAGTACTGTGCTCAGGCACTGAAACTATGTTTATTAGAATAAGAGTGAAAAAAGGATATTTAAATTACATTTTAACTGACATTTTATTTTAGGAAAAATCAAATTATGGAAATCAATGCCAAAATGCCTGAAACTCAACCAAACATACATCTCTGCTGACTTAGGCAACTCTACTTGCTTATGATATGCAAAATTTTATTAGGAAAAACACACCAACCAGAAACACTGCAGGATATACCAGTGTAAAGCAGCAAGAAAAAGCTATGAAGAGCTAGGTAAAATATTTTTTTCTCAGTAGAGACTGTGGAACTTAAAACAAGGTTAAGCTTGTTTTAATGTACCTTTAATTTCCCTATAAAAATAGTAAGGTGCATTTTAATTTTGCCATGGAAGTTCCTGAGCAGGCAGTGTGAATCAAAAACACTAAACATTTTCCCCCACAACCATGACTGAATAACCATTTAGAATATAAATTAGTATGGGAATAATAAAAATTAAAATGAAAAACTGAGAAGAGAATTAACTACCTGCAGATGAAATGGAAAAGTCATTAATGGGCTAAAGATACTAAAATATTATCTGGTCAAATCATCTATCCAGGACAATTTCATTAAGTGTCTCATTTAACCAACATAGAAAAAGCCTGTCCCCATCATTAACTTGTAAGGAAAAAGGAAGAAAATATTTTGTAAGGAGTTGTTTACTATGGCAAAAAAACCTCTAGGAACTAGAGTTTAAATTTGATCGGGTAATTATTAGAAAGGCAAGTGTACTGTCTGAAGAGCCCTGTGTTGCTTTGTGTTTCTGGAGATTTAAATTCTTTTTTTCTGATGTTCCTGTGGTTAATAAATATGTAAATATGTTCTGGTGGCAGAAATATGAAGTGGGAATTAAGACTCATGGTGAGAGATGGAGAAGCAAGCTAACACAGTAGCCATGCTACACTAATAACCTCCACTCTCAATGGGGATGGTCTGCTGCAGAACATATTCTGATAGAAACCTGCAAAAATAGCATGTTCAGCCATGGCTTCACTTTTAATGTCCCAGCATAGATCAAAAAGAAGGATTCAACTAAGCCAATGATGGAGAAAAACTAATTTCATGGTAAAATAATTCTAAAACATATTTAAGGTGTACTGGCAATGCTGGTTTAAAGGGAATCTGCATTACAAAACATATAAGGGAATTTAAGAATATATTCTGATGTTTTCCAGCTGTTAAAAACTATTATTCTTTATCACTTGCCTGGTATTTTATGGAAAAAAATTCCTGTGGAAAAAAATAATTCCTACTTTGAAGTGTTAGGAAAACAATAGCAACAACATATCATAACTAGTGCCTTGCTTTTATTTGCCAGCATTTCTTTTTTCTGTAATAGGGCATAGATAAGTAAGATGATATTGCCTTTTTTAAAAAAAATTGAAAGGATAATTTCTAGAATTCTATCCTCAGCATAGCAGCATGTTAAAAAATAAGTTATTTTGGTTATACATTGCGTATTAAACATGCAGACATATGGTTCACATTTTACATATACCAAAATCAGAAACCTCGTTAAAAGAAGTGACGAAGCAGTCTTAAGTCAACCCTCTTGCACTTACTGATTAAGTGAATTATTCAGTACCCAGCTCTGCAGCAAAATTTGAAGAGAAAAAAAACTCCTTACACTCTCACATAAACACCCATGATTTATTTAGGTGCTTGAATGCCACCTGGAGTGTTAAAACTCTGGCTATTCACTTAGGTGTTTAACTGTGAGCTAAGTATTTGAAAACATGACCCAACCATAAGCACAGCTGAATATCATATCCTAGATAAAACTTAAGCACCAGGTCAGAGTGTGTATGTGTGAGTAATTTAAAGGCGGGAACATTGTAACAATCTCAAAACATAGCATTACAAACTCAGAGTTAAAGCTTCAATTGGGAAGAAATGCAAACACCCTACAGTACAGAATAGCACAGATAAGGCACCCAAACCACCTTAACTGTGCTCTGCAGTGATGCCATTCAATAACCATGCTTATGATTAACAACTATTAATGCCTGTAGTCCCAAATTAAATTTACCTGATGTTTCAGTACTTTTTTCTGGAGTAATTTTTTGTCCTCTTTTAAGAGTCGAGTTAGAAAGTCATTACGACCAGCCTTTAGCTGAACAGTAAAAGCCTCTGCTAAAGCAATGACTGTTTGTGAAAGACTCTTCAGTAGTAAGGCAGAAGAAAGGGTTGCTCATTCAAGCCTTGCCATTTTAGAATAAACTGCTGTGTTTTCCTACTAATCCAAACTAGTTAGGTTGAGAAGAAATACGTAACCAAGTATACATAATGCAAAACTGTAAAACAAAACATTTCAAAAGTACTGAACCAGTTCTCCACAGTCGGCTTTTTTTGTAGATCTCATTTTAATTGAAAGAAAAACGAGACATGAGCAAAAATTTTTCACCTGTTCTTATATGAAACATATTAAAGATATAGCTGAGTTTTTGGTTGTAGTCATGTTGGTCTAAAGACATAGGCAGGCATTCCTTGGAGTCTCAGACCAGCAGAAACTCCCTATGCCTGAGGAAGGGTGACTGCGCCTGAAAGCTTGCCAAGAACTTTTTTCCAACTACTCAGTTGGTCTAATAAAAGGTATGACATGTATTAAGATCCTTGCCTCCCTATTAAATATGTATACATTTTACTCTATTTTCTTACACATAAAACACCATCACATTAAACACAATGTTTTTGAAAAGGAGAATGTAGTAAAAAGATTTTCTTAAGAGTCGCGGCCAACTGTGTAACATAGAGTAAGCCTCGAGGTCACAAAGAGCACTCAGGAAATGTGCCATAAGGAAGTTCCTGGTGCTAGCTGTCTTTCTTAGACTGCATTTCCTGTACTTCCTGAATGCATCCTTATGATTGGGAATGTGCATTTCCCCAGGGACAAATAGCAGCAACAGATGTTTGTACCACTACTACTTGTTTCCAACCATGCCCCTGCATGCGTGCTCTGGCATGCAGCAAATTGCCCTGGGTCGGATAGTGGGGAGCTGGGGCCAGCACTGGGCTGGCCGCAGCAGCCTTACCTGTGGTCCTGGGAGCCTCCCAGGGCTGCAGCAGTAGTGATCTGGGTGTGTGCAGCCTGGCCAGCAGCCGGAGCATGGCTCTGGCCAGCCAGGCTCCAGTTTCTGGTGGTGCATGCTGCAGCCATGTGTACCACCTTGCTTTTATTTGAACCATTTTTTTTAGATAGTGGGATTTCCCAGTATCTAATTTTGGCTCTGCACTGCAAATATGCAGTGCAGAGAACCTTTTCACATGCACTGTGTGCATTTTGTGGTGCCTCAAAGCCTTTGAGGTGCTGCAAAGCACATGCTCCCCCTTGTCTGGATGTGCCCCCTATATCTCTAAGAAGACTTACTCTGTTACATGAAGGTAGACCCCTGAATCTTGCAAGCACAGTAGCAAGACTGCCTGTTCTTTAATGTAAGTAGCTCTTTATGTAAGGTCCAGTAAATAAAATGCTGTGTTCACATCGCTAGCCTTTTCAAGTTACTACCAGCAGCTCACTTGTTGCCTCAAGCCCAGGCTACAGTGCTCAGCCAATAGCTATGAGCTAACACAGGACACCACCATCTTGGCAGCTGGATGGCATGCAGTGAGTGTCTCCAAGCATGCTTCTTTTCCATCAAAGTAAATGACTTCCCTACTTAAAACATACACCCTAATTTTGGGGAAAAGGTGCGTATTGTACATGAGAAAATATGGGATACCTTATCATTAGAATTTATTTTCTCATAAAATAGGGGTTGCATTTCAACCTTGATATAGTATTGCTACCTCTACAGCTACAACAAAGTCCATGGATATGATAAAAAGATTATGTACGAAGTTGGATTAATGAACCTAATATTTTGTAAAGGATACAAAATAGTATAAATAACATTTGCTTAAAATAAAGGGCTTATCATCCAGGATCCTGGTTTTTGTTTTTGTTTTTAAATCCCCAATTTTTGGATTAAAAAAAGTAACCCAAAATCCCCATTTTTCCATGATCAACATGAAAGGCCACTGATATATTTATTTATTTTTTATTAGAGAAAACCAGAATCTCTGCTTATCCTGAATGTAGCCACTCATCTTTACACAAAGGAGGTAACCTTCCAAAATTCATAGAACTCTCAAAATTTTCCCCAGGAAGATTGGATCTCTACTCTTCTCACTAATGATATATTTAATTTGAAAGATTGTTTGTGGACCGATTAGCTTTAACTTTAATTTATTGCAGATTAACTTGCAAAAACTGTTAGATTTTTAACAAACCAAACTTGCCATTTTTTGAGGATGTCTATAAATAACTGTTCTCATGAGAACTTTTCTCAGCCTTTTCTGTACCCTTCTTGAAACTGATGCTGCTTTATGGTATGCATGTTAACCAAGCTAACTTTACATTACTTTTTTTTTTTTTTTAACATTTGATTATAATCAGTTATCTAAGCAACTGAAAAGTCACTCTGAAGCTCTCTGACTGAGGACAAGCTTTACTTACATTTCAGGGCAGTGAAATGCATTAATGTTTGTTCTCAATATCCCCTGACTAGGAATGAGCATTTTTCCCATGCTTTGTCACTAGTACAAATAGAAAAAAACCACGATAAGTAGATATTACTGGTTACCTAGCTTTTCCACATTTCTAAAATTTCCCACATACTTATATACTCCCACATAAGGGAATTGAATGTGTTTTGAATTCCTAATATCTGCTTCTTATAAATACACTCCCTATTCATTTAATCAGTGTACACTACAGTCCCTGCTTGTGTTTATAATGGACTTGTTCTCATGGAATACATAAAGCAATAGTAATATGATTGGGGAATTCCTAATCCCCAAATGCAATTCAAAAACACTGGTTTCCATGGTATGTCATTATTGTAGCAAGTCAAAAAAAATTAGCACAAGAGTAAACTCTTCAAATGCACACAAAATACCGAAAAGTAAAATCAGGACCATGGCACCTGCAACATCAGATGCATTTGTGAGGAAAACCTTCATGCATTTGAAGTTGCCATGAATGCTTTTGAGAACTGTGTTAATTTTTGTCTTAGCATAAATCATGGGTCAGCAACTTATGGTCTATGAGCTGGGTATGGCCCACAGAGCCCTTGGATCTGCCCACTGAGGTGGGGAGGCTTTGGCAGCATTCCAGTGGCAGGGGACTTTGGCCATGCTGTAACCAGGTAGCAGGGAGCTTCACTCATGCTGCACCCAGGCTTGCAGCGAAACAAAGCATTGGGTAGAAGTGGCCAGGGATGGATCCAGAGTTTGGCAAAGGGGGCTGCAGTTGCAGGGGTGGCTGTACTACATTCCCTACTTCCAGCCTCCTCCCCTGCTTCGCTCCACCATGGCAGCAAGCCCTCAGCTGCTGCTCCTGCACCCCCTTTTCGACCATGCTGCTGGAGCAGCAGCCAGGGATTTAAGTTGGAAGGAAGGTAACCATGCCTCCTCTCTTTTCCTGTCCATGCTCAGAGGCATGCCCCCCCTTCTCTTCCCTATCTGTCCCTTCCCCTCCCAGTCCCTTCCATTCCCTCTCTTTTCCTGTCAGGTACTGCCCTGGGACTGACACAAGTCCCTGCCTGTTCCAGCTGGGCTCTGTGGGGGCTGTGCTCACCAGGGGCTGCAGCTGAGTGGCAGTGGCCAGGGGAAATGTGCCTACTGCTGTTGTAGTTCTGGGCTGAGCACAGCTGGAGCAAGCAGGAGCTACCCTCTCACCCACCCACCTAGCAGCAGCAGGAGGCAGAAGGAAGGACATGTCTTTGAGAATGGAGGAGAAGGGAGAGGGGGAATGCTTACTTTCCTGGAGGCTTAAATCCTTGGCTGGTGCTCCGGCAGCATGGTCAGAAAGGGGAGTGCAGGTGCACCACTGAATCCCTCTGGATCCGTGCTTGGAAGTGACAACAGCACAGCTGGATTCTACAACCAGCCCATCATGGACCCCAACTGGGTCATCCTGGCCTTGAAAAAGTTGCCAACTAGACTTAATTCCTTAATTGGCAAGGAATTCATGTATGGACCAGTCAATCATTCATTTCTTAAATAAAGCACTAATCTCAGCTCAGCCGCTGACATGATGTGTGGTCCTGAGCAAATAAGTCATCCTCCTTCTCTGTCTTGCTTTTTCCATCTCCAAAACAGGTTACTTCTACCAGACAGGATTATCCATTGAAAGATTTTATAAAATATCTTTGAACATCACATATTGTATCTAAAACCTCTTGACTCACAAATTGAAGTTTTTGGCTTAAGCCAGTATCAAGTGATGTTTGTGTCTTTTAAAGTACAAATTCTACCACTGGAAGAAACAGAGGGCTTTTGGGACTCTCCAAAGGCAACTTTAGCTTCAAGTGAAATTTTCTTGGCAGAAGATATATATTCAACACAGGCATGCAATAAAAGATTGACAAGAAGCTTCAGAACAAGTATTATGAGATAACTGATTCCTCTGAAAGGTTAGTTAGGAAAAATACAAAATGCAAGGACATATTTTATATCCTACATAAATGGCAACTAATGATGATATTTCCACAACAAAATTAACATGGACAACACTTTATGTAATAGACTCTTATTGATTAATTCAAGCACAGGGTGAACTTAAGCTGTTCTATCTACCTATCATTGAATATTTTGCTGTCTGAGAACGTCCCTAAAGAAGCACAGAAGTGCTTGGAATCAGTACTGTCCAATCCAGTTTTTGCTCATGGTTTTCAAGAACAGTTCTGTAATTAAAAAGCAATTCTATTAAACTGTCTGTTGTACTGTATAGTGACCAGAGACTAAGATGGTAGTGCTGCTCAGAAATACTGCTTTTCCTTTGTCTAGCACTTAAGTCACCCGTTTTCCAAACTGAATCCAAGCTTCATACAAAAAAGTTAGGAAACTTACTGTGGTTCACAAATAATGCTAATGGTGTCTTTTTAAATGTTTAAATCAGCTGAAGTGCTGCAGTCCTAAACAAACCAAATCATTTTGACCTTTTCACAATTTCTCTTCTATAGATCATGTTTTCAGTCCTGTAATTGCCTTGCAGTCTGGAAATCCCTAGCTATATAACAAAATTCCTGCAAAATTGACTTCATTTCATAAAGGCAATGCTGTATGTATTTACAAGGAACTACTATGATGCTTGACTCAACTGACTCTCTCTCAAACACAAATATATTAAGCATTTTTATTGCAATAATTATTGGGGCACGATGCACTTAGCAAAGTTTTTGATACTATTTTCATTCTAAACTTCCATACTGTGGCTTTCAGATTATGTACTGTCTTTAAAATTTAACAAACACTTCATGTGCTGCTGATCTGCATCTCAGCTGGAGCTACTTCTATATCTTGTCAGCACCTCTGCTTTCTGTTGCTTTGAATTTCTTTGGGCACCCTTCCAAATCCATTTCTGGAAGACTGTTCTCACCTCGGAAACCCAGTCATCAGGAAATACTATTAAGGTAGTGTGTCCAGTATACATAAATATATTTAATAACAATAAGATGTATTGATTACTTGCAAGGGATAATGTAGCATCTTTGCTGCCTTGTACAAATGTGGGCTATACACTGGTCTGTAACAAACACCATGATGTCAAGTGTAGAATGTGGAATTAACATAAACCAGAGTTATGGATAATATGTGCTTAAGCTAGTACAGACTAAAGTACCAGCATAACATTAATAAGCAGTAGCATGGAAAATAAAGGTCATTGTTCAAGGCCACAAGTATTGGGCTAGGAAAGCACTTTTTGGAAAGCACTAATTGTAGTTAAAGGTAACAACTGCAGTAACTTAATGTTTTATCTTTTGGTGAGAAGAACTGAATTATGTGCAGTTAGTTAGAGTCCCATTAGAATTCTTCCTCTTTATTCCCTGTGCTTCCTGCATTGATATATAAACATTTCAGGTATCTAACCACTGGTCCCATTTCCTCCTTGAGAACATTGCTACAACTCCTGCTATTGCCCCTCTTTTTTATGAAAAGCCCTTGCTCTCAACTTTCTCTGGGCTGTTGTCTCTAACTAGGTTCACCGGAGACTGGAGACAAAAACCCAGTGGTAAGTAAAGAGCAAAGTCCTGGTGCAATCACATAATAATGATGTAACTGGGAATAATATGTGGTGGGATATTTCAGATGATGGGAGGCTTGTTGAAAGACTTTGCGTAAAAGTCAGAAGGCAAAGTAGTAGGGGTGATGTCATATTGGTTATCTGCTATAGGCCACAAACCAGGAGGAAAAGGTGAACGAGGCCTTCTTTGAATAACTAATTGAAGTTTCCAACTCTCAGGACCTAGCTCTTATTATGGGACTTTAATTACCATGACATCTACTGGGAGGGAAACACAGGCAGTCCAGCAAATTCTTGGAATTTGTTGGGGATAACTTTTTGTTACAGGTGGTAGAGAGCCCATCTTGGCATGGTGAGCTTTGCTCAAATTGCTGCTCACAAACAGGGAGGGCTTTGCTGAAAATGTGAAGGTGAAAGGTAACGTGGGCAACAGTGACCACTAAATGATTCTAAGGCAAAAAAATTCCTAAGGAAAAGAAAGAACAACAGCTGCAGAATAAGGACATTAGACTTCAAAAAGTAGACTTTAAGAAACTCAGAGAAATCATATGCAGGATCTCCTGGAAAGCTAGTCTGAGGGGGAAAGGAGTCCAGGAGAGATGGATGTACTTTAAGCACTTTAAGGGGAGTGGATTTAATAATCCTCCTATTAAGGGAACAGGAGCAAGCTATCCTGTTGTGACAGAAGAATGGATAGTGGAACAGGCAACCAGCATGACTGTGCAACGATGTCTACAGTGAATAGAAACTTGGTTATTGTACTAGGGAAGAGTATAACAGTATTGCATGGGCACATATGGATACAATTAGGAAGGCCAAGGCACAATTTGAGATTCAGCTGGCAAGGGACATAGAAGGCAATAAAAGATTCTGTAAGTAAGAGAAAAACCAAAGAAGCCATAGCTGCCTTATGGAATGCAGAACACAATACAGTTATGGATCACGCAGAGAAGGCTGAAGCATTTAATGCCTTTTTTACTTTAGTCTTCATGACTAGGGTCAGCTACTGGATGATAAGCACTGTGGCAGAATACCATCTCTGTCTCTCCCGAAACTCTGCTACCTGACAATTTGGTTACCATGGTCACTGCAAAGGGCAGACTCCTCTGCCCCATCTGTTAATGTAATCCTGAGTTGTAACCTAAGCTGAATTCATCCCTGAAGGAAGAGGGAAACCTGCTCCCTCTGCCTATATGACTGGCATCACATACCTGGGTGGGGGGCTTAAGCTCCCTATTGTTCTAAGCAATGCCAGCCTGACTGGGAGGAGGCTAGAGACCCTGCCAGTCTACCCAGCACCAGTGTGCATTTCAAATTGGTTGGCTGGGAGTCAACAGTTGCTGGCCTTCATTGGACCAGATAAATGAGGTCATGAGGGCTATATATGTTAAGGACTGCCCAGGGGGAGGGGGAGCCAGTAGCCATAATGAAAAATTCAGAGAGAGGCTGAACCATCTGAAACTTGCTCTCTCTCTCAAAACTCATGATCTGCCTTCCTCCAGAGGGAATCTCCACCTGCCTCTGGATGATACTCGTGAGTAAGCTACCTGAGATCTAACTAGATATATAGCTTGCAGTAACTCAGGTGCATGATCAAAGACTACCCAGCCACCCTGTTGTCTCTATGGGAGTTCTCTGATATTGCTCTACCCTGTTCCCTATTCCAAACCTACTCCTTGTAACCAATAAAGTTCTTTCTACCTAGCATGGGAGACTTACTGGGAGAGGGGCTAGATTATGCCTTGGGGTCCCCTTGGTTTGGCTGACTAAGAGAGACCACTATTTGTGCTTCAGACTAAGGGAAGAACCCCAAGTTCTTGCAGTGGGTCAAGTATCCTCAAAGACTACTAGGCTTGTGTTTTCCAGGGGGCACAGGGTCAGGATCAGTCCAGATCCTGGGTGATGGCAGCCTTACCCCAGGCTAGTGGGTGTGCTGCAGGAAGGGAGTTGGTTGGACATGAGATGCCCCCAAGGAAGCACTCAGAGCCTGGAAGGTGGTCAGGTGCAGTGAGGTGAGTGGTTCAATACAGGATCACCCCCTAATGGCCTGCTACAAGCACGGTTTCTACCAAAGGGAAGGAGATAAACAGCTTAAAGGGATGATTTTCAGCCAGGGTGGCAAGGTCTAGAAAACTAGTGACCTACAGGAATATGTTCTGTATTAAAGAAATAGTCCAGGGAATTAGAACAAGAATAAAGGATTGTGTCCTTAGAGGACATGAGAGAGGTGCTGAGATGCTTAAGCCATGATGAAATCAGGACTACACCCCTAAAACAGAAGAACTTAAGGTGCCTCAGTAACTTTGCCAGCAATAACCTAGGGATATATCTACACATGCACTTTACTGTGCATGGGTGCTTATACACATGATGATCATCACCATGTACATTGACAAAAATTTCCTTTGTGTGGCTTAATAGCATCACACATTACACATACATAAGGTTTGGGGGTTTCAAATGAATTTGCAACATTGCAAACTAAACCATATCCCCATATAGTTTAGTTTGTAACATTGCTACTTGTAACATCGCAGCCTTTAACCTGACAGCTTGTCCCCCAGCCACAGGAGAGGTGGACAGGCTCTGCCAAAATAAAGGATTGGGCCCCTTGCTGCTTCTGCCTTCAGAAAGCCTGCCAGCCACAGGTGCCTTCTGAAGGCAGAAGCAGCAAGGGGCCCAATCCTTTATTTTTTCACAGAGCCTGCCCACCTCTCTCATAGCCAGGGCACAAGCTGCCAGTGGGCTAAGCAGCTCCTGAGCTGTGGGGGGGCCTCAGTCCTTCCCTCCATGGTGGTGAGGCCACCTGGGTGAGTTGCTAGCAGGCCAGGTGCTGCCCCAGCTCAGCAGCAGCACCCAACCAGATACAACTCTTCCTTGAGCCTGCCAGGACTTCCAGTACTCTGGGCACTGTACCTACCACCTTCCTGCTGCCTGGAACCACCTGGGAATGGGCTAGCTTGCCCCTGGGGCAGTGCAGGGAGGTGGCAGAAGAGTGGCTGGTTGTGCTGCAGCCAGAGGAGGTGGCAGGAATATCCTTGCTGTTGCAGAGCCTACCTGCCTCCCCCCTGCAGCCAGGGGGCAAGCTGCTGGTGAGCTGAGTAGCCCCTGAGCTGCAGCGGGCTCCAGTCCATCCTTCCATGGTAGCGTTGTCCCCCAGGGCTGCCCAGGCAGGCTGCTGGAGGGCCAGGTGCTGCCCCAGCTCGGAGGACCAAGGCCCCGCCCCCGCAGTGAAGGGGTTGCTTGGCCTGCTGGCAGCTCACCCCTCAGCCATGGGCAGGCTCTTTCTGTGACAGAAAAAAAAAGCGATTGGGCCTCTTACCATAATGTGACAGAAAAATTGAAATGGTTTAGTCTTTGGTGTTTTATTCTATGTCCCACCATTTCAATTTAGGGTTATACAATAAAACCTTTGTTGCCCTGGACCATTGTTCTAATGCAATGTCTACTTAACTTACAAGCCAATTCCTAAAAGCAAATATCTAAATATAATTTTCTAGACATCAAGGGAGTTATGTGGTTTTTCTAGTAGCTGCCTTTAGCAGGTACTGTTGAGCTAGTGGGGGCTTGGGTGGCAAGTGGTATATGAGTAAAAAGTCAGAGAAGATAAAGTTACAGAATGGCGATTTCAGTGCAGAAGAAGTTGAGGCAACAACATATGCAGATATTATTACCAAGCTAATAACAGCTAGAGGAAGAGTTCATGATGCAAACTGTGGATCACAAAGTGAAATGTCTATAAGTAAAATTTATTTTAACCAGTACCTTTAAACAAAATGTCCCTCTCCCAGAACCTCCCATGTGGTAAGTCTCTATCAAGAAAACAAAACTGTAGGCCATTTAGGAACTGTGTCTCCCCTCTCCTTGTGGACATTCAGTGAAGCTATTGATTCAGAGACTGTCAGTTTTACTGGTTCTACTCAACTTGCTGTTCGAGAATAATGGCCAAGTCCTGTACTTTGACCCAAAGTTCCTGACCCTTATAGATTTCATAGATTTCATAGACATTAGGGCTGGAAGGGACCTCGGGAGATCATCAAGTCCAGCCCCCTGCCCAAAGGGCAGGAAGTCAGCTGGTCATAGGATCCCAGCAAGATCTAATTTGCTCTTGAAGGTGTTCAATGT
>NW_017728906.1:107996207-108021106 GCF_001723895.1 Crocodylus porosus | reverse complement strand
TCTGCCCATTTGCTGAGCTTGTCCAGGTCAGCCTGGATCACCCGCTTATCTTCTGGCGTGGATGCTTTGCCCCAAAGTTTGGTGTCTGTATTCTGATTGACTGATGTCCATTAAGAGTACATATTGCAGTCAACACCAATTTATGGGGGAGCGTGGTCATGCCTGAAGATAGGTTGCAAATACAGGCAGACTTGGACAGGCTGGAGAGTTTGGCGGACTGGAACAGATGAAGTTCAACACTCAGAAGTGTAAGGTGCCCCTCTGGGGCCAAACAATCCCCAACATACCTACAGGCTTGGTTGCAACAATTTGACTTGTACCACAGCCGAAAGGGACTTAGGGGTAGTGATCAACCATCATATGAACATGAGCTGGTAGTCCGATGCTGTGGCCAGCAGGGCAAACAACATTCTAGCATGTGTCTCATGCAAAACCAAGGAAGTTATAATCCCACTGTATTCTGCAGTGGTGAGACAGCAGCTGGAGTACTGTGTCCAGTTCTGGGTACCACACTTCAACAAGGACATGGAAAAACTTGACAGGATCCAGAGAAGAGCCCACCCATATGATCAGAAACTTGCAGGACAAGCCATATGAGGAGAGGCTGAGGGACTTGGGCCTCTTCAACCTACAGAAGAGAAGGCTGAAAGGGGACTTGGTAGTGTCTTACCACTACATCAGGGAGTACATCAAGAACTCAGTGAACAGCTGTTCACCAGGGCACCCCTGGGGAAGACCAGGAGCAATGGATACTAACTCCTGGAAGGCTGCTTCAGGCTCAATTCTAGAAAAAACTCCTTCACAGTCAGGGTGTCCAGACTGTGAACTCCCTCCAGTGGTGGTGCAGTCACCTACCATGGAAATTTTCAAAAGGAGACTGGACAGTCACCTTGCTGGGGTCACTTGAACCCAGTTGTCTTTTCTTGTGGGGGGACTGAACCTGATGATCTACAAGGTCCCTTCCAGCCCCTAACAATCTATGAATCTATGAATATTCTGCAGAAGTCATAGATATCATGTGTCAGAGTAGAAAATTATCAGTGATGAAAACTTCACATTCAGAAATGGAAATAATTCTTTATTGGGCCTGAAGACCATCACTGGTTACCTCTCCAGGCAGCAATTCCAAATTTTTTGGACTCATAAAATCATACAAAATGAGAGTTGGAGTCATCTAGTCCAACCCCCTGCTCAAAGCATGACCATCCCCAACTACGTGATTTCAGCCAAGGCTTTGTCTAGCCAGGCCTTAAAAACCTCTAAGGATGGAGATTCCACAACCTTTCTGGGTAACCTGTTCCAGTGCTTTACTAACCTCCTTGTGAGAGAGTTTTTCATAATATCTAACCTAAACTTCCCTTGCTACAACTTGAAACCATCGCTCCTTGTTTTGTCATCCACCACCTCTGAGTACTGTCTAGCTCCGTCCTCTTTGGAACCAAACTTCAGGTAGTTGAAGGTTGCTATTAACTCCCCCCTCAGTCTTCTCTACTCTAGACTAAATAAGCCCACTTCCTCAGCCCTCTAACTATTTTCATTGCCCTCTGCTGAGCTCTCTCCAATTTGTCCACATCCTTTCTGTAATGGTGGACCCAAAACTGGACACAGTACTCCAGAAGTGGCTTCACCCTTGCCGAATAGAGGGGAATAATCACCTGCTTCAGTCTGCTGGCAACACTTCCACTAATGTAACCTATTCTGATGTTAACCTAGGGGTGAGCAAAATATGGCCCACAGGCCAGATCCAGCCCACCAGACCATCCTATCTGGCCTGTGGGGCCCCTAAAAAAATTAGCAAATTAATATTTATTTGCTTCTGGCTTCCTGTCAAAGCTGGAAAGGAACCAGGGGCAGTAGGACCCAGGGGGAGCCCTCAGTAGAACTGAGCAGCCCAGCCCCACCCCACCCCCAGTCATTTCACTCTCTTCTTGCCCCCACCCTGCTCCTTCACCACATGGCTCCTGACTGCGTCACTGACCTGGGGAGCACAGGGCTCTGCCAGTATGCATGCGTGCGTACGTGTGTGTGTGTGTGTGTGTGTGTGTGTGTGTGTAGGCAGGAGCAGGGTGTGTGTGTGCATTGATAGGGTGAGTCCCACACGCATACCCCATTATACACATGCACCCACAGCCCCCCTTGTACTGCAATACACACAGAACCCCACACCCACCCCAGCCACCCTCCCCAACACACAGCCCTCCACAAACCCCACACCCACCCACATCCCCACACATCCACAGTCCCCCCACAAACCTATACATCCCCCCACAATATACAAGCGTAAGGCTTCATTTTAAGCTATTGTGCAAGCACCTCTGTGTACACTGCACAAATGCATGTTAATCAGCACAAAAATATTTTTTAAATCAAATTAATGAATGCTATAGATATTTGCTTTCTAGAATATAATTTGGTATTTTTCCAGTTCTCAGATGGCAAAACCCACTGGTGGCAAAGGTCAGGAGTTAGGGAGCAAGACTTCTGGTCAGAAAATGAAACCAGGGCGCGAGGCACCTTTCAAGGGGCGGGACTAGCCATGCGGCCCTCAGCTTGCCAAAACTCCGTAAGCAACCCTCCACCCAAAATAATTGCCCGCCCCTGCATTAGCCTTTTTTTTGCAACAAGGGCACACTGTTGGCTTATATTTAGCTTCTTTTCCACTGTAAGTCCCAGATACTTTTCTGCAGATCTGCTGGCCAGCCAGTCAGCCCCCAGCCTGTGCTGGTGCATGAGACTGTTCTATCCTAAGTGCAGGACTCTGCATTTGTCCTTATTGAAGCTTATGAGATATCTTTGGCCCAATCCTCAAATTTGTCTAGGTCTGTCTGAATCCTAGCTCTACCCTCCAGCTTATCTACTACTCCCTCCAGCTAGGTGCCATCTGCAGACTTGCTGAGGGTGCACTCCATCCCATCATCCAGGTTGTTGATGAAGATATTGAACAAAGCTGGCCCTGGACCAACCCCTGGAACACTCCACTTGATACCAGCTGCCAACTAGACATCAAACCATTGCTTACTACCCATTGATCCCAATGATCCAGCAAATTTTCTATCCACTTTACAATCTGTTCATCCAACTTGTACTTCATTATCTTGGCTGGATCATTGGGATCAATGGGTAATAAGCAGTGGTTTGATGTGTGTGTGTGTATATGTGTGTGTGTGTATATATATATATATATATATATATAGTGGTGTTTCATTTTAATCATGGAAAAATGTGGATTTTGGGTTACATTTTTTAAGCCAAAAATTGGGGATTATTTTATCAGAGGAAACCAGGATCCCTGATGGTCAGGCATAACTTGTCCTTGGTGAATCCATACTGACTGTTCTTAATCACCAACTGTTTCTAATCACCACTTTTTCCTCTAAGTGTTTAGAGACGGGTTTCTTGAGGACCTGTTCCATGATTTTTCCAGGGACTGGCATGAGACTGACAGGTCTGTAGTTCTCCGGGTCCTCCTTCTCCCCCTTCTTAAAGATGGGCACTGTATTTGCCTTTTTCCATTATCTAGGACTTCTCCCAATTGCCACAGGATTTCAGAGATAATGCCCAGTGGCTCTGTAATCATATCAGCCAAATCCCTCATCCCCCTCTGGTGCATCACATCTGGCCCCCTGGAATTGTACACATCCAACTTTTCTAAATAGTCCCTAACATGTTCTTTTGCCACTGTTGGCTTGCTCATCTCCTCCCCAAACTACTGCCCAGTGCAGTAGTCTGGTAGCTGACCTTTCCTTTAAAAACCTGAATTTAAAAAAAATGAGTCCTTCAGCCTTTTCCTACTCATCTGTCACTAGGTTGCCTCCCCCATTCAGTAAGGGACTCACACTTTCCCTGGTCTTTCCCTTGTTGCTGACATAGTTATAGAAATCCTTCTTGTTACCCTCCACATCCCTTGCTAGCTGCAACTCCAATTCCATTTCAGCCTTCCTGATTTCATCCCTGCATGCTTGAGCAATACTTTTATACTCCTCCCTAGTCATTTCTCCAAGTTTCCATTTCTTGTAAGCTTCCTTTTTGTATGTTAGCTCACTGAAGAACTCTCAGCTAAGCCACGCTAGTCTTCTGCCATACTTAGTAGTCTACTTGTGCATTAGGATGGTTCTTTTCTGCATCCTCAATAAGGTTTCTTTAAAATACAGCTCTCCTTGACTCCTTTCCCCCTCAGACTGGCTTCCCAGGGGATCCAGCCCATCAGTTCCTTCTTTTTGGAACAACATCACATGGTCAAAGAAGCCAAAGCCCTGCTGGTGACACCATCTGTGCATCCATGCATTGATCTGCAGAATGCATCTGCTTCTGCCCAGGCCCTTTCCCTGGGCCAGAAGGATAAATGTGAGCAACACCTGAGCCCCTGTGCCCTTCACTCTTGCACCTAGACCCCTGTAGTCATTTTTGATCTGCTCAGAGTCATCCCTGGAAGCATCATTGGTGCCCAAATGGATGACCAGCATGGGGTAGCAGTCAGAGAGCTGGAGTAGTTTCAGTAATCCCTCAGTGACGTCTCAGATCTGGGCTCTGGGCAAGGAGAAGACCTCCCAAGACAACAGGTCAGACTGGTAGATGGTTACCTCCATCCCCCAGATGGGGGTTGGTCTTGATCAGACAAACCACTGCAGGTGTGGATGAAGACTTCTGCTTGCGGCCACAGTTTACAAGCTTCCAGCTTCCAGCTTCCACCTTCCTGAGAGTCAACATACTTTTCCTTCTCTAGCACTATCTCTGGTAGTCCTTCCTCCACAGTCATAGAGGTCTCCTCCAGCATTGAATTAATGAATTGTCATAGATTTCATAGATTTCTTAGACATTTGGGCTGGAAGGGACCCCAGAGGATCCTCGAGTCCAGCCCCCCGCCCCAGGGGTGGGAAGTCAGTAGGGATCATAGGATCCCAGCAAGATCAGCATCCAAATGTGTCTTGAAGGCCTTCAAAGTGGGTGCTTGAACTGCCTCCAGTGGCAGTCTGTTCCCAATCTTGGGGGCTTGGACAGCAAAGAAATTCTTTCTTATGTCCAGCCTGAATCGGTCACAGTGGAGTTTGTGACTGTTTGATCTTGTCATCCCTTGCGGGGCTCTGGTGAACAGACGTTCCCCCAGATCCTGATGAGCATCCCTGATAAACTTATAGGTGGCCACCAGATCACCCCTGAGCCTGAGCTTTTCCAGGCTGAATAGCCCTGTTGCTCTCAGCCTCGCATCATAAGGTCTGTTATCCTGACCTCTGATCATGTGCATGGCTCTTCTCAAGCGTCTCCACATCCTTTTTGAATTGCGGAGCCCAAAACTGGATACAATACTCCAGCTGCGGTCTCACCAAGGCCGAGTACAGTGGGAGAATGACGTCCCAGGATCTGCTTGAGAAGCATCTAAGGATACAAGCCAGCCTTTTGGTCGCTTTACTAGCCGCAGCATCACACTGAAGGCTCATGGTCATCTTGTGGTCAACCATGACCCCCAAGTCCCTTTCATCTGTAGTGCTAACCAGTGTAGCACTACCAAGCCTATAAGCATGTGGCAGGTTTTTCCTCCCAAGGTGGAGAACCTTGCATTTTTTGGTGTTGAACACAATCAGGTTCCCATCCACCCATTTCATGAGTCCGTCCAGATCTGCCTGGATCACCCTCCTATCCTCAAGAGCGGATGCTTTACCTCAGAGTTTGGTGTCGTCGGTGAACTTGGCCAGTCCACTTCTGACACCAATGTCCACATCATTGATGAAGATGTTAAACAGTATAGGCCCTAGGATAGAGCCCTGTGGGACCCTACTGGTCACAGCGCACCAAGACAATTGGCTCCTGTTGACCACCACCCTCTGGGTCCTACTGCAGAGCCAGCTCCCCAGCCAGCGGATCGTGGTGACGTCAAGGCCGCAGTTAGCCAGTTTAGCCAAGAGAGGATCTTGGGATACCAGATCGAAGGCTTTTTTAAACTCAAGGTATATGATGTCAATCTCTTCCCCCTTGTCCAGGTGATAAATCACCTGGTCATAAAAGGAAATGAGATTGGTCAAGCAAGACCTACCTGCAACAAACCCATGCTGGGTGTCCCTCAGGATATTGCCTTCAGCTAGTCTGTTAAGGATGGCCTCCTTAATTTTTTCCAAGACCTTCCCCAGGATAGAGGTCAGGCTGATGGGCCTATAGTTTGCCAGATCTACTTTCTACCCTTTCTTGAAGATAGGCATGACATTGGCCTTCTTCCAATCATCAGACACTTCACCAGAGCACCAAGAACTCTCAAAGATCCATGCCAGGGGCTGAGCTATGATGCTGGCCAGCTCCCTGATTACCCTTGGGTGTCACCCATCATGGCCGGCTGACTTGACGGTATCCAGCCTGTCGAGGTGTTCCTTCACGAGGTCAGCTTAGATGGAGGGCAAGGAATCTCCCTTGCCCGGGCCTCTCTGACCCATAGTGGGCAGGGCTGTCCCTTGGAACTGGTGAAAAACTGATGCAAAGTACCCATTTAGCAAGTTTGCTTTTTCCTGGGCATCAGTTGTCAGTTGCCCCACCTGGTTTAGCAGTGGTCCAATGTTGCCCTTGCTTTTCCTGCAGCTCCCCACATACCTAAAAAAGGACTTTTTATTTTTCTTGATATTTGTAGCTGGCTGGAGTTCCATCGCAGCCTTGGCTTTCCTGATTTGCTCTGTGCAAGTCTGGACTAAAGCAGAGTATTCCTCCTTTGTAGGTTTTCCTTTTAAGATGCAGGAGGTCTGCCAGTTCCCTGGAGAGCCAAGGGGGCTGCTGTGCCCTTTTGCTGCCTTTCCTCTGAGACAGGAATGACTTTGCTTGCACATCCAGGATTGCTCCCTTGAGGAGCAACCACACATCCTGAACTCTCCTCTCCATTGGGTTGTGGTCCTTTAGGGCCTCACTGACAAGCCTCCTTAGCTTGTCAAAGTTAGCTTTCCTGAAGTCGAGGACTTCTGTATTACTGACTGACTTGCTAGCTTTGCGGCAGATGATGAAAGTAATCAGTTCATGATCACTATCACCCAGCTTCCCTTCAATTGTTAGGCTGCCAATTAGGTCATCCCCAGTTGCCAGTATGAGGTCAAGCAGTGCTTTACCTCTTGTCTACACATAGACTTCCTGCATCAGATGGAAGTCATCCACACATGAGAGAAATCTTTGCAATCGCTCACATTTGGCCGAGCACTTCCCCCACAAGATGTCTGGGTAGTTAAAGTCTCCCATGACAACCACACACCGGGATTGTGCAGCCTCAGCCAATTCCCTGGTGAACTCCTGGTCAAGGTCTTGACTCTGGGCAAGGGGTCTGTAGTAGACACCCACCATAGTATCCCCTGTGCCGTGTTCCCCACGGATTTTAACCCAGAGGGTCTCAAGTCTTCCACCGTGGGTGCCAATGTCAGCTTGCAGGGACGAGTAGCTTTCCTTGACATAGACAGCTGCACCCCGCCCCTTTTGTCCACTCAATCCCTGCTGTACAGGGTATAGCCATCTATACCTGTGGTCCAGTCATGGGTGGAGTCCCACCAGGTCTATCCCAATGACATCATAGTTATTTACATTTAGCAGGAGGATGAGTTCCTTCTGTTTATTCCCCAGGCTCCTGGCATTTGTGTATAGACATGCAAGTGTCCCCTTAGGGGCCCTTGCCTTGCCTACATTTTCTTCTCATGGTGGAGGATGTTTTGGAGCCTTGCTGCCTCTTCCTGTAGCTCTCTTGCCTGTTTCCTGAGGGACAGCACCAGGAAACACTGCTCACATCACAGGCACTCCCCCACCTGGTTATCATTGGAAGCTGCAGTCTTCACCATGCCAAACCAGAACCTGGGTGGAAGCCTCAAAGGTGAGTGATCCTGCCTGGACAGACCCCACAGCTACAAGCAGAGGAAGAGCTGGCAGTGGCTCCAGTTTTCTACAGCCATTTCTCTGGGACTCTTCATCTGTCACCTCTCTCTTCCTGCCCCTCTCTCCAAGCAGGCCTTCCCTATCAGAGTTTCCTGTAAGCTGACCTGTTCTCTGCTCTGTGGTCCCAACATTTTTCCTTTTTCCTGCTTCCACTTATAAAGCTTACAGTGAAGGAAGGTGACAATATGTTTCCAGGCAACCACTATTGAACTCCCCTTTGCTCTGGACTCTAGTGGGGTGCAAACAGACCTGCGAATTGACCTGGAAACTACATGGAAACTTACCTGTTTACTTGCTCCCTAGTCACTCTGGGAGTCTCCTTTTATACCCTACTGGACCTGGCTCCATCCACTCATTAGGGCTTTTGTCAGACACAGGCAGCACTCAGTCAGCTAGCAGCACTCCCAGCTGCTCAGAGCACACGCTCAAAACACACAGCTCATGAAACGAACACTCAGCCAGTAAAAACGTGTCAAATATCTGGCTCACATACTCAAAGCAGGATCTAGTGCCTGGTGTCTGGCTTCTCTTCCACTTCTTCCTTTTGCTTCCAGTGAACTGCTTGCAAACTGGTCCTTTTGCTCCCCCTATTCACGCTATTCTTTCTGTCCCTGAAAGGATCAGATTAGCTACGGTTACCATATTTCCAGGTCCAAAAATGAGGACACCTGTACAGGGGGAGGGTGGAATGGGGCAATATGATGGTGTGGGGGGGGGCAGTGACATACTAGTGCCCTGCCCCTGCCCATTCTGTTGCCTTGCACGGCCAAGCCACAGCCCCCCTGCCCTGCTGCTGCCCCTCACTCCTGACCCACTGACCCTAGTCTTGCCAGTGCACTTTACTCCCAAAAAGCAGAACCCTCTCCTCCTCCCTGCTGGTGCCCCTCATTGCAACCCACAACCCCCACTGCCAGTGCCCTGCACATTCAACCCACAATCACCCGCCCCCGCTGGTGCCCCTCAATCTTGATCTGCAGCCCCCTGCCAGTGCCCCTCACTCCCAACCCACACTCCCCTGCCCCCCCAATCCTGCAATTGCCCTACACTCCAGACCCACAGCCTCCTACACCCCCAGCCCTGCCAGAACCCCTCACTCCTGAACTTCTGTGCTCCCTGCTGCCTTGGATTGTCTTCCCCCTGCTTCTACCAGTACAGCAGAGCAAAATTGTGAACTCAGCTCCCAATCATGCATGCACCACACTAGGTATTCTGGGAACTGTACTTCTACCTAGTGGCAGCTATGTTGAAAATGAACCAGGAGAGGAAATCCCAGAGTTTTTGCTTGCATCTTAAAAATCTGTCTGGATGTAGCACAGGAAGCCAAAAAAGAGGACATGTCCGGAAAGACCCAGATATGTGGTAACCCTAGATCTGTCCGTTAGGTCAAGTAGAGTTTCCAAGCAATTTGAATGAATCATCCTCTTGTAGAGGGCCATACAATATTTTTTCACTCCATTTGTGGCAGAATTTCTGAAAGAGCTGATTATTGCTTTCCTGAGAAACCAATCCTTCTTGGAGTCTCAGTGTCTTGTTGGCTGGTTTAATAGGTCTCCACTTTGGGCTCATGTCTTCTGTCTCCATTCATCACCACTCAGTGACAACAGGCTTCTGGTGGCAACTGTATATGAGACAGTTGGGTAGAGGAGAGTCAGGTCCTTCTAGCAAGCCCCTTATAGCATCTCTTGCAATGACAAAGTTGCTCTCAAGTCGCTGATGAACAGGGATCCTGGTTTTCTCAGATTTAAAAAAAAATCCTAATTTTTGGTTAAAAAAGAGTAATTCCAAATCCACATTTTTCCATGATTTAAATGAAACACCAGTATATACATATCTATATATTAGTGGTGTTTCATTTAAATCATGGAAAAATGTAGATTTGGGCTAGGGACAGACATTACACATAAACTGGTTTAAGTGATCAGAAACTAGTTTAAACCTGTAACAGAACAGATGCTCAGTGCACATAAACCAGTTTGAGAATGACTGAAATGAATTTGAGGTAAATCTGGCTAAATGTAGTTTCAGACTTAACTGATTTGGCTTAAACAGTTTATGCAATGTCTGTCTCAACCCCCTTGCTGGTTTAAGTTAAATAAGAGTCCTTCAGCATCCCAGCATGCTCTCTGGGCTGGGCAGGGCCCTCTGCTCCACAGCAGGGCTGGCCCCTCCCCTCCACTCCCTGGCTGCAGCACAGGTAGTCTCTGCAGGCATCTGCCTGGGTTCAGTTCACCCCCTCCCCTCCCCACTCTCTGCTAAGCTGGCATTATCTTGTCTCTCACAGACACCTCTCAGCATTAGCCAGGAGACCACATGCTGGCTATCTCTGAGCTGTGGCACACAGGACAAAAGTATAATCAACAGGTAGCTGGTAATGTCCCACTCTTGTTTTCTTAATGGGTTGATAAGCACTGAATTATGGGTGATAAATATTCCCTGCTCGGCTGGTCAGGAGGGGGAGGAACCCCTCCCTAATCACATCATCCTGCTGGGGCCTGGCCACGCCCCCCTCAGCTGAGGTCTGTGGAAGGGAAGGGAGGGCTTGGCACCCCCTTGTTTCTAGCCTGAGCCACTGTAGGCATGTGCCTGCATATCTGGGATGTCTGTCTCGTTACAAAACTGATTTAGCTTAGCCAGGTTAGACTAACCTGCAGAGATTGAATCAATTCAGGCTCAAGTTTTTTGAGTGCCTGTCCCTAGCCATTGGGTTACGTTTTTAAATCTGAAAATTGGGGAATATTTTAAATCAGAGAAAACCAGGATCTCTGCTGATGAAGTTCTTGGCTAAGTGTAATCTCAGAATTCCACATTAAACTGTCTCTTTGCCTGCTTGTCTCTTCCCAAATCTCATTCTTCATCCTCAAGAAATCCATTGTGAAGCACCTAGAGGATAACAGGGTGAGCAGCAGGGATCCTGGTTTTCTCTGATAAAATAATCCCCGATTTTCAGTTTAAAACAAGTAACCCCAAATCCACATTTATCCATGATTAAAATGAAACACCTGTAATATACAGATATATCGATGTATAATGTTTTTTCATTTTAATCACGGAAAAATGTGGATTTTGGTTTTTTTTTTTTAACTGAGAATTGGGGATTTTCTTTTATCAGAGAAGACCAAGATCCCTGATGATCAGGGACAGTCATTATGGATTCATCAAGAGCAAGGGTAGAGAGTAGGGAGAAATACCATATTTACCAAAATCTAAGATGACTTCTTGAATTTAAGAACTTCGCCCCCAATAATTACATTCTAGACATGGAAAATGTTGTTATAATTTTCCATATCTTGAATCTAATTTTGGGGGTTTTATTTAACTTAGTTTTCCCCAGCACTTCAGCAAGGCAAGCCATGACAGAATGGTAGATGGTGTGGGGCTGACAACGGGGGAATCAAGTGTCTGCCTCTTACTACCTGGTTCTTCCCATGGCCCCCAGCTGCCTGTGCACCCTGTGTTTTTCCTACCTGTGGTACCTATATCCCCTGTTGCCTGCCTTCTACTACTTACCTTCCTGTTGCTTGCCCCCACCCTCACCTTTCCCTCTGCCACTTGGATTGCTCTCCTGCCTGCCCTCTCCATACCTTTGTTCCCTGATGCCTTCCCTTTCCTGCTGCACCTGTATCCCTTGGCATTTGTCCCCCCCACCACTTGCCACCCTGTGTTGCCTGTCCCCGACACTGCCTCTCCCTCTACTGCCTGCTCCCTGTGCCTTCCACCACTATTTATCTTCCCCTCACAGCTTCAGCTGCATCCCCTTTCTGCACTAGGGCAGGAAGCATTGAGCATGGACCACATCCTGCCTTTGGCCTCAAGCCAGCCTTCTAAGAATTGTTGTGGCACCAACAGCTCCAACCTCAGTCTCAGAGTCAAGTTTAGAGCTGCTGCTCCTTCTGCCTGGTCAGACTGGGACTAGAGGCAACTTGTTTTGTGTTCTCTGCTCTGACCTAGAGTAGGTCCCCAGCCAGAGCCAGAGCAGTGATGGTAAGGTAAGCAGGGGGGAGAGGGTGGTATGGGGGGAAGTGAAGGCACAGGGTGGGGGAGCAGAGGCTACAAGGGGTGGGTGGTGTTGGAGGCACCCTGAGTCTGAGTCCTCCCTCCACCCCCAACTTGTACTCAAATCTAAGGCAAGGGGCTCCCTCCCACCTCCTCATATTGAATGGGGAAAGAAACCTCACCTTGCATTCAAGTAAATACAATACTCAAAGTGGGTACACACTACTGATACTTAAGGGGTAGATATTTCAGCATCAATTCCTATGTTTTTGGTCAAGCCTTGTAAGGCATATCAAATTGCTTGTTGCTGTAAGCTGTGCACCCTGTAGTCTTGTTGCTTTTGCTATAGCATAAAAAGGATGCTTTTCTTGGTTAGCCTATTTCAATTAATGCAATCAGTAACAACAACAGCTTGTTTTAACAGCCTTTTTCCTGGCATAGGAATAAGTTAGGTTGCATTTTCTCAGTCAGCATTTGGATTTTGAGGTTGTTTAATGTGATATTAAAGATTATCTGCCTCTGGCATGTAGTCCCTTGTCATCTAAAGGTAGTTTATCTTTAGATTTTTCAGCACAGGAAAACATGCCCTTGGTATTAAGCATTTACATTTTATAAAATGAATTTTCAACTCTGGGATGGTACCTCTAGTTTTTCATTGAAGGACCAGTTCTTTCCAGGTCTCTTCACAGAAGGTTACAGAATTCAAATGCGTCATGTCCAAGGTTACCCACTAAGGGAAGACTGCTGGGGTGTTTCAAATGTTTACCTTTTCTCTCATGCAAAACAAATTTAACAAGTTAAATTGACTTAGGTCTAGTATTCCTTCCAGACTCTTAACACCATCACAATAGGAAACTATGGACTGCCGTGTGGGATCAAACAAGCAGTGCAATGTGTTCCATATCCAATCTCTGGCAGCAGGAGCAGATGCTTAAGTATGTGCTGTTTAATAGATGTCTTTTACCCTCATGCAAAGCTATCCAGCTGGTGGTCAGTGAGGGGTTTACTTGTGGTCCGTGGGCTCCTACCTAGCTGCTGCTGCCCCTATTGCTCTGACTGCAACATCAGTTGTGGTCCCATACCCCCACTCCCCTATGGCTTCTGGTACATACCCCTGCCCCAGATGGTAGAGCAGGGCATGAACGACTGGTACCTCCTGAGACTGGGGGGTGGGGGGCACAATTTGTAGGCAGCAGTGGCGGGTGGCAAGTGGGGACCACCTGCAGATGCTGGCATCGGTGTTGGTGGTGGTGATGGTGGGGTGGCAAGCAGCAAGCAGGGACCCCCCTACAGATGCCAGTGGTGATGTTGGCGGCATGAGGGCGAGTGGCGAACAGCGACTGCCCACAGAAGCCAGTAGCGGTGTCAGCGTTGGTCAGTCGGGGGCACATGCCCACCTGTGCCCCCCCCCCAATGAATTGCGTATGGAAGAGTGTAATGTGGCTCAGCCTGGAGTGCTGGAGTAACCAGCAGCCCAGAGCACACATTGTGCATGGTGCAGCAGGGGCCTGTAGCTTGGGAGCTGAAGGTTCAGTGTCCCTGCAGCAAAGAAGGGCTCT
Organism: Crocodylus porosus; assembly: GCF_001723895.1. Lineage (NCBI taxonomy): Eukaryota > Metazoa > Chordata > Crocodylia > Crocodylidae > Crocodylus > Crocodylus porosus. Next base: position 108,007,670 of record NW_017728906.1, on the reverse strand, counting down.
CATCTCCCACATGCTGCAGTGGAAGGAACACCTATTTGTGTGTGGTGCAGTGGGGTGGGGAGGGGATGTTCATATAGTATACAGCCTTTACAGCCCATGGCCCCACAACATGCAGCCCTGGCTGGAGCAGCCCATGGATTATTTGGGCCCCAGTACTTAGAAGCTGGACAGCCCTGCCCTAATGTAAGGATTAAAGCCCTTATTCTTTTTTGCTATTGTATCAAAATATTCCCACCATCCTCAAGAATATCTAGTCCTTTTTTAAATTCTGCCAGACTTTGGCATAATTGATGTATATACATGTAGAACTAGTTACAGGGGTTAATTAAGAATTGTGCATAAAATAACATTAAAAAATCATAATTTAATTTCTTTTTAAATATTACCTTTCAATTTCCATTCTTGACCCCTTGTTGTATTATGAGATGGTAAATAGAAAGCTGTCAATTTACCTCTGTAATAGTTTGTTATTTCATATATTTCTGTCATGTCCCCGGTTATTTCTTTGTAAATAGTGCTAGTTTTTAAGTTTCTTTTTTACAATCTTTCAGTAAGGAGGTGTTACATCCCTCTGTTTTTCATTTTCCACTGCTGAAATTTGCCTTATATCATTTTCTCTAAGAAGTATTATTTGAGATGGGCTGGACAGAATTCTCCACAATTTTCTTCTACAGGTGAACATAGGGGAGAAAGATTTAATATTAAAAAAAGAGAACAAAATATATAAACAGCTCTCTTCTGAAAAGGTTAAGCTGGTAACTGAACTCTTAAAATGTATTTTTTTTTTTTTTTGTAAATGGACAGGAATCATGTAACTGTATTTTACAAAGTCTCATATGAGTTGTGAGCAACAAACTAACTTAATCTTATGAAACCCAATTCTGGAATTTAATAGAAACAAGGTTGAAAGAAATGTGCTCCCCCTGACTCAAGAGTCACCAGATGCCCATGCTCCCCGTGTGCAAGCAGTGGCAGGAGCCACCCCCCATCCCAAGCTGTTCCTCTGTCCTGCACTCCCGCCCCTTCCTGGGCAGCACCTGTCTCCCCCTCACCATGAGGGTATTGATCTGCCCCCCCACATCCGTTCCCTCCTCACTTCCCTTCCACCACACCAGACTTACCACCTGGAGGCAGTTGTATCAGATATTGGATCGCTATCAGCTGATATTCCTCCTTAAATATCAGCTATCAGTATCATCCCCAAAAAATCTCTATCAGTGTACCCCTAGTGTCTTGTGTTACCTTTCCCTCATTTTTTCAGAAAAATGATTAGTAAAAATCCAGATCCACTTTTTCTAATCAGTACTAAAAATCACTTTTTCCCTTGGGAACAGTAAAAAATACAGTGGTATGTGACAGAGTGTTATGATAAGAGTGTAAAAGTGACTATGTAGCCGTGACAGTCCACAAATTATCCAAGAGACGAGGGTTTCTTAGGTTGATACCTTTTATTGGATCAACTATGTAGTTGAGATATAAAGTTAGACAAACTTTTGAATGAAAGACATTCTTTATCAGGTGAGAGGCCTGATGAAGAATGTCTTGCATTCAAAAGTTTGTCTAACTTTATTCAAACTACATAGCTGGTCCAAAAAAGATACATCCTAAGAAATCCTTGCTCTTGCATAAAGTGTCATGGTATAGCTGTTGTTTTTTCATTTTTTGACATCGTAACCAAGTGCTTTGAAATGTATTGGTGAAGAGTGCTATATGAGAAGTAATTTACTATTACTGCATTAAATACTAATTTATTTTTTCTTCATTTTCTCTTTGATCTGCTTCCCCTTATCAATTAATCTATCACCTTGTATGTGAATGGTGGGAACTTTGGCTTTCATTGGAAACCTATTCACATTGACAGGTAAGACGTTTCTTTGGAATCTTTTCCAACATAACTTTCACCCACATTTTACTTAGTGGAACCAAGGTATTTTTATATTTCATTCCAGAAAATGCTTTTAATTCCATCAGTGTATCTATACTGTGAATTATTCATTGTCCTTGAATGGCTGTAGCTATCACAGTACTCTAAAGCAGTCTGAAAAATGCCAGTGAATGATCTGGTAGTGTAAGAGTGATGTTTTAGCTGTGATAGTCCAGAAACTACGTGACATGCAAGGATTTCTTAGGGTGATATCCTTTATTGGACAAACTGTGTAGTTGAGATAAAGTTAGACAAGCTTTTGAATGCAAGACGTTCTTTGTTACATCTCTGATCACAGGAAGCCAGGTCTTCGCATGCATTTTTAAGTTTTATTTATATTTCAATTTCAGTAGTAGTGATGAAAAGAGCTCTCTTGATTGCTTTTATGTGTATATATAAGATCATACTATTTTATCTATATCTACTACATACACAGTTCAATTCTCATTGTGAAAAGAGATATGCATTTGGTTTAGAGAAGGAATGATTGTTACCTGTTGTGGATGATGTTTTCGCAAAATATTAAGAGATATTAAGCAAAAGGCTAGGAGTTCTTTCAAGCTATGATTATACAGGAGCTGAGTCTATTTTATGTTTTCCAGATGTTTTTGATTCTCAGCTGCTTTTCTTACCCTTCTACTTTCAATCTTTGCATCTTTGAAACTTGACTGTTGCAGTGTAGAAACACAGGGCAACTTGATATGATGTTAGCTGCTAAAATGCCACAAGCTTTGCAGTCAAGAAAATATATCAATACGTAGGTGTTCTAGTCTTCAAGTGACACTTCATGTCAATATCTTCAAAGCTTAACTTGTATTGGGTTGGAAGTGTAAAATGTTATCTTATCCTGATTAGAAAAAGAGCTTCTGAGGAGAGTTTGGAACCTGAGCTGGTGTCTGAAGCTGACCAGAGTTTGGGGATGTTTGAATATAGTTTTGACCCATCTATTCCAGTTTAAGTTAATCCTAGGATAGTCAGTAAGCCTCTGAATATAAATTTTAGAAACAAAGGTGTGTGATATACGGCACTAAAACAATATTAACTTCTTTATAAAAGGTGCTTTGATCAAATAATTAATTAAAAATGAATGTTCTCAAAATATTTAAGAGAAATGGAAAAAACCATTGAAACTATGTCAGTATAGGAACGTCTTAAATGATGAAATATAACTTTTCTGTGGACAGATACAGAGATGAACGTACATAAAGTATTAATGTTGTGCTGCTGATCGGGATTAAGAATATCAAATGTATATTTATTCCAAAGACAGCTACAAACCCACTGCCTACAAGGGTAAAAAAGTTGTTTCATAGCTGTGATGTCACTAGTGAGCTACAGTTCACTAAAATTCAAATACACTCTGTCTCTTTTGATATTAGAACTATGAAGTGAAATGTAAAGTAATACAAAAATCTTACTCCCCCCACTCCTTTCCATGTGATATTTTGATGCTTAATTCTATACAGTACAGGCAGGGAGTCCTAGGCCTTGGGATCCAAGGTGAAAGAGGACCTGTTTATTAATTATTAAATGATTATGTAATTGCAGGGTTTGGGGTTCTGCTGAATTTAAAGAAAGGACAAGGGAGGTGTGTGAGAACTGCCTCCCTTGCGTTAGCATAGGTACTTTATTTAACTGTGTTAAAGGCAAAAAAATTCTAAGTAGAAGAGGGAAAATGTGGGATCCTCATCCAGTCATTACTTAGATGAGTAATGTCATGTTGCTGAGTTATATGTACAAGAACACACTTCACTTGTAACAAGCTAAGCATATTTGCCAAAGGGGGATCATGTCTTAGGCATGCCCATTCATTTTCACACTCTGCTCAGTTCTTCTCCATATACTGGAGGACAAGGAAGTGATTGTACAAGAGGTGTGTGTGCATGACTTTTATTTCATTAATGAGGAAAACTTATTTGTGCCCAGGTATAGCCTCAGTTCAAAGTTCTACCAGAAGCGAAGAGCCTGGTGCTTTCTGCTGTATGTACTGTGCAATGACATCAAGGATCAGAGTTCTGCAGTGCTGTCCTAGTAAATATCTGATATTCTTCCTACTTTGTTTCTGGATCACTGTAGACTGCTCTTGTTCTAGTCCTGAATAGTTAGTTGGATGTAATAAATCCATGACTTTGGTGAGTTACAAAAGCTCTCTTCACATACGAAAATGCTGTCTTGTCTTCATCTAAATAATCCTCTACCAGTTCTGAAACTTTTCTGTATTAACTATATCCAGTAGGAGTGACAGGCTAGAACAAATTTTCAGTCACTTGCTGGCCTCTGAAGAGGTATCGAGAAGTTAGGAGATGCCATTTCTTGTGTACCCAGCTGGAGCTGATCTCTCTACAGTTTCACCCTTCCTATGTTTTCTACTTTTCCAACTGCTCACAATACCTGTCTTTTAGTAGCACTTTGTCTTGCAGTTTTTTCAGCTCCATTAGGCAGGAGATATGAGTCTTTTGGTCCATCTCCTGCTTTAATACAGAATCCAAGACAATTTGGGCTTCATCAGGGCTTTTTCCTGCCTCCAGTGCTGACAGTTTTAGCCTTCATTGGATGTATATGGCCTGGCTTGACCCACCGTACAACAGATATACAGAATAGTACAGCTGCTGGGTAGCCTTTCCAGGCCACCTAGAATCATATTTCCAGCAGAAAATAAAACATGCACCTAATACTGTATGCTCTATGCAAGACTTTTCCGCTGGCTGCATCTAGAGAGAGCAATATCAGTGCATTACATTTTATTACAGATTGTATTGATATTTTCCTAATGAGATAATTCCTGATAGGTTTCTATTGTTATTTTTAACTTGGTACTGTAAGTGTTTTACTGTCTTCCTAGGCACTCCTTTGACAGCTCCAAACTTTAGGTTACCAGTTCATCCTTGGATGATTAGCTGTTTTCAGAAAGTCTTGAAAACAATGTATTTTTTATGTAAGGTGTAAAGACTAGTTTCTGAACCAAAAGATCTTATCTGTTCTATTCCAAAGTTGTAATTAAAGATTTAGTTAAGAACTGCATGGGTGCATAAAACTGTACTTTTGAGCTATCTAACACAAACGTATATGAATCAATTCTCCCCACAAAAGAAGACAAGTTGCTGGTGGTATGTGTCTTATCACTGAGAATTGCTGTTCTTCATAGATGATGGTAAATGTTGCTTCCATACCACATGAAATTCTTCAAGGATAATGAATGTGAGAGATCCATGTAAGACTCCTGTCAGTCTGTGTGATTAATTGATTGAAATGTTGCAGTGTGTTTTGATCAGTGGAAGAAGGTAGGGGAACCTAATTATGCTGCTCCCTAGGCTATCTGTGTGCTGTTTCAGCTCTCAGGATCTATAGATAAATGCTACATGGAACGCTATAACTGAAGACTACTAATTTCTTGTAAAGTACACTCTAGGTTTTTCAGTGGCACCCTGAGCTATGTTAAGGGGACCTACAGTCTACAAGGAGACACTCAGGGAATTTAACCCAAGTGACTTTTAAAGTGAAATAGTACAATTGAATTAAATCCCTGCATGGCCTATGTGATTTAGAATTATAGTAGCCATAGCCTAGTTTAGTTAATTCACTTCTATATTGAGTTAGAAAACCTAAATTAAGGTCACTTTAATTATCAGCAGGGATCCTGGTTTTCTCTGATTTTAAAAAAATGCCCAATTTTTGGATTAAAAAAAGTAACCTAAAATCCACATTTTTCCATGATCAAATGAAAGACCACTAATATATATACACACACGCGCGTGCGCACACACACACACACACACACACATATGTGTATATATATACAGAGAGAGAGATCTATTTATATATTATATATATAGATAGATGGATAGCTATCTCTATCTCTATATCTATATAGATATCTCTCTCTCTCTATAGTACTGTAATGAACAATGAAATCACCTTACCTGAGAGAAGGCAGTCCCAGAGTGAACTCAGCCAGGCAGCAGCATAGGACAGCATGGCTCCTCGAGACCATGTGATACAGGCCAATGAAACGCTTTCCGGAGGCAGCCGTGTTGGAAAAGAGAAAATGGCTCTGCTGAGCTCATGTTATAAAGGCACTTGAAATCCTCTCTGGAGGCAACCATCTTGGGGAAAGGGAGAGCCATGAGGGAAGCCCAGCAGCTGAGGGAGAGCTTGGGCCTGGGTCCTGTCCTCAGAGCTTCCAGAGCCTGAAGGAAGCGTGGGCTGTGCTGTGGGCTGGAGGGTTAGGAAACCCAGCCACAGCACCAGTTTTGCTCCTTTTTCCCCTGGGAGCCCCTGTCCGAGCTGCTCGGAGGAGCACCTGGCCCTTCTGGAGACCCCCAGTGAAGAGGACTCTTCTCTAAGCCCTGGTGTGCTGGAGGTGTACTAGGGTTTGGGGGGGACTGGAGAGAGATTGATCCAGCTCACCAAGAGCTCTGGGTTGGAGGCAGAGCTAGGGACCTTAGCCCTCCTCACACAGGGCAGGGTCCCTGTGAGAAAGAGTTAAGACCCAAGGGAGGGGGCAAACCTCTACTGCCTGGCAAGTGGGGGGTGTGCAGGTGTGGGCAGGGGGTTACCAGAGCTCCAGCCCAGACCCTGCTCCCTGTGTGTCAGGGCAGGGTAAACTATCTTGCAGGAATTTCAGCAAGGGAGCACTTGCCTGCAGCACAGCAAACCCTGGGGCATGCTACGTGAGACCCTCACAGCAAGGACCCACCCACGCTTCATTGCGGGAGGGGCACAGAAGCAGCTCCACCTTCCTGGGCATCCGATCCAAGCCACCTGTGTACATATATCATCCAAGGCCATCATCATGTACAACGTTACTGACTGAGGCTGTGAATAAGTTTCTGACAATTCATCAGTTGTATATTAATTTGTTTCCTTGTCTTTAATCCTTTGTAAGTAAAGTGTACATAGTTGTAAATTGTTGGTGTCTAATTGAAGGTCCAGGTGCCTTCCTCTATGAGGAACTTCCTTTACTCCAGGATCCCGGGTGATTCTAGTCTGTGGGCACCTCCAGGGTTCGGGAGTTGGGTTGTGACTTTGTGGATTTTATGGGGGGGCAGTTAATTAAAAAATTGAGGATTTTTTATCAGAGAAAACTAGGATCCCTGATTATCAGACAAAAAGTCCACATAAAAGCTAAATTTAATTCAACTAACTTCTTTTAAATTAAATCCATCAGTTCATTCAGATCACTTTTTGGATGTCCTTTGGAAGATAAGTCCCTAGAAATTAGAACAGTAAGAATGTGCAATAGAAAATTAGTTTGTTACAATTTTGCAATTTGTCTAATTAGTTAAACAAGAAGATTTATTGGAATTAACCTATTGTATCTATGGCCCATGTTTATATCGTTAGTAAGTGTAATATGCATCAAGTTCTTGCCCATTTTTATATCCTTAATATTGCATGCATCAATTTAAAGACAATGAGGATCTGCTAGTCTTGGATAATGGAAGAATTAATTTAAACTGCTGATAAATGAAAATGTGTTATTGATTCAGTGTAATAGATTGGAATCTCTTTGAGTAAAGAGATATTTGACCTCACTTAACATAAATAGCTAAGAATTATCAGTATGCATCTTGTATTTGAATATATTATTTTGTGTACTAATGTGATACATAAGCTCTGTCCGATCTATTATTTATATTTAACCTTCTTAGACTTTTAATTTAAGAGATAATGATGTGTATCATGAGCATATTATACACTGTTTGGTAACAATATATATGTGACAAGTTTCCCATTTAGTGTTCTTTGCAGGTCTGTCATTTTGTTAATGGTTAGTGGAACAGGGTATGACCTTGATAGGGGCTTGCCTTAGAGAGGTTTTAAATGTTTAGTTATAATCACTGAAAAAGGAAAAAATGGGCTTGTGATGTGGCTTGTTAACAGGGGTATTAGTCAGGCTAACGTTGTCTGTTCGGTTCTTCCCTTATTTATACAGTAAGACACAGTGGCCTACTACTTATTCATTCCTGATAAACTGTTTATACATGTCACTTTTTTATGTTCAAGTGGGCTTTTGATAACAATATGATTTATATCTACGTACTTTTTTCCCTACCAGTATTTGAATAACAAAATCTTCACTACTTTTGGATGGGTAGTTCAAAATTTTGACCTATTGCTAATTTATTTTTCCATGCCATATATCAAAAGCTTGGTTAATGTTGGTTGAAGCAGAATTTGGCATGACATTTATTTTATTTTGTTATTTTACTGAGTGACATAAACTGTTTCTTATGTTTCCTAATCAATAGTAATGCATTTATGTTGGTTAATGATCACTCACAGTCTTCTGATAATCTGTAAATTATTTTATGATTTACTTTAAAAAATATGACATGTTTTATTTTAAAAAGAGCATATAACCTAAAATTCATTTCACATTTGTAAATGAATAAACTGTATAATTTTCTGGATTAAAATCCTTCTTTCTTTCCTTCCAGAAGTGTCTGGATCTGTTTGGTTAGGAAAATGGTTTTGGAATTAACGGTTTTTGAGCCAAAATTGGAAAGTTTTATTTTAATATTGTGTAATGACAGACACAATTGAAAGTTACAGGTTATTTCTGGCACAGAAGCCCAATAACTCTGGTAAATTGCAAATACCCTTCCTAGCTGAGTAAACATATTGCCAGTAGAGTTCAAAGCAATGGATATGAAAACTAAAAATACTCACTTCCATCTGGCAACCTTGAACTATAGAATACTATGCTAAAAAAACACATTTTTTCCAGTCACTACTGGAAACCAGATATGTGAAAGTGATAAAACCAGTCAGGCATTTAAACTTTTTCAGTATTGTAAAATATCAGCAAAATGAGCAGTGTGTCTATATCAAAAATAAGGTAAAATGGTCTGGGCAGAGCTTAATAAAATGCAAAAAAATAATTTGACATTATTTGCAAAAATGTGAAGGTTTTAAAGGTGTTATGTTTCAAAAGTCCTGCCTTTCCTTCTTAAAATCAAACTAGCAGCTGGCCAGTCATTCCTTCCTTTTTATGAAGTTTTGATCGTCTAATCAGGTAACAAAATAAAAAAAGGATATAATTAGGTGGCCAATCCTGCAGCAGAAAGAGTATGTAATGAAGAGTCATGTTAGATTTTTTCACAGACAGTCCACAGGCCAGGACTTGTTTACTGAGTTTATTTGGATGATACTTACCATATTTACATAAAATTACCCCCCCCAATAATTATATTCTATATATGGAATGTTTATACATTTGTTATAAATGTCCAGCTATAGAATCTACATATTGGAGGGGTGTCTTGAATTTCCTCACTCCCACTGCTATAGCAGGGAAAGAAGTGTGGGGGGGGGGGGGCGGAAAGGTGGCTATCTTACCCTCTGCTCACCTCCTTCAGCCTTCCTACTCCCTCTGCAAACTGCACCTTCATCTCTGGCTCCTCACAGTCTCTGCCTTTCCCCTACTGTTCCCAATCCTCCCAGTCTCCCCTCCCCCCCACCATTCCCCCCAGGTTTCAGCTGATTTGCCAGGTAGAGGAAGGAGTTCCCATGTGCTGTGTACCTGGGAGAAACCCCAGCCAGAGCAGAGCTGTACCTGATAGTAAAGGGGAAGGAAGGGGGTCAATAGGTGGGGGAACAGAAGCTGCAGAGGAAAGATGGAGGGAGGTAGTGGGCACAAGGTTTGTTTCTTTAAAGACTTTATTTTATTGGTGTGGATTGACTGAGAAGCACTCCTCAGGGAGCAAAAGCACGCCTAGAGAAGTAGGTGAGGACCTACTTACACATGGTGGAGAAAGCAGGTAGACTTAGTCATTAGACTGGACACACAAGGCTGTGTTCCAATAGATAGAGTGGTTGCATCAGCAGCAACAAGCATTCCAACAGCAACAGTGTTTCAGCAGTTCCAGATCCAGCAGCAGCAATTTCAGCAAAAATAGCAAGAGGAGCAGCAAAGAACAGGCAAAGCCCAAGATGCAGGTGGGTGTAGCTCCTCCAACCACAGTAGTAAGGGGTGAACTCTTACAAAAATGGGGCCTGATGGTGAGCCTGAAGTGTTTTAAGAGACTTTTGAGGGGGGTGACTAGGGCAATATCAATGGTCCTCCTGTATTTAATGAATTATCAGGCTAGCACCCTATCTGCCTGGAGAAGCTCAGGCTGCCTACTGAGTGCCAGCAGCTGAGGTTACAGTCATAACATCCTCAATTCTGCCACTGTAGACCATTTGGGGCTCACAGAGGAGGCATATGGATGTCAGTTCTGGGTGGAACCATTTCATCAAAATTTTCAACCTTGAGTGGTGACACAGTGGCTTAAAGATGTATGCATTCAGTGCAACTGGAAGCCACCTTGACCATAACAATTATGGAGTTGATGACATTAGAAAAATTTGGACTAATATTTCCAGTGCAGGCCAGGGAGTGGGTTTGTAGACACCAGGTTATTGGACCTGAAGGAGGCAGAATGCTCTGTTGAAGACTTTTTAGAGGTTGAGTTGGTATGTGGGAAGTTTTTTGGCTGGGCAAAGGGATGGGCCCACCAACCAAAGCCTCCCTCTAAACAGGGAAAGTTGGTAGTGACTCATGAACCATTGAGTAAAGGTTGTATACTCATACCCAGGAACCTGACCTCAGCAGCTTTAGACCATGGAGTCAGGGGTGGAAAAGTATCAACACCTGGAAGTGGTATTAGACTCAAGGACAGGGTTTTTTCATGTGGCTAGCCAAGGCAATGATGCCACAGCTGCTCATTCATGGACTGCAGATATGTCCAGTCTGGGGTTTCTGATATCCCAATAGAGACCCCCAAACAGAGGGGCCATACTCTAAGGAACATCCTGGCTCTGGTCCTTGTGGACTCTGGCTCAGGTTGGGCATTTCTGCATAAGCAGCTCATGGACCCTGCCCAGCTGACAGTTGAAGAATGTTTGATTGTCCAGAAAATGTGTGAGGGGCAAGTATTTCTTAGGGTGATATTTTTTATTAAACCAGCCGTTTTAAAAAGGATGTGTAGAGGGTCCAGAGAATTAAAGAGGGTCCAGAGATGTGCAACAGTGATGGAAAGCAGGTCATATAAGGAGAGACTGAAGGAACTAGGCATGTTCAGCTTGAGGAAAAGGCACTTAAGGGGGATATGATAGCAATCTTCAATTATTTGAAGGGCTGCCATAAAGAAGAGGGAAAGAATCATAGAATCATAGAAGTAGGGTCGGAAGGGACCTTGTAGATCTTCAAGTCCGACCCCCCGCCTGGGCAGGAGAAAAGACTGAACTCAAATGACTCCAGCCAGGTTGTCGTCAAGCCTCTTCTTAAAGATCCCCAGGATAGGAGCCAGCACCACTTACCTAGGAAGCTGGTTCCAGCTCCTAGCCGCCCTAACTGTGAAGTAGTTCTTGCGGATGTCTAATCTAAACCTACTCTCTAATAATTTGTGTCCATTGATCCTTGTCATGCCAGGGGGTGCTAGGGGAAACAGCGTCTCCCCTAAACCCTTCTGGTCCCCCCATAGTGAGTTTATAGACAGTCACCAGGTCCCCCCTCAGCCTTCTCTTGTGAAGGCTGAACAGGTTTAGGTCCC
>NW_017728906.1:107974323-107995969 GCF_001723895.1 Crocodylus porosus | reverse complement strand
GACTGAGCCCTGCGGGACTCCGCTGCCCACTTCCCCCCAGGTTGAATATGACCCATCCACCACCACCCTCTGAGTACGATCCTTCAGCCAATCTGCAATCCATCTGACTGTGTAGGCATCAATGCCACAGTCGCCTAGTTTTTTAATGAGGATGGGGTGGGAGATGGTGTCAAAGGCCTTGCTGAAGTCAAGAAAGACTACGCCCATGGCAATACCTGCATCCATTGCCTTTGTGACCTGATCATAAAAGGCAATCAGGTTGGTCTGACAAGACCTGCCTCTAATGAAACCGTGCTGGTTGCCCTTGAGCATCATCCCATCACAGATGTGCTCCTTGAGGATCTTCTCAAATAGTTTCCCAAGGATAGAGGTAAGACTGACGGGCCTATAGTTGCCCGGGTCCTCTCTCTTCCCTTTTTTGAAGATGGGGACCACGTTAGCTATCTTCCAGTCATCTGGCACCTGGCCCAAGCACCATGAGCGCTCGTAAAGGCGTGCCAAGGGTCCTGCAATAACCCCAGCTAGCTCCCTCAATACCCTGGGGTGGAGAGCATCTGGACCCACTGACTTGAACACATCCAACCCCTCCAGAAGCTCTCTAACCCGGTCCTCCCCAGCCTGAGGTCTGGAGGCATTGCCCTCGAGTCCGTCTGGCATCACAGTGGGGAAGTCCCGGTCCCTGCACAAGAAAACGGATGTGAAGAATTGGTTAAAGAGTTCCATTTTCTCCTCTGGTGCAACCACCAGATTGCCCAGCGTACTTTGCAGCCACTGGACAGCCACTGGTTGGGGATGATCTATGTTCTAGTATGGATATTACTCATGCTTCTAGGCTTTGCTGGTTGTCCCTTTCCCCCTGCCCCATTCTGCTACATGTGTCAGGGTCACTTCCAGACCCCCTTCTCTATTATTCTCTATGATTCTGTGATAAATACACAGAGGTATTTGGCCCTATCCTACTATGAAATTGCAATTCTCACTTGTGGACTGGATAGCTAAGTTGACTGCAGCAGTCATCAGCAGGGATCCTGGTTTTCTTGGGGAAAAAAAATCCCCAATTTTCAGATTAAAAAAGTAACCCAGAATCCACATTTTTCCATTATCAAAATGAGATGCCAATAATATATGTATATATATTAGCTCCTTTTTTAAATCCAAAAAGTGGGAATTTTTTTACAAGAGAAAACCTGCATACCTGATCAGCCACCTTTCTCACCCAGTAATGGCAGGTCAGGATTGGGGCCTGAAGTTCTTGTGCCTGGCAACAAAGAATAGGGTGGATATAGAGAGGCAAGACCACCTCAGGGACCAAGTAGGCAAGATATTCCCCTTTTTTCCAGAGGTCTTGGCTGTACTCAGCTAGAACTGATTGCTCTCAAAGCTTCCTCACTTGCATTGAGGAGCTCTATCTAACTGAGGAAGTCTATGAGCAGACCAGGGGCAAGGTGCTCCTATTCTTGGTTCTGGCCAAAGGGGATGATCCAGTGACTGTGAACTGAAGGGAAACACGGCAACAGTGACCATGAGATGATCACTTTCTCAATTCACCACAAGCCAGGGAAATCTGCCAGTAGGGTAGAAATCCCTGATTTTAGGAAAGCTGATTTCCACAAACTAAGGAGATTGGTTGGCGAGGCTCTGTGTGACCATGGTCTCATGAGGAAGGGAATACAAGAAGAGTGGTCTTTCCTCGAGGAAGCAATCCTAAAAGCTCAAAGAAAATCTATTCCCTCTTAAGAAAGGCAGCAAAAGAGCTGGGAGATCCCCTTGGCTCAACAGGGAAGTCATGGGCCTCCTGAAATTAGAGCAAGAATCCTACAAGAGATGGAAGTCAGGAACAACTACCAAAAAGGAGTACTCAGCAGCTGCCCACATCTGTAGGGAACAGATCAGGACAGTGAAAGCAGTAACCGGACATAAATTGGCAACCAGAATCAAGGACAACAAAAAGTCCTTTAGATATGTAGGGAATTGGAAAAGGAGCAAGGCAAGCGTAGGTTCCCTGATAAATGAAATGGGACGGCCGTTAACCAACACCCAGGACAAAACTGAATTCCTGAATGAATACTTCATGTCGGTATTCCACCAGTCCAAGAGTATCAGCCTACTTGACAGGATACCGGATGATCATGGTGGGGGGGTGAGCTCCCTCCTATAGTTGATGTAGATCTTGTGTGGGAGCACCTACAAAGGCTAAATATCTACAAGTCAGCTGGACCGGATGAACTACACCAGAAAGTGCTAAAAGAACTGGCCAATGTCATCACGCAACCGATGGTAAAGTTATTTGAAGACTTGTGGCACTCAGGAGAGGTCCCAGAAGACTGGAAAAAAGTCAATGTGGTATCCTTTTTTAAGAAAAGGAGAAGGGCGGACCCTACAGGCCAATCAGTTTGACCTCAATCACAGGTAAAATCCTGGAGAAAATCGTCAAAGAAGCCATCACACACAAGCTAACTGAAGGCAGTATTCTGAAGGGTAGCCAACATGGCTTCATGATGGGCATGTGCCAGACCAACCTCATTTCCTTCTACGATCAGGTTACTTGCCACCTGGATAGAGGAAATGAGGCTGATGTCATATACTTGGACTTCAAAAAGGCCTTTGACCTGGTTTCCCACAATGTCCTTGTGGGCAAATTGGGAAAATGTGGCCTTGACTACTTTACGGTCCAGTGGCTAGGTAACTGGCTCCATGGTAGGACCCAAATGACTTTGATTGATGTAAGTGAGTTGTTATGTCAGCGGGTGACCAGTGGCGCCCCTCGGGGGTCAGTACTTGGACTAGGGCTTTTCAACATTTCATTAATGATTTGGATTCAGGTATTACAAGTGATCTGGCAAAGTTTGCTGATGACACCAAGCTATGGAGTCATGATTGAAGACAGGTTGGCCATACAAGCCGACCTGGACAGGTTCATGAAGTGCGCCGACTGCAACCCAATATCATTTAATACAAAGAAATGTTAAGTGCACCATCTGGGGAGAAATAACCCACAACACACTTACAGGCTCAGCAGTGCTCTGCTTGCCAGCACCACAACTGAATGAGACCTGGATGTAACGACTGACAACAAAGTGAACATGAGTCACCAGTGTGAAGCTGTAGCTGGCAGAGCTAACTAAACACTGGCATGCATCCATCAAAGCATCTTGATCAAGGCAAAGGATGTCATCTTCCTGTTTTACTCAGCCTTGGTGAGACCATAGCTCACCAGTTCTGGGTGCCACGCTTCAAGAAGGATGTGGAGAAGCTCAAGAGAGTCCTGAGGAAGGTCACACGCATGATTAGAGGCCTGGAGACCGAGACATATGAGGAGAGGCTGAGAGACTTGGGATTGTTCAGCCTGAAGAAAAGACTCGGGGCGGGGGGGGGACTTGGTTGCAGCCTACAAGTGTATCAGGGGCATACATCAGGGTTTGGGGAAGCAGCCATTCACCCAGGCCCCCCAGGGAGGACAAGAAATAGTGGGCACAAGCTGATTGAGGATTGCTTCAGGCTAGACATAAGGAAAAACTTCTTTACCAGCCGAGTTCTGAGGTTTTGGAACAGGCTCCCCCCAGAAGTGGTACAGTCATCCATCCTGATGATCTTCAAAAAACATCTTGATGCCCATCTTGTTAGGATCATTTGAACCCAGCAGTCTTTCCTACCCACATGCGGAGGGGGGGTGGACCTTATGTTCTGTAAGGTCTCTTCCAGCCCGTAACAACTATGAAACTATTTTCTGGGAATACTGAAGGGTCAGGAAGGAAGCACTAATGGTAAAGTGGGTCCTAGAAAAATGGATGGAAAAATGGATGGAAAAGTTGTTCCATCCAAAAATGGATGGAAAAGGAGTTGTGATCTAAGGCCCTAAGGAAAACCCCACAGAGCTCCTCAGGCAACCAACCAGATGGGGAGAGAGTGCTCAAAGGGAAAGCCCTGATTTTTATAGAAGGACCAAGAGAGAGGACCTTTTATTTACTTTCCTCTATGGGCATCTGTCCAGGGTGAACAGCAAGCCAATGGACCCTCACCTGGATGCTCAGGATTTCCACTTTGAGGTATATGAGGATATCCTAATGAGGGTTGCTCAAGACTGAGCTACTGGGACATGGAAGCCCCAGTTATTAGTGCAAAAATCACACCACAATCAAGTATTGAAATTGGCCCATGACATATACCATGGTCAAGCCAGAAGATCAAGAAGATGGTGCTTCTGGCCAGGGATCTACCAGGACATTAACAATTATTGCCAGTCATGCTCAATTGGTGGGCTTGCTCCCTAAGTACCAGCCACTACTGGCACCCCTGCCTGGTTGGTACTTCTTTTGAACAGGTTGGAATAAACATAGTAGGGCCCTTGGACCCAAGCACCAGTAGATGCCATTTATTTTGGTCTTGGTGGATTATGTAAATTTCTGTCCTGAGGTGACAGCTATCCATAATACCTTGGCTCAGACAGTAGGTATGAAATTGTTAAAAATATTCTCGTGCATAGGTCTTCCATGAGAAAAATGCAATGCCTTGGTCTATGAATCTATGTCCTGGTTGTTACAGGAAGTGTAGCCCCTCTTGAGAGTCCACTTCATCTAAACCTTGATGTACTATCTACAGACAAATGGTCTAGTGGAAAAGGTATATTAAAGAAGTTTGTGGCAGCAGAACCCTAAAAATGGGATATGTTTTTGCCTTACTTGTTGCTTATGATCTGGGAAGTTCCTCAATGGGCTTTTCCCCTTTGAATTCCTGTAGGGGAGACAAACTTGGGACATATTAGACTTGGCAGACATAGGCCCTGAGAGCTCAAAATATATATAGTATGTTCCCTTTCTTTGGGAACAGCAGGATCATCACTCAGGAAACCTCCACACTGCACAACAGGCTCAGAAACAATATTACAGTAGGAATGCCTGACTCTGAGTATATCAACCAGGGGACCGTGTCCTGTTGTTACTCCCCTCAGAGGAATGTAAACTGTTAGACTCATGGTAGGAGCCCTATGAGATTGAGATGATTTGGGGAAGTAGATTATGAAGTTTGCCTTGTGAAGAGGTGCTTTGGGATCCTGATTTACCATGTAAACCTCCTTAAACTATGGAGGGCATGAGAAACCCTTAGTGCCTCAGTCTGACAACTGAAAAGGGGAAGCTGCAGGACATGGCTCAACTCTTGATTTGTGTTGTCACTCTGGAGGAGAACCTGTCCACAGTCTAGCAAGAGGAGGCCCTACTGGAGGACTTCCCAGACATATTCACAACCAAACCTGGGTTTGCCCAGTCACTGTATTGTTTTGAAACCAGATTGTCCTGTTCAGAAGGGTTCTCCAGAATCCCTGAACTGTTCTGGGAAATAGTGAGAAAAGAAGTACAGAGTATGCTGGACACTGGAGTTGTTGAAGAATCCTCCGGTGAATAGAGTAGCCCCGTTGTATTAGTGTATTAGATTGACAAATTGCTACAGTGGCTGGAGAAAGCAAAATATGTGACACTGGACTGGGCAAAGCAGTACTGGTAAAACCCTCTAGTTCTAGAATCACGGGAGCTAACAGCTTTCATGGCACTGGGGAGTTGTATTAGTTTTGAACCTTCCTCTTTGGGCTCCACAGCACCCCAGCCACCTTTAAGTGGTCCAACTGCTGCAGCCACCTCATGAGTATACCTCATGAGTATACCACTTCATGCCTGAAGTATTCACAAGTACCTGGGAGGAATATCTCTGGTGGATCAGCACAGTATTACAGCTGCTTCAGGCTGCAAGCCTTATGGCAAACCTAGCAAAATACAGCCTCTGCTGTGCAAAAACTTGGTATTTAGTGTATGCTGTAGGCAATGGGGAGATCAGGCTCTTCATTAATAATGTGAAGGCCTTAATGGAGGCCTCAGTGCCAAAAAACAAAAGAAAAATCAAGTCTTTTCTTGGGTTGGCCGGTTATTACCAGTCTTTTATTCCACATTTCTCACAAGGCTTCACTGTGGCAGGTTGCTCCGTGGCAGAATAGGATTGCCCAGGTAGGTGTGTAACTCAGGTTCCCAAGGATGTAGCCAGAGAGGAGCTTTGTATTTGCTGTCTCAAAGTTCAAACTATCCCAAAGTTTATTTGTTAAGGGAAGCAGAGGGCTAGGGAAGAATGAGGTTGTTAACAGATCAGATTGGCCACCTGGGAGGCCTCTGGACCTTCTCTTTGTCCTCCAGGGTCTCTCTACATCAGGCTTTTTTCAACATAGTTTTATGTTTTCAACACACAGTTTCACAAAGAAGGTTTATAAACCATGCTTCTCTGGTCTAGACAGGAGGAGTGACTGATTTGTCTTATTCCAAAACTGTTCCTCTGATTCCTGAGGCTTGAAGATACCATGGTTTAATTTATATTAGTAATGTAGTTTTTTTCTAATGTCTTAGAAGAGGTGATTGACAATGTCAAAATTAGTTTCTTAGCTGTTCATCTTGATTTAAATAGTGCATATTGTTACTAGGTACTACAAGACAGGATGAATTGTCAATATTTGTAATTATCACAATATAATTTGTGGTGTGTTTGCTACTGAGGTTTACATTGAGTTACACTGGGGAAAATCTTATTTGGATGGGATGTATGAGTTTTTATATTTTCATTTGTTTGTTTGTTAAATCAATAAGTGGACCAGATCTAAGTTTTGTCATAGTGTTTTCTTGCAGTTTTATTAGATCTGTGCCATTTATCCTCTATGGTAATTTTGATTTGTTTTGTTTTTAAATATATTTTCTACTATTTTCTCTCCAGTTAATGGAGGTTTTTTAATTTTTATTTTGTTAAAGATAAATTTCTTGGTTCATTCTATTTTTACAGGTGTCGAGGGGAATGTTGTTGCCTTATAGATCATGGCTAGTTTATTTCATAGTTTCAATGCTAATCCTGTTAGAATATGGTTAATAATGTTCTTTATGTCTTATTTTTATGTACAGACGAGAATTTAAATTTGTGCTTTTTTATTTGTCGTATATTTATCCAGTGTTTATTTTGTTTTGTTTTTCCTTCTCTACCAACACTTTTTAGTTCTTCAGTCCAGTAGCTTTTGCAGAAACAGATAAGTTAATACCTGTAACATATTTAAACATATATTTTTTAATCCGATGTTAATACATTATTTTTATTAATAACTGTTTTTTAAAAAGTCAAATAAAAACCCTTTGGATTGCATCTTGTCAGTTTAATCTTTATTGTCTATGCCTTGCAGCATGCACAGTGCACTTGTGTATGAGAATCAGTAATGCTGTCTCACCATCATGTTTCAGGTTTCCGGCAATCCTGATTAGTAAAAGCAAATTCTTAAATCCTTATTCATGCAGAGATGCCATTGACACCTTGATGGGAGCTTTCAATCAGTATGGATTAGAGAATTTGCCTATGGCTTGGGAATTCAAAATTCTCCCAGTTATCCTATTTTCCAATTAATTGCCGCTGTGATTGTTTTAGCGTCTTGAAGGCTGTTGGCATGGCAGCAGCTTGGTTTCTGAGATTATTTACAACACATTTTTTTGAGGTTAGTGTTTTTAAACAGTTCCTTGATGTCCTGTCCTTAGTAATGCAAATTCATTTGGTTGGACTGATAAAGGTAAAAGTGTCCCATTTACAGGCTACTGGCCTCAATGCTCACATCCAGACAAGTACATACATGTGGTATGTGGTACTATAGACCCATCTGCGGTGCCACACACCACACATGCAAGTATTCTCCATGCTGCTAACTTCGGGGGGGAGCTGACCCCAGGAGATCCCAGAGTCAGATAAACCCACACAGAAAAGAGGTGGGATGGTGCATGTGGCAGCAATGTGCGCTGCCCAAAACTGGAGCCTGGCCAGCTACACTCCAGCTGCCAGCCAGATTTCCTGCCATGTGCCCTGGGAGGCCCCTAGCACCCCAGCTAAGGCTGCTGGGGCTCAAAAGTTAGGGCTGAAGTGCAAAACTTCAGAAAGGCTAACTTCAATGTGCTCAGGAGATTAGTTAGTGAGGCATTAAAGCTCAAGAGCACTGGTGAAAATGGGGGTCCAGGAATGGTAGTCATTCCTCAAGGAAGTGATCCTATGGGCACAGAAGGAAACAATCCCATTGCACATAAAAGGGGGCAAAGGGACCAAGAAGCCCTCTTGGCTGAACAGGGAAGTCCAGGAAAGCCTAAGGGCAAAGAAAGAGGCATACAGGCTGTGGAAACAGTGGATAGCTATCAAGGAGGAGTACACCTCCCTGGCTTGCACTTGCAGGGAATCAGTTAGGAAGGCCAAAGCAGGATGAGAACTTAGGCTGGTGAGAAAAATTAAGGACAAGAAAAAGTCCTTCTTCAGGTCTCTAGGGAGCAAAAGGAAGGCACAGGATAGCATAGGACCCCTACAGGACAACCTAGGGCAATTGGTAACAGAGAGAGGGGACAAAGCTGTGCTCTTTGATGAGTTCTTTGTATCTGTATTTCTAGACACAGATCAAGACAAATCTCCCAAATGGATCATAGAGAGACACAGGACAGACACCAGCCTACCAACTGTTAACACAGACTTAGTGAAGGGGCACTTGGAGGGGCTGGATGTGTTCAAATCAGCAGGCCCAGATGAACTTCATCCAAGGAATTGGCAGTGTCATAGAAGAGCCTTTGGCATGACTGTTCGAGCACTCATGGTGCTCCGGTCAGGTCCCAGAGGACTGAAAAAAACCCAATGTGGTCCCTATTTTTAAGAAGGGGAGGAGGGATGAACTGGAAACTATAGGTTTCTCACCTCTATCCTTGGAAAACTCCAGAAAAAATAATTAAGGATCACATTTGTGGGAGCTCAGCAAGGGAAATAATGCTGAAAGGAAATCAGCATGGGTTCATTGCAGGTAGATCTTACCTGACTAACCTTGTTTCTTTTTATGGCCAGGTCACAAAATGCTTAGACATAGGAGTTGAGGTAGATGTCATCTACCTAGACTTTAAGAAGGCCTTTGATACAGTATTGCATTCCATTCGCGTAAATAAACTGACAGGCTGTGATGCAGATGATTACATGGTCAGGTGGGTGGCAAATTGACTTAGGGGTTGCACCTAGAGAGTGGTGGTGGATGGGTTGGTATCAACCTGAAAAGATGTGGGCAGTGGAGTCCCACAAGGCTCAGTCTTTGGACCTGTGTTATTCAATGTCTTCATCAGTGACTTGGACGAGAGCATGGAGAGCACCCTGTCCAAGTTTGCAGATGATACCAAATTATGTGGCAAAGTTAACACACCAGAGGGTAGGAAATGGATCCAGGAGGATCTGGACAGGTTGGAAAAATGGGCAGAATGAAATAGGATGCAGTTCAACAAAGACAAGTGCAAAGTGCTGCACCTGGGCAAAAAGAACCAACAGTACACTTACAAGCCAGGGACTATCCTTCTCAGCAGTGCAGTAATGGAAATGGATCTTGGAGTCAGAATTGACCCCAAGATGAACATGAGCTGTCAATGTGATGAAGCGATCAACAAGGCTAACCACACTTTATCATGCATTAGCAGATACATGACAAACAGGTCTAGGGAGGTGATGGTTCCCCCCATGCGGCATTGGTCAGGCTGCAGCTGGAGTACTGTGTCCAGTTTTGGGCGCCGCACTTCAAGAGGGATGCAGAGAATCTTGAGAGGGTTCCAAGGAGGGCTACTCGTGGTCAGAGGCTGGCAGGCAAGGCCTTACGAGGAAAGACTGAAGAAGCTAGATTTCTTTAGCCTTCACAAGAGAAGGCTGAGAGGTGATCTGTGGCTGCCTATAAATTCATTAGGGGAGGGCGGCAGGGAATAGGAGATGCTCTATTTACTAGGGCATCCCCTGGAGTAACTAGGAACAATGGCCACGAATTGATGGAGAGCAGATTTAGGTTGGACATTAGAAAGAACTTCTTCAAAGTAAGGATTGCCAGAATCTGGAATGGGCTTCCAAGGGAGGTAGTGCTCTCCCCTACCTTGGGGGTCTTCAGGAGGAACTTGGACAAGCACCTAGCTGGGGTCATCTGACCCCAGCACTCTTTCTTGCCCAGGGCAGCAGGTCAGACTCAATGACCTGCTGAGGTCCCTTCTGACCCTAACATCTATGAATCTATGAATCCCACTGGGCATAAGGAGGAATGGGATGGGTGGAAGTTTGAAGGTGTTAAGCTGAATTATTTGCATAAAACCAAAGGTTGGCTTTTGCTTTTACTGTCTTGCCTTTTTATTTTGGAATGATTTGGACAATGAAGAATCAGTAGGGTTTTTCTAGATCAGTATCAAACTAGTTCAGACTTGAATGTTTTGTATTGTTTTGTTTTAAACTTCCTATGAAGGGTACTATCTGAGAATAATACTATCAAAGAGTAATTCATTAAGAGGAGCTCGTCAGGTTTTGGGTTGACTGGCTTGTGTCCAACCAGGTCCTTGAAGGTTCTAGATATACATTGTGCATTTAAAGAAATGTTTCTTAGTCTCTTTTACAAATATTATTAAGTAAGTAAAAGACTTAATAGCAAAGGTATTATCAATATTGATCAGAACCAGGAGTGTCAAACTCATTTGGCACTGCAGTGGCACAGGACCAGTCCATGGGCCTGACAAATAGTATGGGGCCAGCCTTGGGGGCTGGATTGGGCCCACAGACCCCTCCCACCTGCTCCCCTGCCCCTAGCATGCTCAATTCAGCACCCACAGTGCCTGTTTTGGCTGGTTCAGGATGTGAGTTTCATGCAGTGACTACTCCAACTGGTTCAGGGTGGGCACATGTATCACATGCTGGAACAGGTGGCTCAGTCCTGAGCCAGCCAAAGCAGGTGCAGGTGCTGGATCCAGCACATGGGAGGACCCCTTCCCTCTCCCCTCCCCCCTGTACACACACACACATGCTGGATCAGGGGAGTGAGTCTCACTTCCATCCCTGGCAAGTTGGTAGAATATATAATAAAAAATAAAATCAACAGTCATATGGACATATATGATCTCTTGGGGAAGAATCAGCATGTTTTTTATGAAGGTAAATCCTACCAATCTGCTGGATTGGGGTCCTGGAGGAATTTGTGCTGGGTCAGCATTCCTCAACTATGACCTGGAAATGTGGGTATACAGTGAAATTCCAAGTTTGCAAATGATACCAAATGATTCTGGGCAGTCAAGTCCCAACCTGGTGAAGAGGAGCTGCAGAAAGATCTCATTAAGGCAGAAAAAGAAAGATCTTATTTAGCTAATGGCAGATGAACTTCAATGTCAATAAGTGCAAGGTCGGGTAAATATAACCTCAACTATACACACACAGTGCTAGTTCTGAATGAGCTGTTGCAACTCAGGAAAGAGACCTTGGAGTCTGTATATATTTCTTTAAAAATGTCAGCACAGAATGCAGCAGTGACCAAAAAAGCCAGTACAATGCTGGGTATCATTAAGAAGGAAATTGAAAACAAAACATAAAACATCATTACGGCACTATACAAATCCATGGTGTAACAGTATTTTGAATACTGCCTACAATTCTGGCCTCCGCTTCTCAAAAATAATGTAGTACAATTAGAAAGGTACAGAGAAGAACAAACAAAATAATCCGGGGCATGAAGCAATTCCCATTCCAGGAGAAATTAAAAAAGGTAGCATTCTTTTGTCTGGAAAGGAGAAGGCTGAGGTGAATCTATAAAATCATGAAGGGTGTGGACCAAGTTAATGGGAAACTACTGTTCACCAAGTCTCAGGATACTAGAATTAGGGGAACCCACTGCAATTAGTAAGAGATAGGTTTAAAACTAATAGGGGAAAATAGTTGTTTATGCAATGCATAGATTTAATTTTATATAAATATTATGCAATGCATTAAGTTGTACAATTCATTGCCACAGGAGATAAGAGGAATATAGCACAGCTAGGTTCAAAAAGGGACTAGATAAATTCATGGATGATAGCTCGATTAATGGATATTGAACAGGATAGTTGCAGATGTTTCCTCTGGCATCTCTAAACCAATGCCAAGAGGAGTATTGAATAGGGATAAATCACTCTAGAGATATCTGGTTCAGTGCTCTCCCTCTATAATGTCTGCTTTTGCTACTCTCAAAAACAGAATATTGGGCTAGATGGATCGCTGGTCTGACACAGTATAGCACTTAGGTTTTTATGTTCCTCACCAAGCCAAATGTTGGAAGCGTCTTTTATTCTGTAGTAATGTTATAGCCTTGATGACCCAGACTGGAGGAAGAGTATATCATTGTACACCCTGACAGCTTGGATAGCAGCAAATCATAGCATTTGCTAATGCCTATTAGCACGTTTTTTCCTTCATCATTATTAAATTAAGCTTAAAACAAACCTTTCTGATGGTTGCTTAATTTAAGCCTGTCAAAAGGCCAGAGGGTGGTGTTTATAATTTAGCATCAGTGCTACTCCTAGGTATCCTTCTTGGAAAGAAAAGGTCATCAGGCTGATTCCTTAGACATTTTTGCTGGGTGCAGTTAGTGGGCATGTCTGCATGTGTGATGAACAGCGCTGTTGTTACTGAGCAGTCATTTAATACTTGCTTAAGCAAGCACTAAATGCACAGTAACTGGCACTACTGCACAGTCTGGATGCCGCACAACTATTTTTGAGGCTGCTGTGCAGCAGCATCAGTGTCACAGTTCATGCCTGGCCACACTACATCACTGCAGTAACAAGCTATGGTGATGTAGCTCATCACTATGACGACCTAGCATCTCATGTCGATGAGCTCAGTAAATGCCACTTGCCTTACCATGGAGAATTACTGTATGGTGAAGAGCCTGAGTGCCAGAAGGAGAAATGTTAAGACCTTTATGTCAATGGGTGGTTATGACAGTTGACAGGAGAGTTCAGCCACTCTAGAGAAAGCAGAGATGTCCACAAAATTCAAGCTGATGCAGAACAGTGGATAATACCCCACTTTCAACTACATGAATAGTGAAGTTAAAGGATATAAGTCAGCCACTGGGATCCCTGCTGTCTCTGATCTCTCCTAGTTGCAGGTCTTCTGCCGTAACTGCTGTGCTCTTATCAATCAAGACAAAATGTCTTTTTTTTGGAGTCAGAATAAACAACATGTTTTCCAGGTATCTGCATAAACAGCCCTTAAATCAGCTGTGTTTGTAATGTGATTTTCTGCTCCATTCTCCTCAAAAGACAAACCAGGTATGGAATGTGTCAGTGCTGGTATCTTTGTTTTGTGATATAACTGGAAGAAGGCACTTAAACATGAAAAGTGTGTCAAACAAACTGAGGCAGAAATCATTTGCAATCTTTGTTCAGAGGCTGATTGGAGTTGTTGGGGCACCAGCAGACATAACTGTTGACGTGTTCCATTTTAACGATGTTTTCTATTAAACAACTTCTTGTTTCCTTGTAATTTCTAAATTGAATGGACTTGATATTGACAGGTAATATTTTAATGGATCGATTGATTAGACTGGCACAATGAATTAGCCATCAATTTGACAGCCATATAGCATTATGCTCTGTATCTGTTTACTCAGCACTAGGTGAAATGCAGAAGTCTATTGAAAATCAGATTTCCATGCTGCTTTGTCAAAGCAAATTTAATCACAGCCAGAACATGTGGCATCCATCATTTCCACTTCAGAAGGCATCAACAGGCACAGATCAGCAACAAGGAGCACTGCTGCCACTGCTGTCTTCCACTCACATGAAAATTAAATTTAACTATAGATTTTTGATAAATGATGCAGTCAAGACGATCAAACATAATGACTAAGTGTTCTATATTAAAGCAATCCCCAATGGCTTCACAGTTGGAAGCAAGGTCTTATTCACTATGGCCTTGAGCTCTGCATCTGAACTGAGATGGCACAATACGAGCTTTAATATTTTGCCTTTCTGGTTCAGGATTGGAGGTTTTCCACACCTCCCCCCACTCCCCAGAATATTAAGTGTTCGGGTGCTTATGTGCATTCTAATGCCCAACTACATTCTTTCTCATTTATTTTCCCATTTCTTCTTCTTCCCCCTTACTTCATTTAACGTAGACACAACTTTGTGCCCTCGTTTTTTCACTCTTCCAAAGGGTGGCAAACAGACAATTGCCTCTCAGAAATCACAAACAATTTAACACAAGGTACTTAACAAGGTGACTAGAACAGCGATTCTCAACCAGTTGCTGGGGCACCCTGGCATACCATGCGATCTTTTGAAGGCTGTTGCAAAGTATGAGGAGATAAGGTGTGAGGAGATAAGTGCAGACTCAAACTTGTTCCTGCTTAGCCGTTGTCCTCCCCACAGTGTCTCAGCCCTCTACAGGGAGGTAAGTGTTGTAATAAATAAATTAGTTTTTACAGAAGTTATGGAGGTGTGCCTTGAGTCTAAAAGGTTGAGAATCTCTAGATTAGAGAGAGTGAATGGAGCCCTCTTCATGACCTAAGATTATGCATTTTATTAAAAAATAAAAAGGAGGTTAGGAGGTGTGCCCAAGATTTTTGGCTGAAACTCTGTGATATATTCAGAAAGCAGATGATAGCCATGGAATGTATGAAGGCATCGAATGAGCAATCAGTCCAGTCAAGAAGAAAACAGCTCTGCTGAAAGACTTAAATAGAAATGTCGTCACTGATTAACAAAAACAACTTGAATGTTGGATTGAACACTATGGAATACTATACTCTATTGAGACTGAAATCAAACATGAAGAGCTTGAAGGATTACCACAGTTTGAAGTTATGATGGATTTGGACAACAAGCCTACATTAGAAGATTTACAAAAAGCTATTAAATCGATTTCTGGGAACCAGGCATCTGGCAAACAACTGTTTGCCTGCTGAAATCTATAAATGTGCCAATGACAAATTACTTTGAAAGCTCCATGAAGTTAAGCTGCTCTATTAGAAAGAGGAAGTGGTACCGCAAGATTTCAAAGATGCTTGGTTTATACAATTATACAAAACCAAGGGGGATAGAAGGGACTGTGACAACTATAGAGGTATCTCCCTGTTGAATACCATTATAAAAGTTGTCATTCACATTATGTTCCCTATGTTGCAATCTCTAGATGAAAGAATCTAGCCTGAAAGTCAGTGTGATTTTTTGCTCAGGATGCTCTACCATTGATATGATATTTTCAGTCAAGCAACTTCAAGCGAAGTGTAGAGAAAAATGAATACCACTGTATGTAGCCTTTGCCAATCTGATAAAGGCCTTCAGTAAAGTCAACAGACAGGGCCTTTTTACTGTTTTGAAGAAACTGGGTTGTTCCCCCAAACTATTGAACAGCATAAGAGGAAGATCAGGGAAAGTATGGGTCCTTTACTAAACAGGGGAGGCAACCTGGTGACAGATGATACAGAAAAGGCTGAAGTACTCAATTTCTATTTCACCTCATTCTTCACAGGCAAGGTCAGCTCCCAGACTTCTGCACTTGGCAGCACAATTTGAGGAGGAGGTGAGCAGCCATCAGTGGCAAAATAATAGGTGTAAGAGACTATTTAAAAAAGCTGGATATGGACAAGTCCATGGGGCCAGACAGGATACACCGAAGGGTGCTGAGGGAATTGGCTAATGTGATTACAGAGCCACTGGCCATCATCTTGGAAAACTCATGGTGTTTAGGAGAGGTACTGGATGATTGGAAAAGGGCAAATATAATGCCCATCTTTAACAAAGGGAAGAAGGAGGTTCTGGGGGACTACAGACCAGTCACCCTCACCTCAGTCCTTGGAAAAATCATGCAGCAGATGCTCAAGGAATCCATTTCTAAGCAGTTGGAGGAGAAGAAGGTGGTTAGGAACAGTCAGCATGTTCACCAAGGGCAAGTCTTGCCTGACCAACCTTATTACTATCTATGATGAGCAGGGATCCTGGTTTTCTCTGATTTAAAAAAACTCCATTTTATGGATTTAAAAAAACCACAAAATCCACATTTCCCCTGATCTCTCTCTCCCTCTCTCCCTACATATATATATATTAGGGGAAACTGTGTATTTGGGGGTACTTTTTTAATTCAAAAATTGGGGAATATTTTTATCAGAGAAAATTAGGATCCTTGATGATGAGACAACTGGCTTTGTGGATGTGGGAAAAGTAGTGGATGTGATATACCAGGACTTTAGCAAGGCTTTTGATACAGTCTCCCACAATATTCTCACAAGCAAGCTAAGGAAATAAGTGCTGGAAGAACAGACTGTAAGGTAGTCAATGGCCTGATGTTTAGTTAGCAGCCGGTATCATATGGAGTCCCCCAGGGGTCAGTCTTGGGGCTGGTTTTGTTCAACGTCTTCATCAATGTTCTGGAAGATGGCATTGAGTACACCCTCAGCAAGTCTGCAGATGACACCAAGCTGTGAGGCGCAGTAGATATGCAGGAGGGTAGGGCTACATTTTAGAGAGACCTAGACAAATCAGAGAATCGCACCAAAAGATATCTCATGAGGTTCAATAAGGACAAGTGCAAAGTCCTGCACTTAAGATGGAACAGCCTGTATCAGTACAGGCTGAGGACCAACTGGTTAAGCAGCAGCTCTGCAGAAAAGGGCCTAGGGGTTACAGAGGACAAGAAGCTGAATGCGAGCCAACCATGTGCTCTTCTTCCAAAGAAGGCTAATAGAATAGTGGGCTGCATTAGTAGGAGCATTGCCAACAGAGCTAGGGAAGTGATTCTTCCCCTGTATTGGGTGCTCAGAAGGCCACATCTGGAGTAATGTGCTCAGTTTTTGGCTTCCCACTACAGAAAGGATGTGGACGATTTGGAAGGCAATGAAAATGGTTAGGGGGCTGGGGCATATGACTTCTGAGGAGAGGCTGTAGGAACTGGGCTTATTTAGTTCAGCCTGGTACAGCTCTGAAGGTAAGGGTTTTATTCCCCTTGTGCCCCCAAACCAACCTTGGGGCTTCCTGGGGTTGCTGCATTGGGACTGGCTCTCCAGCTGTTCTGTTTCAGCCACCTCGAGGCTTGTCCCCTCACCGGTGAGGCAGCTTGCCTTACAGACGCTGAGAGGAAGGGAGCAAACAGGGATTTTCTCCCTCTTAACTCCCCCTGCTTCTCTACACATGGACAGTAATAATAGCATTTATGTTTGAACCAGACTAGATGGAGACTTGTTCAACATCACACGGTTTAGAGCAAAAACCAAGGTGAAAGAGCTGGTTCTGAGAGATTTGCTGTTTGCAGATAATGCGCCTTTGGTTACCCAAAGTGAACCTTCCCTGCAAAATGTCTTGGGCAGTTTTTATTAGCCATGCAAGAACTTCAGATTAACAATTAGTCTCAAGAAGACTGTGATCATATACCAAGGCTTGAAAGAACCAATGGCTGACATCACTTTGAAGGTTAAATCTCTTGATGTCATTGACAGTTTTTGCTATTTGGGTTCTACAATCAGCAGGAATCTTGCCCTTCAGACTGAATTGACTAACAGCATCAGAAAAGCAGCTAAGAATTTCAGGCTATTACAGAAAATGTGCATGAAATAACAAGCTATCAACTAAAATGAAGATACAAATCTATGAAGCTTGCATGCTGTCATCCATGCTTTATGGTTCAGAAGCATTGACTACATATGCTAGGCACATCAGGAGACTGAACAGCTTCCATATGAGATGTCTGCATAAGATCTTGAAAATAAAGTGGGAAGACAAAATGCCAAACAGAGTACATGTTGCTTTGCCTCATACCTGGATCATAGCAATTTTCACAATAGGTAGGCACTTATCTTCTGAAACTGAGGTGCTCCTAGATACGCATGGATGAGGAAGGCTGAGTGCTCGGGAATTTCACAGACCAAGACAGTATGTGTTAGATTAATTTAGGCACCTCTGGGGTTAAGTGGTCACGGGGTGAGCGTTTCCTAGTTCACAGTTTTGGATTAATGTCCCATAGAATCTACTTGAATGCTGTTTCAGCCACTGGAATTACTTCTTTGAATCTTGTTTTGTCTCCTGAACATAAATTCAGGAGATCTGATGAGGCCTTATGAAGATTTCATCTAGTTACTGGTTTGATCTGTAACATTGCTTCAATGTTGAGCTCTTGCTAATATCCGATTACAGTAAAGGTTCTGTTATCTGGCATCTTAGAAGCTGTGGTGCTTCCGGTTTCTCTGAGCTCCCATGGCTCGGGGCAAAGCCCCCTGTGCTGCCAAGCCCCCATGGCCCGAGGGCATAACAGGCTGTGCAGGGCTGTATGGGACCTGCCTCCCTGCGGGCTCCATGGGAGGGGCGGCAATGCCATGGGAGGGGCAGAGGGACACCCCAGATGCGGTGTGAGAAGCAGTGACTGGGGCCACTCAATTAACTGGTATATTTTGTCATCCGGTATCCCCTGTTTCCGGGGGGTGCCAGATAACAGAGCTTTATTGTAGATACCAATACATCTTCTACTTTTTCACATTCCTCCTAGCATTGATAAGTGTGTATAAATTTAACTTTCTTTTGTAGAAGTACTATTTATTGTACCTTAAATTGTTTCATTTAATAATGATACATCTTGAAGTTGATTCACAGTACTACAGTAGTAAAAATCTTATTTCTCCTTGTGCTTTTTTTTTTTAAACTAATGGAATCCATCTACTCCTTAAGTGTCTGGATTGATAATATACCTCAATGATCCCTCTCTCCCAGCTGGATGAGTCTATAAAGCATATTAACATTCATCCTTTGGTTTCTGTTACTGTATGAGATCAAATATCTTTTTGCATTCTTGAAGTATTTATATTCCTGAAGATACTGTAATTAGAAGTGTGTAGAATAAAAAGATGATTCATTTTGACTGTAGCTGTTCAGTCTATCCAGGAAATATTAGTGTTGTTCTACATAGCAAGTAAGGAATTAAAATTAAGATCATTTATTTGGCCTGTATTACTTGATGACTATGATAAGAGTTATTTATTAAATTGTTCCTGTACTAAATCTAGTTTATTGATTATCCATTGTATTTTGATACCAACATTTTCTAGACTTGTTTCAACCTTGCATCTTACCAAAGTGATCTAATTCATTACTTTTTTGTTCAAGGAAATTTTAACTCTTAGTTAATAACAATACAAAGTGCAATTTTATATTGGGTACCTGCCATTTTTCTTAAGTTATCAATTTTATTTTTTTCCATGGTTAGTGAAGAAGGGAGAATTACATCCTTGCTTAATGCCTCTTTGCCAATATGAAAAAATTGTCTCCTTTCAATAAGTTATTTATTCATCTAAGGTACTAAATCCCATTGAACCTCAACTAGGGTGCCAGAGTACCTTTGCTGGCCCCAGCAATATAAAAAGATGCTCTGGTGAGCAGCTCAGGGTTACTTCCCTTCAGGAGCTTCTGAGGCCTGGTCAGGTGGTATCTGGGGACACTACCCCTTGTGCCAGCTGAACTGCTGAAGCATCCTTAACCCATAGTGGTTCCTGCACCCTCTATCTACTGCAGGAGTCTGGCAGTGGGGGCTACTGCATGGCTGTGATCTGCTGCCACCTGCAACAGCATCTGCCCCCTTGGACCTGCGGCCCCATGGCTGCACTCCTGCCAGACCCAGACAGGGACCGCATGGCTGCCTGGGATCTGGTATGGGTATTGCAGCAGAGCCATCTGCATCTCTGGGTCAGCTGCCAGTGGGTCATGGCTGCACAGTTGGTCTTTGGGTGGCACTACTGTCATGTCTCCTAGTGTTCCCATTCTGCCATCTGGGCAGCTATTGCCCAGAAGATGTACCTGTTGCAGTGGCCCACTTTGAACTGTCCAAGTGGGACCTCCTGGCCCCAAATGGCTAGGTTAGCCACCTCATCTGCCCTCCTGCTGGGTCCCTGGTGCTGGCCTTGGGCAGGAATCTCTGCCTGGGTTCTGCCACTTGCCTTACCAGCAGGGATCCTGGTGTTCCCTGTTTAAAATGGCAAATTCTCTGATACCCACCCCCCCAAATTATCTCATTAAAACACCTCAAATCTGTGCTCTTCCACAATTAAATTTAAATGCCACAATATAGAGAGAAATCAGTTCAGCAATGTTTTACTGGTATATTTACAGGTGTAAAGGAGTTTGGAAGCCTACCAGTGCCATTATTATCATAATAAAACAAATTCTAAATATCTATACACTTTGGCATTTGCTTTCGTTTTTTTTATGTTAGAAAAATCAGAGCTGCCCCTGCCCCCTTCACTCACCAGGATGTGTGGCACTGAGGAATACTGATATGCTATTTCCCTGGCCCTTGCCCCTCACTCCCAAACCACAACCCCACCTGTGCCCCTGACTCCTGACTCACAGCCCCTGCTTGCTCCCATTAGCTCCCCCCTGGCAGTAGCTCTGTCCTAGCACCAGGACATGAGTCCAGCTGCAGCTGTTCCATACTGCTTTGTGTCTCTGAGCAGTGCCAGCCCTTGCTTTTCTGCTCCCTGTGCCAGACCCCAGCATTCCCCATGCTATTCCTGGGAAGCCCTCAACTTGTGCTCAGGAGCTAGGCTGGGTAAGCCCCTTCCCTTCCAGGCTGCTTCCCCCTGCACAGGCTGCTGTAGGGGGGCAGAGGGTCTCTAAGCCCAGATCTGGCAGCCTCTCCTACCCAGAGTGCTCTCCCATGCCTGGCCTCCATCTCCTTCTCTCTCTGTCTCACAAACCCCTGCTGCCACCTCCACCCCTATTCCCAGCCCATCACATCCACCAAGTGGTTTCTGGGACCAGGAGTCCCCACAGACTGGGGCCAATGTCCCAGCACTGGTGTTGGCATGGGGTAGGCCTGCAGTGAGGCAGTTGCCTCTGCAGTCACGGCTCCCACCAGCAATTCCTGTCCTATCTGGCAGCTGGGCATGCAGAGTATGAGACATGTGGAGAGATGTTTTGGAGGGAGGGAAGGGGTGTGGTGGGGTGGGTATGGGTTTGGGGTGAGTTTGGGAGATTTTGTGAATGAGTCTAGGAGTGGGTCTGGGCTTTGTGGGGGTGAGGTTTGTGGAGGCAGTGTGGGACTTCTGTGGTGATCTAGGGTATTGTGGGGTTTGTGAGTGTGGGGTATGTGGGTGGGGTTTTGTGGGCATGGTGTGGGGTTTTTGGGTGGATTGTGGGAGAATTTGTGGGTGTGGGGGGACAGTATGGGAGTTGGGAGGAACTGTCGGGGTGGGGAGGACTGCTTGGGAGGGGTGGGTCCTCTGACTTCCCCCCCACATGGCTCACAGGCCCCCCATATGGCCCACAACTGCCCCACCTGGCCCTCCTGTATGGCCCACAGTCCCCCTGCAGCAGCAGTAGCAACAGCCTGCTCCTGGCAGAGACCCCTGGCAGTGTGGGGCTGCTTCAGACCATGGCTGCACATGGCACTGGCCTGAACCCACCTGTGTGCCCTCGCACAGAACCAGGCCAGATCCTGCTGTCACCTGGGTCTTCCAGCACTGCAAGCAGAAGCCTCACATCCTCATGCCGGATTATACTTCCATGTGCTCCAAGTGTCGTCAGGCCAGGCTGGCTCCATGCAGGCAGGATCCATCCTGGCCCGATGGTGTGTGCCTTCTGTCTGTGGTGATGAAAACCCAAGGTGACAACAGGAGCTGTTCTGGTTCTGTTCAAGAGCATGCGGGCTGGGTTGGGCCAGTGCCATGTGCAGCCACTGGCCTGAGGCAGTCCACTGCTGCCGGGAGGGGCCATGTGGAGGGGGGCGGGGGGACCCACCCCTCCCGAGCAGTCTCTCCCACCCCCACAGTGCCTCTACCCCCACACAATATCCCCCACACAGCCCCCCCACCCCC
>NW_017728906.1:107969051-107974223 GCF_001723895.1 Crocodylus porosus | reverse complement strand
CCCCATGTCCCTACTTACCTGGGACAGCACCTGGGTCTATCCACTGCTGCAGCCTTGCCCTGCTCCTGCTTGTCTCAGGACACTGAGGCAGCATGCTTGGCAGGAGGGACAAAGGGCAGCCATAGGCATGCTCTGGCTGGGTGCCAGAGCATCTCTGTTGAGGACCCAGCCTCCGGTTGCTTTAGGGCATGCTTCAGGACTGTGCCTTACACCACTTTTTTCTGGTGTGTTTTTTTTTTTGATACCAGGTTTTAGAGCCCGCACTGCAAATATGCAGTGTGGGGAACATTTCTTTCTTCCTAGTGTGCCTCTTGTGGTGTCTCAAACTACTTTGAGGTGCCACAACAGGCACGTGCATGCTTGTGTGGATATGTCCAGGGATTTCAAATAGGAATCCCTAGTGTTAAAAACATTCTGACTTGTTGTGGTCTTTTTGAGTTCTTTGCAATTCTTCTGTTGCAAAGAACTCATAAAGACCACAGCAGGTCAGAATGTTTTTAACACTATGGATCCCCATTTGAAACCTATGAGTTTTTCTTGTGAATTATGCTTGTACATCTAACAGTGCTATTTTTCTGTAGTTAAAAAACTAGTGAAAATTAGTTGCTGGCATTTTCTGGGGTGTGCCCTGAATCTATCAAGGGTGCTTTGAGTCTACTGAGTGGTGCCTCAAGTCTGAAAAGGTAGAGAGTCACTGTATTAAACAATATATGATATACAAAGGCAAAGAATTTCAGCTAACTCCAAGGCTTTTTCAGCAACTCATGTTAATATTTTGCATAAATCCTTTTTTTAATATGGTAATATAGGCAAGTTCTAATTGTCTGTTATATAGAATTCATGTCTCATATCTCTGGATCTAGATAAGTGGTTTTTTAAGGTAGCCAATATTTTTAAACTATGAGGGAGTAGAAGTAGATTGCGTGATCTGTTTTACAATGTGAAAAAATGAATGAGCAATGTAAATATCTACTACTGGGTCCAAAAACATATCTGAAATTACCAGTATTTTATTTCCTTTAAAAAAATTCCATATATATGTCTTAGCTGAGGATTTATCTGCTTTTAAATTTGAAATATTTGTCCTTGCCTTTTTATTCTTAAGGACTGCTGCCACTAAATAGATTTGTCTCTTCAGTTCCATAAATCTGGAAAAGTTAGTACTCTGACTAGTAGTAACTTTTCCTTCTTTCTGGATTTTCAGACTTGACATAGTACTCTGTAAAACCAGTGCTTACTTCTTTGGATTCTAATTAACTGATCTCTTGTAAAATTTTTCCCTGCATCTCATGATATGCCCCTTTTTCATGACTCCACATTTCCTCTATATAAGCCCAAAGGGAAGAAGAGGAAGTGTTTGGGCACTGGGCATAAGGACAGACATTACACACAAACTGGTTTAAGTGATCAGAACCTGGTTTAAACTTGTAATAGAACATGTTTTCAGTACACATAAACCAATTTGAAAATGGCTGAAACTGATTTGAGATAAACCTGGTTAAATGTAGTATCAGACTTAACTGATTTGGGTCAATCCAGTTTATGCAATATCTGTCCCAGACCCCTTGCTGGTTTAAGATAAACTAGACTTCCCCTGTATCCCAGTATGCTCTCTGGGCTGGGTGAGGCTCTCTGCAGAGCTCGCCCCTCCCCTCTGCTCCCTGGCTGCAGGTCCAGCAGAGACTTGCAGACACAGAGTATCTACCTGGCTTCTCCCTGCTAAGCAGGGATTATTCCTCCTGCCCCTCTGCCTTATGCAGACACCTCAGCATTAGCTAGAGCATATACTGGCTGTGGTCTGTGCTGTAGGAGATGACAAAAGAAGACAGGCTTTTTGGAGCTAATCAACAGGTAGTTTAATGTCCTTCCTTAGAAGAGCTGTTTAAGAAGAGCTCCATTAGCTAATGGAGAGAGTGTTTATCAACCAATTAAGAAAAGAAAGCCTGAGTTAGGGGTGATAAACATTCCCTGCTGGGCAGCTCAGGAGGGAAAGGAATAATAAGAGCATCTACCAAGGCTTGGCCATGCCTCGCTCAACTCTGTAGAAGTGAAGGGAAGGCTGTTCAAGTGCCCCCCAGCTTCTACCCTGAGCCACTACAGGCATGTGCCTGTATTTCTGGAATGAAAAGGGAATGTCTATCCACCTCCAAATCAGTTCAAGCTTTGCAGATTAGACACATATATGTCTTCAGGTTCACATCCTTATAGGGAAAGTTGCTTTTTTATGACTTTTTTAATGAACAGTACATATGTAAGGATAGTGGGTTCTTTTATATTTCCATGTATATAACATCTCACATAGATGAGATCAAACCCAAAATTCTTGGCAGCATTTCTTGGGCTTTTGCCTAGGCTGTTTATCTCCCTACCTCCTTCTGTAAGTGCCACACTTACAGGGATGAAGAGAGGCTCCATACGCTGATATTTGTCAAGCTCTCTATATTTATCTAGCCACCACAACATTTTTGAGGGTTTTACTTGCATCTGCTCATTTCAAAGGCTGAGAAAATGATAAGCCAACGAGTCTCAGCTCCAAGATTCAAAAAGTGACATTTTGTTTTTCTTTATAGTATTCTGCTACAAAGTGAATATACGTCTGTGTAGCAGATAGCCCACTCACTTTGCTAGAGACCACGGTCCTTTGGTGCCTTTCTTGAGCAATTTAGCTTTAGGTATTTGTAGAACACGTACCATTCATACTTTCTCAAAGGAATACACTATCATCACCATTTTTAGGAGTGATGCCAACTTTAAAATTATGCTTGCAGACTCTGCAGATAGTGTGTGAGCCCAGCATTTTTAGATACTGATTAGGAAATACACAACATGGAGGAAAGGTGTGTAATCACTAGAAGAAAAAAAATGGTTACTTACATTCTGCAAGTGTTCTGGGAAATGTTATATGTATCTATTTTATGATCCAGCCTCCTTCTTCTCTGCTTCAAAATTAAGTTTCATACAAAACTAAGGGAGTCTTGGGGCAACTCTATCCCTTACAGACAGTGGAAGTGAAGGACACATGCTGCACCCTCTATGGGTACTTCTATGCCAGGGGTGGGCAATTATTTCAGGCAGAGGGCTGCTTACCCAGTTTTGGCAGGCTGTCAAGGGCCACATAAATAGCCCTGCCCCTTGACAGGTACCCCGCCCCTTAACAGGTGCTGCACCCCCTGGTCACCATCTGGGGACCAATGTCCCAATGTCTTTGGTCCTAAGACATTGGGACATTTGTCCCATGTCCCAGGGCCAGCACCTGTGGGGCCCAAAGCAGGGCACAGGCTGGCAGGGGTCTGTGGAGCCAGGCTGGGCTGTACCAGCGGGGAAAGCGGGGAGTTGGCCTGGTTCTATAGAGTCCTGCCAGCTGGGACCCTGAGCTTCTGCCATCCTGCTCTAGGTCCTGCTGGCACTGGCCCTGCTGCACTGGTGCGGGCCCTGTGCTCCCACTGGCTCCCTGCCCACTCAATCCCAGTGCCCCCCAGCCCCATGGTACAGGCAGGGGGCAGCACATAGCCCTGACCCCTTGCTCGCTGGCGGGGAAGAAGATGGTGCTGACCATGGAGAAAAGTTGCCTCTCACCCACCCCATGGCTGGCGGTCCCTGATGCAGGCACTTGCAGCCCATGTGGGGCTACCCTGAGCAGGCACAGGCAGCCCCACGTGGGCTTCAAGTAGCTGCAGCATGGGGCACTGTCCATGGGGTGAGTGAAGGGCCAATTTTCCCTGTGCTCAGCACCAGCTTGTAATCCGGCCCTGCTGCCAGCCTGGGCTCTGTGCTGGCTCCGGGCTTGCCCGTTGGGGCTGCAGGCAGTGGCAGCAGCTGCGGACCCCCGACGTGCCACGTCAGGCAGTGTTGGCTGCTGCTGCCCACCTGGAGCTCGTGCACTGGGCAACCTAGAGGCGGCGGTGGCAAACACTGCCCAGCATGGCAAGCGAGGGGGCCGCAGCTGCTGTCACAATGTGCAGCCCCAGCAGGCAAACCCGGAGCCACGTGGGGCCCAGGCTGGCAGTGGGGCAGGGTTACCAGGTGGTGCTGAGTGCAGGGGGGGAGAAGGCGGCTTCTCACCCGCCCTGTGGCCAGTGGCCCACGTGTCAGCCACTTGCAGCCCACCTGGAGCTGTGTGTGCCTGCTCTGGACAGCCCCACATGGGCTGTGAGCAGCTGCAGGAGGGAGCGTTGGCCATGGGGCGGGGAAGGGCCTCTTTCCTCTACACAGGGAAGGAGAGAAATATTAATTTCCTAAATTTTTGGGGGCCCCACAGACTGGATGAAATGGCTTCATGGGCCAAATCTGGCCCATGGACTGTATTTTTCCCACCCCTGTTCTATGGAAAGCTCTTTAGCTCTTGTGCACTGGAGACGCACTCAAAGTGAAATAAATGTGTGCAGTACCCCTCAAAGAACAATAGTTCTAAAAGATAATTTACCATTTTATATATATAGATTTATTTCCATGAATCCCAAATATTATGAAGTTGCATCAGCATCATGGAGTGTTTGTGTGGTGTGTCCAGAGATACTCTTTACTGCACTAATAGTGAAAGGTCATGGAAGTGATCTCTCTCTCCTGAGAAACACAAAAACAGGGGGACTAGAAATGGAGAGCATAGGATGAGAAACTGCATGTCACAACTTGCAGAAATGATTGATAGCTCAAAATGAGTGCTGGTTTTGCTAGGTGAAAGCAGAAATGCATGAATATAAAATGAAATATTGTGAACTTAGTGTTTCATCTTTCTTGGCTTTCCCCTTCCTGACTGCCTTCTTTTCTGCCTTCCTTCCTACTTGCTTGCTTGCTTTCTTGCTTGCTTTACTTTGCTTTGCTTCTATATGTGTATTGTATTCTCCCTGCCTTTAAAACCTCTCTGTCAAACTCCTCATTTGGTACTTAACTAACTTTTAGCCACTTGAGTCCTAGGTAGGTTTACTTTTGCTAGTCTTCCTGAAGACTTACAACAGTGATTCTGGAGTGATACAGGTGCCATATCATGTTAACATAGGTGTGCAAATATGATTCACAAGATAAACCCAGAAAATTCAAATAAGAATTCAGTGTTAAAAATATTCTGATTTTGTTTGGCTTTTCTGAGGATGTAGGGGGGCAGTCAGGAGGGCCAAGGCAGAGATGGAGATAGGACTAGCTTCCCGGATTAAGGACAATAAGAAGTCCTTCTTC
>NW_017728906.1:107964832-107968951 GCF_001723895.1 Crocodylus porosus | reverse complement strand
TTTCCTGCCAAGGCAGGGGGTCGGACTAGATGATCTACCTAGGTCCCTTCCGACTCTAGCTACTATGAAACTATGAAACTATGAGTTTTTTGAAACAGAAGAATGGCTCTATTATTTTTCCATAGTCAAAAAAATAAGTGAAAGGTAAGAACTAGCATTTTCTGAGATGTGACTTGAGTCTAACAAGGACAGCCTTAAGCCTAAATGGTTGCAAGCCACTGGCCTAAAAGCAAAGCATGCTAGTTAGGTACCTAGTTCACCTCTATATGAAGCTGCTTATGAACACATATAACAAGTAGTGAAATAGACAAAAATCAATAAAACTTTACCCTACTACTGCATAAGATCATGAACTGAAGAAAAGTGTGTAAATAAAATACGACTAATTTTGATAGCATAAATAGTTGTTGAATAGGAATGGAAATATAATACATATTTCAAGGAAGAACAGTTCAGAATTAATCACAGAGCTTTAAATTATCCATCCCATGAAATCAAAGCAGTATCTTCAGGTCCTCACACCCCAAATTAGTCATAGGCTTTTCTAGTGAGAAATCATATTTCATTATTCTGCTAGTCTCAGAATAACTTCTGCCCTAATCCTAATGGTGTTTATGAGAAAGAATAAGGATGACAATACATCTGAAACTAACTCTTAGCTTTAATATTAAAGATTAATACAAGCCTTTCTATTTTAAATGGATAACAGTTTGGGAAAGGGGTAGTGGACTATTTTTAAAATGATTGTAGTGATTTTGGACTATTAAATGGGCAGAAATTACCTGAATTTTAAAGACATCAAAAGAATAGACTTTATATTATGCGGTCACCTGGCACAGATGATGTGTTCTTTTTTTGCTTTTTGTTTTTTTTAAACCTAATTCCAGATTTTGTATAAATTGGTAGGTTTACATTGATATTTAATATTTTGTATATATAAAATTATCTGTTCAATATAATGTTTTAGTTTTTCCTACTGCTACTATGTTTTTAACTCTCAGTCACTGATAACAAAATATTATCCCTACAGAGAAAGATAAATGTGATGAGTGGCCATTCTTTAGTAGAATGACTTGTGCTCTATGAAAATACTGTGCATAATAAAAGAGTGTTTCCTTTTATATACTGTATAGATATAGAAACAAAAAGTTTTAAGAAGCATTTGAATGGTGGATGGTAAAAAGGGCTGTGAAACTGCGTGGATTATCTGAAAGCTTAACATGCAGTTAGTTTTGAGAGAGTTGTTTTTCATTTGCCATATGACAGAGACAAAATTAAGACTCGGAGTAAATAAGAGGCTAGTCGTAAGAGGGTAGAGCAGCAGTAATGCTTAGAACCTGGCATGGGGCTGAAACTAAGTGGCAAAGATGATCAATTCCTGAAGCAAACATTACTAAATTGTTTTAGAAAAACCATTATTGGCACCCATACACATCAGAGGTGCTCAACCTCTGGCCTGTGGAGCCATTACATCTGACTTTCAGGGTTACTTACAGTTTGGGAAATTTAGTGATGAGGGAATAGTGGCCATTAATATAGCCAGCCTCCACCCAGCCAGATTCCCAAACCCGAAGCCCCACATGGTTGGTCAGAGCTGGGTGATACTCCTTTTCCCCTGTGCATCTAGGCCACATCCCTTCCCCCAGCACATCTAGGTTGAGGCTGGGCCACACCCCTTTCCCCTTCACAGGGCCAGCTTGGGGCTGGGCCATGCCCCTTATCCCCCCACAGGGCTGAGCCACTCCCTCTTCCCCCCACCTGGGGATAGGTTGGGGCCCCAGGCCATGCTCCTTTCCCTGCTGTGGAGCTAGGTTGAAGCTGGGTATGTCCCCTTTCTCCCTATGGCGCCAAGCCACCCGCCCTTCCCTGTTGGGGAACAATCCCCATTCCTCCCCACCCAGCTGGATGGTGCCTGCTGGGCCTACCTCAGGTGCTGGTTTGGGACCACCAGCCAGATCTGGCCCACAGATGGCCCTTTGTTTTTTGTTTGGCATCCTTTCATCTGCAAGAGATGGTGGATATTGCATCCTTTGGCATAGAAAAAATAATTGCCACCTTCCATGTTATGTCCATGCTGCCAAGAAGGATGGAGTGTCCTCTCCATGTGCTGTGGCTGCAATATCCTGGGCAGTTGATATGGAGACACTGCTTTGCCCATCTATCAGTATCTCCCTCTTGGCTACACTGGTTTTATTTGGCCCAAAGGAAGGACAGGAGACGATACGTTTGGAACCAACTATATTGCAGCAGTTGCCAGTGCAGAGGAGGTCTTCCATGTGCTTGCCTTTTGTGGCTCCACTCCTAGATTGGTTGCCAGCCATGGCTGAAGAGCTCAGTCTGCCCTGTGTAGATGCCTTGGCAGAATCATGGAGTGGTATTGCTTATCTTTCTTTTCTACATACTGCTCATGTTTCTTTATCTGCCATGCAGCTGCCATCCATGCAGAGTCACTAGCGTCTGGATAATGTTAAGACTCTGAAGTGCCTTAGGGAGGGACTTGCAGAGGCTCTTCCAATTCTTTTAATAGATTTCATAGACATTAGGGCTCAAAGGGATCTTGTAAGATCATCAGGTCCAGCCCTCTATACCAAGGGGCAGGAAGTCAGCTAGGGTCAAAGGAGCCCACCAAAATAAGTGTCCAAACATTTCTTAAAAGAGTCCAGAGTAGGTACTTGCACCACCTCTGCAGGGAGTCTGCTCCAGGCCTTGGGGGCTCAGACAGTAAAGAAGTTTTTCCTTTGTCCAGCCTAAAATGGTCTTGCAGGAGTTTGTACCATTGGACTTTGTCATCCCTTGGGGTGCTCTGGTGAGAAGGCATTCCCCCAGATCCTGATGCATACCCCTTATGTACTGTAG
The DNA here is from genome assembly GCF_001723895.1 of Crocodylus porosus. Lineage (NCBI taxonomy): Eukaryota > Metazoa > Chordata > Crocodylia > Crocodylidae > Crocodylus > Crocodylus porosus. The sequence continues at coordinate 107,966,095 of NW_017728906.1, read as the reverse complement.
GCTGCCACCAATTTGCCTCTTTGGAAAGAGGTTCATTAATCCCCACCATAAATAAACAGACCTAGGTACTGTGGCTCTGAAAATAGTTGTCCTCTCCAGACCTGAGATTAGCTGCAGCCAGTCTATGCTAGTGCCATCAGATTGTCATAAAATCTACTGACATGGAAGAAGACAGAAAGAAAATACTTCATTCTCTTTGTTCAAGCAGTCTTTTTTTACATTCACCCCACCTCAAATCCCCTTGTGCTCCTGACAGCTAATGGCAGAAACAGGCAGCAACAGCCAAAATGTATTCCAGTGAGGATAGAAGTGAAATGTTTGACAGAAACATTTTTATTCTTTGGTATAGCTACAATTTTGAGTTTCAAATTACCAAGCAGTGATGGAAAAATAGGATTTCATTCGCTATGACAAACTTATAGTTTGGTGAGAAACTTCTAGAAAAGTAACGGGACAAGTTTCTATCTGTCATTAATGAACACAAGGTAGTAGTAAGATCTACTCAACAGATGACCTTCAGTGTAGCTGACACTGCCTCATACTCTATGGCTAGGAACAGATGCTGCATTTGTTCCTGGATAAGTTGTGCCTGTGTTTATCCCAGGACAAAAATATCTCAGGACTAGCATGTACATTTCCTTTCTAATCGGGGATTAGTGAGCAGCTGTGCAGCTTTTCTGCCATTGATTCAATGATGCAATCCCAGAATAACAGTTTGGATGTACTTTGCAATATCCTGGAATAAACTGTTACTATCTTTTATCTGGGAATACCATGGTATAAAAGTGACATCTGTTTGCAGCCTATGGCTTCCTCCACACTAACAAGAAGCTGCTCTTCATTCTAAGGCAATTACAAACAATGATGGAAGATCTTCCACATGACTGCAGTACATAGTTTCATAGTTAGTAAGGTTGGAAGGGACCTGAGCAGATCATCAAGTCTGACCCCCTGCCATGGCAAAAAAGCGTACTGGGGTCAAACAACCCCAGCAAGGTGATTGTCAAGCCTTGTCTTAAAGACCCCCAGGGTGGGAGCCAGCACCACTTCGCTTGGAAGTTGTTTCCAGATCCTAGCTGCCCTGACAGTGAAGTAGCGCCTCCTGATATCTAATCTGAATTTACCCTCTGCCAGCTTGTGACTGTTATTTCTAGTCACTCCTGGTAGTGCTCGGGGAAGCAGGGACTCCCCCCTGACTAGTTTGTAACAGGCCACTAGATCCCCCCTCAGCCTTCTCTTGTGGAGGCTGAACAGGTTCAGGTC
>NW_017728906.1:107952595-107964821 GCF_001723895.1 Crocodylus porosus | reverse complement strand
CACCCATGATGACCATGTCCTTTGACCTAACTACCTCCGTGAGCTGACTTAAGAATTCCTGGTCTAGCTCTTCCCTTTGGTTGGGTGGTCTGTAGTAGACCCCCACCATTAAGTCTCTTTCCCCTTGACTGCCTTGTATTTTAACCCAGAGCACTTCCGTGTGCCCCTCCTCTGACTCTGTGCTACCTGATGAGGATGTGTATTCCTCCTTAATGTAGAGCACCACACCCCCGCCTTTCCTTCCTGTCCTGTCCCATAGTTCAATGGAAAAATGAGTGACATTCTCTCTTTGGTGACAGATTCACTTACCACTTTCCAGTTGCATGCTTAGACCAAGCGGAGAAACTAGAAGATGATAAATGTATCATAGGTGTATACTTACACCCCTATCAGTTTACCAGCGAGGCTCATATGAACAACCAGGAAAATGTCAAAAACTAAAAGGAAGGACACCTAATGCTCTTGTATCCTCAGCGTTCAAGCAGCCTCTGGCTAAACACACATCTTAACAGGATCTTTACCAATTTTTTCTCTAAATTGATCTAGACCAACATTACAACAACAGCCTAACCCCACTACTTTTACATAATAAAAGTCTTAAAATGGCTATAAAATTCCCAGGTTTGATATAAAAGAATGATATCAGGGAATTTGGCTGAACAGAGAGTATTTTCAGATTTGGTATGACAAGATGTGGTAAAGATACATATCTCATATAGTGAGATAAGATGCCTAGAGAACAGGTATAAGATTTTCTCATGATTTTGCACAGAAGGCTTTAGCACTAAAATTATTAGGAAACTTCTAGAATATCTGCATACCTGAAAGTGTTTGGGATTGTGGGTGTGTGTGCATTTGCGGTGTTGCACATTACAACACTAATATTTAATTTCCTTGTTTTTAGAGCTTTGTGCTGGTAAAACCTACAGATACCAGATTACATACTAGGGTGGCCATTGGTCCTGTTTTAAACTGGACTGTCCTGTTTTTAAACCCTTTGTCCCCTGTCCATTTTTCAGTGAGGACCAGACTAGATTCATAGATGTTTGGATTGGAAGGAACCTCAACAGATCATCAAGTTCAACTCCTGCCTGGGCAGGAAAGAGTGCTGGGGTCAGATGACCCCAGCCAGATGCCTATCCAACCTTCTCTTAAAGACCCCAGGGTAGGGGAGAGCACCACCTCCCTTGGAAGCCCACTCCAAATTCTGGCCACCCTTACCATGAAGAAATTTTTACTGATATCTAGCCTAAATCTGCTTTCTGTCAGTTTGTGACCATTGCTCCTTGTTACCTCAAGAGGCGCCCTGGTGAGTAGAGCATCTCCGATCCCTTGCTGCATCCTCCTAATGAATTTGTAGGCAGCCACAAGATCCCCTTTTAGCCTTCTCTTGTGGAGGCTGAAGAGGTCAAGGTCCCTCAGTCTCTCCTCATAGGGCTTGTCCTGTAAGTCCCTCACCATACGAGTGGCCCTCCTCTGGACCCTCTTGAGTCTCTCAACATCCTTCTTGAAATATGGTGCCCAAAACTGGATACAGTACTCCAACTGTGGTCTGACCAATGCTGCAGAGAGGGGAAGTATCATCTCCCTGGATCTATTCCTCATGTAACTGCTGATGCATGGTAAAGTGCAGTTAGCTTTGCAGATGATTTCATCACACTGACGACTCGTGTTCATCTTGGAGTCCACTATGATTTCGAGATCCCCTTCCACTTCTGAGCTGCTGAGAGTGTCACTTCCCAGCCAGTAGATGTGCTGAATATTTTCGCGTCCTAGGTGCAGCACTCTGCACTTGTCCTTGTTGTAATGCATCCTATTGTGTACTGCCCACTTTTCTAACATGTCCAGGTCTGCCTGCAATCATTTCCTACTCTCTGGAGTGTTCACTTCATCCCACAGTTTAGTATCATCTGCAAACTTGGACATAGTACACTTCACACCCACATCCAAATCACTGATGAAGAGATTGAAGAGTACAGGTCCAAGGACCGAGCCCTGCAGGACCTCACTACGCACCTCCTTCCAGGTTGATATCGACCCATCTCTCTGGGTGCGACCGGTAAGCCAATTTGCCACCCACCAGACTGTGTAAACATCTATATCACAGCCTCTTAATTTATTTATGAGAATAGGATGAGATATCGTATTGAAGGCCTTGCTAAAGTCCAAGAAAATGACACCCATCTCTACTCCTGCATCTAAGCATTTTATGACCCTGGTGTCAGGAGCCATCCACTGAGGTGCAGACCCTACCCCCAGCTGCCCAGGGAGAGGGTATGGCCATGTAGCACAGGGCACGGGCCCGACACAGGGTAGGGGGTGGTGGTCTGGGTGACCACAGCTTTGCGGCAGATGGCAAGCCAGATGGGCCCCTGTGTGAGCTGACTCACAGGCCCATCTGCCTCCAGGGCCTTGATCCCAGCTCCCGGAACAACAGGGACAGGCAAGAGGGTAACAGTACCCTGCATGCTTCCACACTGGGGTTCTGAGGAGTGGCATGGCACCTTTTGCCCCACAAAGCTCCCCAGCGCACGGGCGACACAGCCATGCCTGGAGGCTGGCCTCGGAGGCTGCTCCACCCAGGCCCTGCTGGGCTGGCTGCCAAGCAGCAGCTATGGCGGGGGCAGGCTTTGCAATGTGTGCACCTGCTCTGTGGGGCCGGCAGCAGGAGATCAGGCTCCAGTTACGTGGCCACTAAACACCACGACTCACCCAGGCCGGGCATTGGAGCCTTCCCGGCCCAGGAGAGATCCTGGCCTTACTTCTGCAGGGCCAGGCCAGTCTCTGAGGATGGCATGCCTGGTGCCTGTGGGGAGGCATCAGGCTCTTCCAAGGGGTCCAGTTCATCCCAGCCTGCTCTGAGAGCCCCAAGGAGCTGCCACCAGCTCCCAGCCCTGCCGTCATGCTGCCCCGCACCCCGGTCACTCCTGTCCAGAGCCAGGTGCACACACACACAGCTCTGCCAGCGCCCCTCACTCCCAACCCACAGCCCCTGCTAGCCCAGCCCTGACCCTCCCTCTATTGCTCTGCCTGTGCCCCCCAGGGTACAAGCAGACAGAGCAGGCCACGCCACCTCATTGCAGACCCCTTGGGCGATGATGCAGAAGCAAAGACTTGGGCAGTGACAGGGGCATGGGCCCAGGCACAGAGCCCATTAGCCCAGGGGGACGGGGGAAGAGGGAGCAGGCCAGCCACGTCCACCAGGTATGATACCTGCTACAAAATGTCCCTTTTTCAGTTCATTGGTAGCAATACATGTAAATTACTTGTATTTTTGAATCAATTAGCTGTGTCTAAAGCTAAGGCAGTGCACAGCCAGGATGAGCAGGGTTCCCAGCCACGGGGGAAGGGAGTGGCCTTTTTCATAGATTTCATAGATTTCATAAACTTTAGGGGCTAGAAAGGACCTTGAGAAATCATTGGGTCTAGCCCTGCCACCAAAGTTGGGAAGTCAGCTGCGATCAAGTGACAAAAGCAAGAACTATATCCACCTGTTTTTTGAAGGAGTCCAGAGTAGGTGCTTGCATCACCTCTGTGGGGAGTTTGTTCCAGACCCAGAACACACATACCATAAAAACCTTTTTCTTATATCCAGTCTAAATTGGCCTTCCTGGAGTTTATGGCCATTAGACCTTGTTATCCCTTGGGGAGTTCTGGTGAACAGATGTTCTCCCAGGTCCTGATGTACCCCTCTTATGTAATTGCAGGCTGCCACCAAGTCCCCCCGAGCCTTCTCTTCTCCAGACTGAAGAGTCCCAAGTTCCTTAGCGTCTCCTCGTACGGCCTTCCCTCTAGGCCTTGGATCATACAAATGGCTCTTCTCTGGACTCTCTCAAGCTTCTCCACATCCTTCCTGAAGTGGGGGGCCCAATAGTGGATGCAGTACTTCAGCTGCAACCTCACCAGGGCCAAGTAAAGGAGGAGGATGACTTCCCTGGTTTTGTTGAGATGCGTCGGTGGATACACACCAGAGTTTGGTTAGCTTTGCCAGCCACAGCATCACATTGGTGGCTTATATTCATCTTGTTGTCAATTAAGACCCCCAAGTCCCTTTTGGTTGTGGTGCTAGTGAGTGTAGCACTGCCAAGCCTGTAAGTATGCTGGGGGTTCTTCCTACAGAGGTGCAGCACCTTACATTCTCTGTGGTGTAGGGGAGGAACGGAGCCCCAAATAGCACCCCCTGGCATCGGGGCAAGAATGGACAGCCTCCTGCCTAATTAACATCCTAATTAGATAACAACAAGGCATGGCAGATGAGACAGGTGGGCAGCGTGCCCAGCAGCAGGTGGGGAAAACACTTCTCTGTATTGCAGACCATTAGGTTTTGATCATTCCAGCTTGCGAGTGTATCCAAGTTGGCCTGTATCCCCAGCCTGTCCTGCAGTGTGACCGCCCTCTCCTGTAATTTGGTATCATCCATGAACTTGGTTAGTACACATCTGACTTCCAAATCCAGATGTGGTGGAGCACCTTTGGGGTACTCACCACTCAAGGGCTTTCACAGGCTCTGAGGGGAGTCTGCTTTGGTGGGGCAGCAGGGGAAAACCTCCCCCAGGAACCATTTTAAGGGGGGAGGTGTGTGGCAGGGCACTGTTAGTGCCTCCACTTTAAGAGCTGAGCCAACCAGCCAGCAGGTGCTTGATTGTGGTGGCCATTTTAGATCTCTGGCCACCTATATAATCAGAGCAGTTCACTGCTGGCAGGCCAGGCGGAAACATCACCTGGCTGCAGGTAGAAACATTGCTGCAAGGCTATATGCAACGTCCTGGAGGTAAGGGCAGGAGCTTAAGGGGAAGGTTCAGAGGCTACTGGTCCTGCACCCTGCCAGGAGTAGGTGGCCTGGTGGGGCTTCTAGTGGTGCAGGAGCCTCCAGGAAATACTAGGCCAGTTACCACTGTGGTGAAAGGTAGGTCAGGGTGCCTTAATAACCCCAGCTCCCATAACCAGGTGGGTTAACCCCTAGTAGGACCAAGAAGGTGCACCCAGAAGAGAGAGTGGGCTAAAGGCTCAGAGGTCTGACTCAAAACACCCTTGACTGGTCAATGCTGAGGCCAGGACCGGGACGGTCAAAAGGGCCAGGGGCCCACCACAAGGGACACCCAGAGCTGAGGGCCTGGGGTTTCTGACTGGCCGTGGAGGTGAGGCCAGGGCCTGCGTGGCCAAAGGTCCCAGGAGGACCACACCTGACGGGGGGAGAGTTCAGGGAGCTAGGCAGCCCAGAATGAAGGCAGATTAGGTCACCTGACTGGAGGGATCCAGTTGGGGTCCAGTTGGAAGGATTTTGGGGCCCAGTGTGGGGACGATGATGTTAACAACTATGGGTATAAGGGGCTCAGGCATGGCTGTAGCCACCTGAGCCCAGGGAGGTGCAAGACCCAGAAGGGACCAGCCATCTGAGCTCCAGGGAAGCCCCATGGCTCCAGTGAGGAGGCGGAGATGTGGAGCCCTAGTGAGGGGGAAACCAGAGGGCTGGGAGCCCAGTATGCCTGAGTGAATAGAGTTGCCCCAGAACGGGCCAGAGCAAGCTTGGACCCAGTCAGGTAATTGGCTGGCCACCACCCCAGTGAGGATCATGGGAGAGGCCCAAAAGATGGTACATCTGCCACCCAAGACATGAGCTAGATAAAGTCTATAGCTGAAGGGACCCATTCCAGGAGGGAGCAAGGTGGTATAAATTGTCAAAGCATGAAAGAGACCCTGTGAGAGGGGGTGGAGTGTGAGAGGCCCTAGTGAGAGGAGGGCAGTATGAATGTGCGTGTGTCTGAGGCCTGACAATGAGGGCTAAGCCTGGTCTGGCTGTAGCCTGGCAGCATTTTCACTTGGATGCCATCTACAAGGCTTGGGCTGTGGTGTAGGGGAGGAATGGAGCCCCAAATAGCACCCCCTGGCATTGGGGCAAGAATGGACAGCCTCCTGCCTAATTAACATCCTAATTAGATAACGACAAGGCATGGCAGGTGAGACAGGTCGGCAGCGTGTCCAGCGGCAGGTGGGGAAACCAGCACCGTGACCCCCACTTTGCCACACCAGATCATTAATGAAGTTGTTAAAGAGTATCGGCCCAAGTACCGAGCCCTGAGGGACTCCACTGGTCACCCTGCACCACGTTGATTTGCTCCCTTCAACTAGTACTCTTTGGGTCCGACCCCATAGCCAGTTGCCCAGCCATTAGACCATATGATGACTGAGGCCACAGTTCCCCAGCTTAACCATGAGGACATCATGGGGAACTAGGTCAAAGGCCTTCTTGAAGTCCAGGTATATGATGTCCACGTCATCTCCCTTGTCCAGGGCACATGTTACCTGATCATAGAAGGTGATGAGGGTGGTCAGGCATGACCTGCCAGTCACAAAGCCATGTTGGCTGGCATTCAGAAGCTTGCCTTCCATCAGTCTGGTGTTGATGGATCCTGTGACAATTTTCTTGAGCATTTTTCCAGGAACAGATGTAAGACTTACTGGTCTATAGTACCCTGGAGCATTCCTCCTCCATTTCTTGTAGATAGGGACCACATTGGCTCTTTTCCAGTCAAAAGACTGGTGGTGGCTCCACCCCTTCCTGCTCATTGGTTGAGGAGGCAGCAGCCCTACCCCTCATTGCTGATTGGCTGAGATGGCCTACCTGTCACCAGAGGAATGTCCTGTATTCTGGGGATGCATCAGTAGCCAACGTAGTACATACCTTGGATACTGAGTGGCCTTGCATTGCCTGTTCTTAGGCCCTTCCCCAGCAGGGCTTCACTGCTATTGATGTTCAAACTAGCAAGGTTAAAGCTGGCTCAGGTATGCATACATATTACAGTCCTACCTCCTGACTGCAAAGTCAGATAGCCAAAGTAGCTATCAGCAGTGGGAACTTCTGAAAACTTTGGGGGCTGTACAGAACCAGGAGAAACTATTTTAAAAAGAAGAAAAAGTTACTTCTGCCACTGCTGCAGTTGTATTTTCCCCAGAAAGACCACCACTGTCCCTACTTGTCACTACACATCTGTTTTTTTTCAGAAGACCTTTCCCTGAGGGAGCCAGTTGTGTATAAGAACAAAAAAGTACAGTAAAAGTACTGTATTCATAGAGGAGGAATAAAACATCTTCTTAATTCTCTTGAGCATAAAGTGTTTTCATTTTTACTTTTTAAGTACTACTATTATTGGTTTTTCTTTTGAAGACTGTTTTTACAGAATCCATATTCTTTCTAGTTGTGCATTAATCTTACAATACTTCACATTTCCTGTTTCCATTTTATTCTTTGTCTATACAACTATTGCTGTTGTGTGTTGTCACTTAATTATGTTTTGCGCTTATCCTATGTTCTTATTAGAGGGACCTAGAGAGGTGCAGTATAAGCAGAAGCTGAAGCTTTATTCCTCAGTCCATTAAAGCTCATTTTGGCCACCCTAGTGATCTTATAATCAATCTTCCATGAAACGTTCTCCTTCCCAATAGAATGTAGGATCCATGAGTGGGGTTGCTGTATCTTCTCTTCCCAGCTTCTAGTGTGGCTGTGTTGTTCCTATTTCCAGTTCAAACATGTAGAAGGCTTCTGTGGGCTCTTTGTGGCTGGCATAAAGCAAACCATTCTTCAGGAAAAATGTCTTGCTTAGAAGGTCTTGAGATTTGGGAACAGATACAAAGAGTGAACATCAGATGGTAAAACATCAAAACAACCAATGGTGGATTCAGAAGGGTGCAGTAACATGGTTGGACCCTGCCATGGCTGTGCCACATGTGAGCTCTGAAGACAGGTTCTAGCCAGAGCCCCTGCTTTTGCCCAGCTCTGGAGCCCAAAGGGGGAGTACTTCTGCCATATGCTTATCCCCTCCTTTCTCCTGCTGCTGAATTTAGCAGAGATAGGGAAGAGTGAAAAGCACAGTAACTTTCACCCCTGGATCCCAGAGCCCTGCAAAGGTAGGGGATCTGACCAGACCCTGCCCCAATTAGCTGGTGAACTCAGATCTTGTTGCTTACACGGAGCTCTGGCAGGAGCCCACACTTACTAGCCAATGATCTCGGAGTTCACTGTACATATGCAGCTGAGCCAAAGTGGGATCCTGGGAGCCCTTCCATAGTCATGCTATAGAAACTGACATTATTGGTGATCTTTTCTACAATGAAGTAAGAGAAAATGACATATGGTCTCTCAGTTTACTTGCTACCAGAATATCTAGGGCTCTTGAGATCAATAATAATACTTTTAAGCATACCCAAACAGAAAATCAATGCAGAGACTTGGTTATGGGTACTATAAGTTTTTATGCTGGTTTCCATCAGTCAGATAGCAGGAACTATTTATTGCACAATACAGAAGACAAACGTAGAAGTCTGGCATATTATTGGTATTTAAAATTTGTCACTCAAACCTTGTGGATATAACAGCTAGTCTAATATTCAGTGTAATAACACAGACTTAATAATGTTCCTGTTGAATAACTGAAATCAACGTAACTGGGGATCTTATCCATTTAATTGCCCATTTGTCTTGGATAAAAGCTAATGTTCCATGCCAGACAGAAGCAATGCCTTGCAGAGTATCCATCCACATTTAGGTTCTGAGCTTTGACTTCAAATCCTCATTGCTAAGTTTTGCAAACACTATTTTAAAGGTTTATTTGGAAAGCAGATGCTTGCTGAGTCAGAGTTCAGAGGGATTGGAATATTATACACTGATTGTATTAGACAACAGCTGTGGCTTTTACTCAAGTGCCAAGTTTACATAAAAATTGGATTTCTTTTGGGGCCAATCAACAGGACTAATATTTGACCAAGAAATTATTTTATAATACTTAAACTTTATAATTGCATAGTGAAAAGCTTGGTGAACTTTATTTAGGATAACTTATTAGGGACTAAGTATTACCCATGTGCTTTATTTAGTGTGCGGTAGCCCCCAAACAAGTAGCAAAAGAAAATCTTTTAGATTTGGGTGCTTATCATGTAGGAAAATGAGTAAGTAGTGATTCAAGTCACTAAAATTTATGTTTATAAAAATATAAAGATTAGATTGAATCAAATAAATTGTGGAAATAGAGTTTTTAGGGAAAGATGACGAAAACCAATTTCACCTATTTTATTCTGGCCTTTTTTATACCCCATGAAGTTTTAAGATGAGTATGGTGAGATAAGTATGGAATCTCATTCTTGGGTTTTGTTTATGTACTGATACATGTGAATTTACCGAATTTCTATCTTCATGCCATGAATTTTGTGAAATTACAGGGGCAATGTAAGATTCTAAAGTGGGCATCTTGTATCCCTCTACTTGGAGGTGGGCTCTCAGTGGAAAGGAATGGAAGAATGATGGGGCCAGAAGGAAAAAATGCAGAAGGAAGACTGAATCCCTTACTCAAGGAAGAACAGCATTTTTCTGGAAGTGAGAAGGACTGCTTGTTCTGACCCCAACACCCAAAGCTGTTATACTTTTTTATCCAATGAATATTTAATACAAAGAAATAATTTGGAATATTTAGAACTTGGGGCATGAGAGAGTTGTTTTAATATAAAGAAAACTTTTTCCAAAAAATTTCTGGTGCTGTGTCTTTGATATAACCTCAGTTTTTCACAGAAAGGCAGCCAACACCTGAGAGCAAAAACCCTCTTTCTTGGGAAAAAAAGTTTCGAAAAATTACCTGGACACTTGCTCTTAAAGTTTCTGTACTACTCTAGAAATAACCAGTGGACAAATATAACTTGAACTAATGCAGAGTTTGCCAAATATTATGCATCAAAATGCTTTGCTTGTGGTAATTTATTTCCTATTATTGCACTGATTAAATAATATTCTACCTTGCTTGACTTTGTAACTAAACTGTTAGGTTTCTTTTTAAACTAGTTACATAACCTTTCCCATATCTTCCCTAGAAATGGGCTTTTGAGTCCTGTACAATGAGACATATGGTAACACTAGCTTTTAATTTAAAAAAGAAAGTATTTTTATTAACTGTAATAATATCAAATGTGGTACTGAGAAATGAACTTTTTGGTTGCCATCAGTAGACTATGGACACATTTTATTTTGTATAGTATCCCTCAATGTCCAGTAGATGATGATGATGATGATGATGATGATAATGGAGGAAAAACCAAAAATTTGAACAAGGATTTACCTATATCTGTTTCTGAATGACACCTGTACAGAATCATGATGGTTCCTCCACCCTCCCTCCCTCCCCCTTTCTCTGTAGTGGTTGTAGAAAACAGAACAAATAGGAGTAAAAAATGTAAGCATCCTGTCAGTCCCACTCAAGGAAACATTAACCATATTTAAGTGTCAAGACACAGCATTGTGTCACTATATTGTAATAGTAATTTTCTCTGATTTCTTTGCTCTGTTGGCCCCATCTCTACGTGAAACATTGCTGCATTTCAGCAGCAAATTCTTGTTGACAAAGTGAGAGACTATTCAGCACCAGGGCACACTTGTATGTTGTTTGGTATTACAAGTGCATGACAGCAGCATCTGTACTAGGCCTTTGTGAATAGGGAATGATTCAATTCGGATTCAGATTCAGATGCCAGCGATTTGATTCAGATCACTTTTCTGATTTGTTTGGCCGAATCAGCTTCGGAATATTCAAAGCCGATTTGGAGAGATTCAGAGATTCAGCCATAGAGTATAATGGGGAATCAATGAAATATCTATAACGTAGTTGTTTTTTGGCTGATTCAGATGAATCTTGCAGGGTTGGTAGCCTCTGCTGAGGGCATGAAGTCTGCCACATTTCAAGGTTTCTGGGAAACTGCACCTCAAAGTCCTGAAAGCAAAATTCGTGTCAAAGGTGACACTATGTGTGTTAAGGCACAGGGGTGTGAAAACGGCAGGGCTGCTAGGCCCTGCTGTGGCCACAAAGCCTGCCAGCTGTCAAGGAGATAGGTGCAGGGGGGTTCTGGGGCCTTGTACCTCTGGCCACAGGCAGGGAAAACTTATGACATGGGTGCTTGTGCAACTGTATCTGTCTTGGGGCACAGGGTGAAAAAAAACTACTGCAGGCCTGCTAGGCCCTGCTGCAGCCATGAAACCTGCCAGCTGTCAAGTAGATAGGTGCAGGGGGAGTCTGGGTTCTGGGGCTCTGTACCTCTGGCTGCTAACAGGCAAAACTGTGACATGGGTGGGTGAGACACTGTGTGTGTGTGTGTGCGCATGTGTGTGTGTGTGTGTGTGTGTGTACATTTGTGTTCAGGTGCACCCTTCCTGGTGCTTGGGCCTCTGCACAACATGGCAGTGCACCCCAGTGAGGTCTCCTTCTCCCCCTACAGCCTCAGTCCAGTCCACCATTGCAAATAGCAGCAGGTAAAATAATTTAGGTGACTCAGCACCAGTAGCACCAGCAGCAGCATCTCCGATAGCCTAGCCAAACTGTCACAGAGTCTTCCTTTTTATAAAGGAATTGAAAGCAAGAAGTAAAGATGTTGTGTTGAATATATGTTACTCGTGGTGTGTGATGGCTTATCTTGTGTTTTTATGTTTATATGTTCATTAGGGGAAAAAATGGAATAGTTAGAGAAATATCTCTTAGGAAGCTTTTGGGTTAAAAAATCCTGTCAGGCTGAGGAAGTGCCTGAAGTTGGTGTGTCTCCTGGGCCAGGATGGAAGGAATAGTAAAGAAGCCAGAGGCTGGCCTGGCATGCATTTGAGGCAAGAAAGCCAGTCAGTGAAAATAGAAATGGATGTATTAGGGGGTGAGGGGCAGGCTGGCGGCGGGGTGGGGCAGGGGTATGTAGCAGTGCAGGTAAAATTGAAGAGATACCTGGGGAGTCAGATGTCCGGCAGGTCGCAGTGTGCCAGAATTCCGCTGTGTATATTGAGTCCATGAGTTTCTGTACCTACTACCTAGGAGGCTGATGAAGTGCAGTTCATAGGCCCAGCTCTGAAAAGTGGTTTGTAAATTCAAACAAGCACCCAACCTCATCACCAGAACTGAAGCCAACTTCCTACAGCTCAAAACACAAAACCTGCCAACTATGTCCAGTACCCCTACAAACTGCATACCTGAATCTATCAAAGACAACAAAACCCAACTACCTGTGGAGGGGCACATTCCTCACCAAAAAAACACTCTGCCTTCAGTCTCTCAGGCCTGATCCTGAGAGGGAACAAATTACAAACCGTTTTTCATAGCCAGGCCTATGAGCTTCACTTCATCTGCCTACAAGGTCATAGGTACAGAAACTCATGGACTCAATATAGATTAGACAGTGGAATTCTGACACACTGCAACCTGATGGACATCTG
>NW_017728906.1:107946045-107952495 GCF_001723895.1 Crocodylus porosus | reverse complement strand
CCCCCGCCTGTCTCTCACCCCCTGCTGCCTTCATTTTCATTTTCACTGACTGGCCTTCTTGCCTGCATTGCATGCCAGGCCAGCCTCTGGTAGGTGCTTCCTCAGCCTGACAAAGGGTTTTTCAACGCAAAAGCTGGCTTCCCTGGCAGCTAAGCTGAGCTCACCATGAGCCTCACAACTGCACTATAGTCAGCAAGCCTCAGGCCTGTCAAAGATGTGACAGGTCTGGGCTTTCCCCATCTAGGACTGTGTGCATGCATACGTTAGCTGGTGGTTGTGGTGCCTCCTACCTGCTTTTCACCAGGGGACCATTGGTCCTGGCATTTACAGGGCTGCCGTGCCACCAGCAGTCACACCAGGCCTCCCTACTCTGGCAGGGTGCAGTTTTAGTGGTCATTGCCCAGGACCTGGGGCCTCTTCCTTCCCCATAGCCCGAGCCCATACCTCCAAGTTCATCCTGACAGGGGGGTGAACTCAGCATGGACATATTCTTCCCTTGCTGGCTGGTGATGCAGTGAGTGCCCCCTCCAGCTGAGAGCAGGGCATTACTTGTTTTTTAAAAAAATGAAAAAAGGAAATCAGTGCAGACAGAGTGAGGAGGGTGGCACTCAGTCCATCTGCAGGTGGAGCTTGGGGAACCCCAGCAGCAGGAGGTTCACCGTCAAGAACGCCAGCTGCTCCACCAAGCCAGAATCCAAGCAGGTGTGGTGGGATGTCACAACATCCCTAGCAATGCTGAACGCCCTCTCGCTTGGAACACCCATTGGTGGACAGGACAGGTGTTGCCAGGCAACCGTATCCAGATCCTGCCACATTTGGCTGTGGCTTGCTCAGTAGGCCAAGGGTTCGCAGTCCAGTGGCTCCACATGCTCATTGAGATAGGTAGCCACTGAAGACTTGGCGCTACCTGCCTGAGACTGGGGTCTGGTGCTTTTGGACCCCAGCATTGAAGCCATGCCCTTGGTGCATACTGGCAGTGGCTGGCGTGGAGGAGACTGGCTGGTGCTGGTTCTGATGTTGGTGCCAGTGGCAGTGCTGGTGCTGGGAGTGCTGGCATGGGAAAGTGGATCTGCTCCCCACTGCCCTTCAGCCTCCCTGACTTTGTTGTCTAGCACCTGCATCCAGTGATCAAGCGTTTTGGTGCTGCTAGTGCACATGCTCCCCTTCACCCTCGGGTTGCAAATGCCCACCAGCATGTGAACCATACTGGACCACAAGGGACCCAGCGGTCTCCTGGTGCCCTCCTTCAGCCACCGCACGTCCAATGAAAGTGGCCTGCCCCAACCACAAACATTGATTCCTTGGAACTTCACCATTTGGTTCTCCAGTTCCTTACTATGGGGATCACCTGGCTAAGGAGGGCATCACCAGTGCTAAGGGTCTCGTTGGCCTCAAGGAAGGGTTTGAGGACCATCCAGATCTGGGAGATGGTACCCCACTCAGCACTGTTAAGGGAGCCACTGATCTCAATCTTCCCAAGAAAGGCCATCTCATGGATGACCTTGTGTTGTTCCACCAGCCTTTCCAGCATCAGGTATGTGGTATTCCACCAAGTCTCCACATCCTGCATGATTCTGTGCTGCTGGATACTCAGCTCTGCCTGTTTCTCCCACAGTATCTTACCTCCCTTGATTCTGTGGTGGAAGTAACCTGCCACCTTCCTGAATTTTGAAATCAGCTGGCTTGCAGTGGTAGTGGTGGTGACACCGTTACTGGCAGCCCTGTCCCCCTCCAAGGCATCCCTGACTGTGAGGTGCAGCCTGTTTGCCACACAGTGGATGCCAACAAAGTTGGCATCACTGACAACTTTGACCATATTGCCCCGTTGTCAGTGACCATGAACCGACGGGTGAGCTTGGCCTGCCCAATGAGCCACCCCTGCCATCCGGGACTCATCCAGCACCTCGGCTTGGAGGAGAGCCCACCAACATCCTGACTGATCACACCAGTGCCCTGTGAGGGAGAGGTAGGCGTGATTGCCACCCTGGCTGCTCCAGGTGTCAGAGGTGAAGTGCAAGACTACCTGCAGCCTTGCCTTGCACAGCTTCTCCCTCAAGTACTCCCTGCATGCCTCATACTAGGAGGGTACCACCATCCTGCTTAAGGTGGTGCAAGTGGGCACTTGGTAGGATGGGGCCACAAGCGCCATGAGCTGTCTGAAGCCTGGCCACTCAACTAGGCAGAAGAGCTGACTATTCAGAGCAAGCATCTCCCCAATGCTCTGGGTGATCTCGCCCAACTTGGGAATGCACCCCCCTCTGTCTGCAGGTTTCCCCCACTGTTCCTGGGTGGCTTGTCTCTGCTTTGGGGGAATGGGGGCTTTGGAGTGAGTGGGTAACTTCCCTTTGGGCAGGCTAAGCAGGAAGAAGGGCAAGGGGGTGCTGCCTCCTGAGATGCAGCAGCATCGCTGTGGTAGTAGCAGCATTGCTCTGGAGGTGAAGTGTTTTACTTCCTTGCCCCAGCTGATCTGCCTTCAGCAGTGCTGGCAGATAGCAAACCTCGGATCATCTGCAAGCTCAAAATGCTCCCACATTAAACTACTTGCTAACTTCTGGGTTGAGGGTGGGGATGCTGCCTTATCTCCCTCCTTAGCAGGCTGCGGCACAACAGCAGGAGGAGCTGCATCAGCTGAGCCACTTGCCTGAGCCTCCACAACCTAAGCCTCCTCTGAGGTGCTGCTCTCCAGAGAAGGAGACCTGGGTCTAGGGGAACTTTGAGGGGTGTGGAGTACAAACTCAGATTCCCCCTCAGTCCCCAGAATTGTTTGAGCTAGGGTGCTCAGGTCCCCTGGTTCCAGCTCCTTCTCTGGCAGTGGGAAACTCACTCTGGGAGATGACATTGAGGTGGAGGAGATGGTGATTCTGCTGCTGGTGCCTATTTATGGAGTTAGGGTAGGTGGTGGAGGTGCAGGGACGTCAGCTACAGGTACTGCTCTCACCTCCTTGCTTCCACTGGAAGCAGTTGTGTCATGGCTGCTTGGGAAGAGTATGTGTCTGTTTGGAGGGGAAACTTGCAGCTGTAGCTCTCCCCTCACCTTCTCTCCCTCCCTTACCAGAAGACCTAGCACCTGTCTTTCCAGCATGCTTTATATTAATCTTTCCTGTGCTGCAAAAGGTGTGTGTGACTGTGTGACTTCTTCTGTGTAGTGCTTACTCTCTGTGTTGTTGTGTGTGTGTACTGTAGCCTGGTATGCTGACTCTTGATTATGATTATTAATAGTAACTATATAAAAATATGTACTGTGTCTTGTCATCTTCTTGTGAGCTGTGATAAAATACGACTAACGAATGTGACTGTGCAACTTCTTCTGTGTGTTGCTTACTCTCTGTGTTGTTGTGTGTATGTAGTGGAGCCTGGTATGCTGACTCTTGATTACAATTATTAATAATAACTGTATATGGTGGCTTCTTCTGTGATGTGCTATTAATGTAAATGTGTGACTACTTCTTGTTCTTCTTCTGTGTAGTGTACCTAAAATAATATATCTCCTTCTTCTTCTTCTTCTTTTTGTAGGACTCTGAGTTCTGTGTTGTGTGTGTTAATCTGTCAACCTGAATCTCTGACTTCTTCTATGTTCTCTTTAGTCTGTATGTAAATGAACTATAATAATATTAATAACTAGTAACTACTATAACTTCAGATATATAATCTGAATCTCTTCTTCTATGAATATCTGAGCTTTTTTTGATTCAGGAGATGCACAGGTCAACTAGAGGCAATGCAGTTCTTGACCTGGTCCTGGCCAAAGGGGATGACCTAGTGGCCAACTTAAACATAGAGGGCAGCCTAGGCGATAGTGACTATGAAATCATGTTCATGGTCTGTTGCAAGGCTGACAAAACAGATATCAGGCTTGAAGTCTTAGACTTCAAAAACACAAATTTTAATAAGCTCCAGTCACTAGTAGAGAATGCCCTGAGAGACTAAGGACCACAGGTAAAGGGAGCATGAGAAGAATGGTCATTTCTTAAAGATACAATCCTTAAGGCTCAGAGAAAATCCATTCCCTTATGGAGAAAAAGTAGCAGAAGGGTCAAAAAATCCTCTTGGCTAAGCAGGAAAGTTGCAGCCCTTCTACAGAAAAAGAAAGAGGCATACAAACAATGAAAGCTTGGGATAGCCTCTAAGGAAGACTACTTGTCAATGGCCCACACTTGTAGAAAACAGATTAGGCAGGCTCAAGGAGAAACCAAACTAAAACTAGCTACAAGATTCAAGGACAACAAGAAGTCCTTCTTTAGCTACTTAGGGAGTAAAAGGAAAACTAATGGGAGTGTGAGGCCACTGCTCAATGCCTCAGGGTACCTGGTCACTACCACTCAGGAAAAAATGGAACTCCTAAATGACTACTTTGCCTCGGTCTTTCACAAGACCAAAGGGAACAACATGCCGGGTAGGGCACAGAACGAGCAGGGTGGAATTGACACTGTTCCCACCATTGCCATAGAACTGGTGTATGATCAATTAAAGAAATTAAATGTATTTAAGTCAGCAAGACTGGATGAACTCCCACCAAAAGTGCTGCAAGAGTTGGCCAAAGTAATTGCAGAGCCCCTGGCAAAGGTCTTTCAAAAATCATGGGCCGCTGGAGAAATCCCAGAGGACTGGAAGAGGGCCAATGCTGTGCCCATCTTCAAGAAGAGGAAGTGTGAAGACCTGGGAAACTACAGGCCAATTAGCTTAACTTCTATTCCTGGGAAAATCCTAGAAACATTAATCGAAGGGGCTATATGTGACAAACTTGCAGAAGGCATGTTACTGAATGACAGCCATCATGGCTTCATCACAGGCAGGTCTTCTCTGACCAACCTCATTTCTTTCTATGATCAGGTGACTCATCACCTGGACAAAAGAAAAGCAGTTGACATCATATACCTTGACTACCAGAAAGTCTTTGACCTGGTATCCCATAAGGTACTGATCAGAAACGTGGAAGATATTGGGCTCAACTGTGGAACCATCAAGTAGATGCAAAACTGGTTGCGGGGTAGGACACAGAGACTCCAAATGAATGGATCGATGTCATCCTGGTGAGATGTGGGCAGCAGCGTACCCCAGGGGTCAGTACTTGGCCCAGTGCTGTTCAATATCTTCATCAACAACCTGGATGAGGGGGTGAAAAGCCCATTGGCCAAGTTCATGGATGACACCAAGATATGGGGTTGTGCGAACACACCCACAGACAGGCTGCAGATACAAGCAGACCCAGACAGGCTGGCATGTTGGGCAGAATGGAATCAGATGAGAACATAGAGAAATGCAAAGCGCTGCATCTGGGAAAGAAGAACTCCCAGCACACCTACAGGCTGGGCATTGCTAATCTGACCAGCACTACAAATTAAAGGGATCTGGGGGTAACAATAGACCCCAGCATGAATATGAGCCAGCAATGTGATGCAGTAGCCACTAGGGCCAGTAAAACTCTGGCATGCATCAATCGATGCATCTCCAGTAAATCCAAAGAAGTGATTCTCCTACTTTACTCAACATTGGTATGGCTGCAGCTGGAGTACTGCATCCAGTTCTGGGTGCCGCACTTCAACAAGGATGCGGTAAAGCTCAAGAGGGTCCAGAGAAGAGCCACCCACATGATCAGGGACTTGCATGGCAATCCATATGAGGAGAGGCTGAGGGATCTCAGACTCTTCAGTCTAAAGAAAAGAAGGCTGAGAGGGGAACTGATTGCGGCTTACGGCTATATCAGAGGCATACATCAGGGGCTTGGTGAACACTGTTCACCAGGGTGAACAGAACTAGAAACAATGGCCACAAACACCTGGAAGATAGTTTCAGGCTGAACATTAGGAAAAATTTCTTTACAACTAGGGTGTCTAGACTATGGAACAGGCTCCTTGCAGAGGTGGTACAATCATCTACACTAGAGGTCTTCAAAAGAAGACTTGACGGTCACCTGGTTGGTGTTGTCTGACCCCAGATGTCTTTCCTGCTCAGGCAGGGAGCTGGACCTGATGATCCTTTGGGGTCCTTTCCAGCCCTATGATTCTATGCTTTTTCTTCTTCTATGTGTGTCTAAGTGTGTGCAATGTGTGCCTCCCTGCACAGTGATGGATCACACTGCCAGGGAAAACACTGAGCTTTTTCTTTGAGAAGTATTGAGGGAAAAAATACTAAATATAAATTGAAATATATGAATTGGGAGTAGACAGATGCTAAACTAAGCTAAGCTAAGCTATATCCTGTCCAATCCTTTCTAACAGCAAAAAGTAGCAGGACACTGACTAGGAAGCCAGGCTAGTAGCCACAGTACCTTTGAGATGCTGTTACTGAGGCAGAAACAGCTGAGGAAAAGGACAGAAAAGCCTGCACACAAAGGCCTTTATGCTGTTTCTATGTCCCTTCCACCCAGACACTGTGACTGGAAGGGGAGTCAGAGAGAAGCCACAGTTACTGGCCAGCTAGAGATGTTAGTCCTTCTCCCCCCGCTCTCCC
>NW_017728906.1:107942740-107945945 GCF_001723895.1 Crocodylus porosus | reverse complement strand
TCATGAGAAGTTTTAAGCTTCTAGTGATTTGGTTCGGATTGAGAGATTCAGCCTCTGAATCGGGCCAAATCTTCTCCAAATTGAATTGTAAATCAAAGCTTCGCACAGCCCTAATCCATACACCTTCACGTTAGTAACCTCTCAAAAATATGTTATGTCTGTGTAATGATTATAACCTTTAAAGACTATGATGGCAGTTCCTTCAGGAGTCTTAATGATTTTTTTTTATAGTGGTTCTCAACTAGATAGAGTTTACCCAATTATTGATTGATACATCAGTCACTTAACCAGCAGGCGCCCTGGAATGGGAACATCTTGTTATGAAATCCAAGTAGCATTCCTGCCTTCAATTTATCAAAGACTTACATAAAGCATAAAATTAGTCCCATGATTTAATAGGGGTGTGAATACGTGTTTAATTCCTACATCTGTGTAAGTCTTCTTAGGATTGATGCCTTAATAATATTCGCTTGCTTCTCACTTGGCCAAAGTTATCTACCCCGAGGGGAAAAATCATTGCGAAAACCACTCATTTTCTTCCGGAATTTGGAGTAACAATGAAGAGCCTCATTTAATCCCAATTGGCTGATGGGAAATATGCTAAGGAGCCTAAAGGGAAATGAGAAGTCCTAGTAACATATGGCAAAATTGGAAATAAATGAATGAAGAAATGTTTTGAGGTAATTCAGAGCTAGCAGCTAGTTCATTTTGTTAGAAATAAACCATTTCCTAGTGATACATGAGATAGCAATAAAAATCTGGGGATGCAATCTTAAATGCTCTCTGATTTCATCTGTGTGCTGTTCTCCTAGGAGAGAGTCAGAATCTGTCAGTGGAGTTAAAATTTATATCAAACATCAGTGTGGATTGGATAAGTACAACAATGCCTATTTGGCACTTTTGTAGTCCTGAGGTTTAGTGGGAAAAGTTGAGGAAATGTCTTCCATTTGTGGAGTAATTTACAGCTCGGGAGACAATTACACTTTCTTTATTATTTGCCCCCTTTTCCTTTCAAAAACTGTGGACAATTAATTATTTATATCCAAACACCAAAATCTGGAGTTGTCAACATTTTAATTTGCAAATTCAAGGATTAGAAGTAGATGAACATTTCCTCTCTAAAGTTCTATGCTTTTTATTTTAATTTGCTTATCATTTTTCAGAGCTTAGAGTCTTGTTATGAAGTCTAAGTAGCATTCCTGGCTTTGATTGTGGTGACTTGGCTTAACTTCTGCCTGAAGGTGATATGTTTTGGCAAGTCAAAGTAAAAATGGTTCAATTACTTTGAATATGACAAGAGTAGTGAACAAAAGCAATTCAGGACAAGACAATTATGCTTCCTCTGACCCTAACGCATTCACAGAAGGCAGCTGTATGAAATAGAGGGTCTTTCTCAGATGGTGTATTAGTGATTTTTTCTGACCACCTGCTCTGTCTCCCCACATTTGGCAGAGTGTCTTTCTACTAGTCGTTCTCACTGTCTGAGAGTACCTGTAGCTGATGCCTCCAAAATGTAATGCTGACCAGTAATTGTATAACAGTAGGCACATCCACACGTGTGCTTCAATGCACAGTAGCCTATTTTACTGCACATTAAAGGCTGTAAAAATCACACATGCTAATGTGCAGTAAAATAGGTTACTGTGCATTATATGTCACTAAAAAATGTGCGCTTTCACTACTGCACATTAGGGCACCCTAATGCACATTTATTTAGTACCTTACATTGGAGGCACTACATTTAATGTGCAATAGGAAAGGTGCATTAATGCATATGTAGATATGCCCACTGTGTTCCTCCTTAATTCTTTCAGCTCTAGAATGATGAATTTCTCTGTTCCTTCACATCAGAAAGGAACCTTTCACTTTTAGGTAATTTTTATTTGGTAAGGATATGCCATAGAATAGATCCCTCAATCTTCCACTTGTCTATCCTTGGACTTTCAGAAATAAGAATCTCCTGAAAATGATATCTCCCCTCTGTTGAATAAGGCCATGTAGTCTGTTCCTGAAGACCAGCTGAGAAAAAACATCAATAGTCCACAGAAACTCAGAAGGTCTGAGGCAAAGTCTGAATATAAAATGGTTGTATCCATTATTTTTTGTAAACTGGAAGGGAACTTCTTCATTTAATTTTGACAGCTCCAGATCCAGTGGACTATGTAAGGCTTACTAGCTTGAAGGATACATGGTTTCCAAACCAACAGGGGTTGCAAAATCTGGCCCTTGCTGAGACAGGCTTCCACAGGAATTCTTAGCAAGTTCTTTGTATGTCATATGTCCTGGTAGATTCTGACCACGTGTTTACGGGTTAAGGAAGCTTTAATTTTTTTAACTATTTTTGCTTCTCTTTTTAATGTAAATAGTTTTAAAACGTGAGCAGAAGATTAATATTGTATAGTTAAGCCCTCAGGAGTTAGAAAATGACAAAATATTGCAGCACAACTGTAACTCTTCCCCTGTGTCCATGAATTATGCTATAGTAACTGGACACAAGGGCTGTGAGAAGCTTCAGGTGGTGATTCAATTTGGAGGAGATGTGGCCCAGTTCGGTGGCTGAATCTCTGAATCCAAATTTAATCTGGGGACTAATTAAAAGGTCCAAATCAATTCAAAGCTCTCCGAATCTTCAGAAAAGATTTGGAGAGCTTTGGTGATTCCAACAGTCCCCGCCTGCTGCAGCAGGGAGCTGTAGTTGGAATCTGAGCTGGTAAGTAGGGATGAGGGAGGGGAACTGGGGGAAGGGGGAGGGGATCATGGGGGACCCCTGCCAGCTCCCATCCCCTCCCTGCTCCCCCAGGCTCCCTGATCTCCGCCCACTCCCCCAGCATCCCCCATGGCTGCCCTGCCTGCCCCAGCTCCTGGCCCTTTAAAGAAACGCCCCAGTGCTCACTGGGTGCTGGCAGGCAGTGGGTGATCCCCACTGCCCCGCACTGCCCCATGCTGCATGGGGGGCTCTGCAAGGCCCATGATGGCTGCCCCACTCGCTGCGGTTCCAGCCCTTTAAGAAAAAAAAGGAGAAAAGCTCTGAACTCACAGCTCCTGCAGTGGCCTCAGAGCTTTGGGGGCTTGTGTAGAACCCCCCCTGTGGTATGGGGCAGCAGGGGGCAGCAGGGATCACCCCCTGCCATGCAGGAGTGGTGAGTCCAGGGGTTTTCCTGGGGTTTTTTTCTTGAAGAGCCAGAGCCACAGCAGGAGGGGCAGC
>NW_017728906.1:107926321-107942640 GCF_001723895.1 Crocodylus porosus | reverse complement strand
GTAGGGGGGGTCAGGGGGCTTGTGCAGAGCTCTTCATGTAGCATGGGGCAGTGGGGGACAGCAGGGATTCCTCCCACCCAGTGGGGCATTCAGTGAGCTGGGTTTTTTTTTCAAATTGCTGGAGCTGGGGGGGGAGGGGGGGGCAGCCATTGCCAAGCTGCGGTGGGAGATGGGCCTGGCTGATTCAGAGGTTCAGACATTCGGCAGCAGCCGAATCTCCGAATCAGATTCAGCTGAATCAATTCGGGACAGTGATTCAAATCACCAAATTGAATCACTGTCCCCTGAATCGGCTGAATCCGAATCCAAAGCGAATACTAGCTGCTTTGCAGAGGCCTACTGGACACTTACCAGGCCCACCTGGATATGTATCTCTTGACCCACTTAAACTGAATAGCATCAAAGTCAGAGGGTCATGGCTGTGATGTCCGAAAAATGCAGACTTCTAATAATCCTGCTGGGGCAATTCAACTTCTCTGGACCCCTGTTACTTGTGCTGAACCCTCTAGTGTCCCTAGTATCTATGTCTCATTCCCCAGGTTTCCACACTCAGAGGTATTCCAGTTTACAGTTCAAACCTTCAAAAATGTATCAACTAGAAATTCAGGGGATTTGCAAAGTACTCTCTTAAACATGTGCCTACCTTACAGAGAAATCAGACAGACTTATAGACTGGATCAAAACAACAGAAACTGTAAGCAAAATCCCATTCCCTCAGTCCCAGAACTCTTTCAATTTTGGCCAGTTCTATCTAGGTCGCAAGACTTCCCCCCCTCCTCTTACTCAGTTTTTAGCATTTCTCCCATGCTTGTGCCTCTGCAATAAGTTTTCCTTAGACTGTTGAGGATATGTGTTGGTGATATGGGGTGAGTGAGCTGTGTTAAGCTCTAAGCACTGGGGTTGGAATTGGCCTGTGAAGCTTCTTATGGTCCAGAGCTGGCCCCAGGACATGATGAATTCCTTAAGCTGCAGGTGACTGTATATGATATTAGCATGGTGTATTTTGCAATTCTTCTCTTACTTTTGTCCTTGGGGATAAAGGCATCATAAAAAGCTAAGCCTCTGAGCAAAATTAATAGTAGTTAGATGGTAAGTTCTGTACTCCCTTTGTTTGTAACTTATGACCCTGGTCTTATATGTAAGTAGAAGAACACAGTAATCTATCATTTAAAGTACTTTTGACTTCCCAAAAATGAGGCTCTGTTTTCTTTGGCAATCAGCTGTTACTTCCATTTAAGTTCCTGCATAATTAAAGTCTATTTGACATATGGCTTACAGAGTCGCATAGCAATGCATATAATAAAATTCTTATCCATCTAGCTGTCAGTTGAAGAAATTGTTGTACCATACACCCACTGGAAACTTGTAACCCTGCATGTCAGATATATGTTTGCTCTGTTGAATCAGTTAACCTCTGATCAATTGTGATGGTCAGTAGAGCACAATTGGTTTATTTATTTTAACTTTCCATTTTCCCAAATTTTTGCTTAAAAGGCAAAGCTGTTCATTTCTATGCAGAGGGAATGTGCCTTCCTTTAGGTAGGCAGGACAGGGTGATGGCAAGAAATTGGCCTGGCTCGACAGATTCTAAAAAAAAATTTTACAAAAAGTGGAAGCATGGTGATATTGTGAGGAAGGAGTATCGAGGAAAATGATGAAAGCTAAGACACAAATTGAGACACAGATATCTAGGAACAAAAAACACCAAAAAAGTATTCTAAAAAAAGTGAAGAAAGACCGAGGAAAGTGTAGGTACCTTAGTGAATATGGGGGGTAATCTACAAATCTTCATTGCAAAGAAGGCTTGAAGCATTTAATGCCATTTTACTTCGGTTTTGCAAATACGGTTATCTTATAAACTTATAGATGAACTAAATCAGAGATGCATAAACTTTTGTGATCCTGAGCTCACTTCAGCAGATGCTCTGATCAAGTGATGCATCTCATGAAGTTAGCTTGGTCTCATAATATGACTTACATATATACATAACTTACAGGTAACTTGTACATCTCTGATTTAATTAGTTTATAAGATGCATCTCTACCGTGTCTTCGGCCCAACTTCAGACTAACACAGCTAACTACCTGTCTGTACTGTAATGTAGATACCTAACTGATTGGTTCATTGTGTTCAAAGAGTAGTCATCAGTGGCTCAATATATAATTGGAGGACATTTGTAGTTGGGTTCTCCTGTGGTTTATCCTTGGTTTGGTATTCCTTAATATCCCCAATAATTACTTGGAAGATGAGATTGAGTGTAAAGTTAGAAAACTTGCTTGTGACACTAAATTGGGTGGAGTTGCAGACACTTTGGAAGACAGGATTAGGATTCAGAATGACCTTGATAAACTGGATAAGGGTCTGAAATTAATCACATGAAATTCAGTAAGGACAAGTGCAAGGCATTGACTTTAGAACAGGCAAGCTGCATGTAAAAATACAGAATGGGAACTATAGACTGGCTAGGTTGCAGTATTGCAAAAAGTACTTAGAGATTATAGTAAACTGCAGTCTGAGTCAACAGTGCAGTCCTGTTGTGAAGCAAGGCAATAACACTGGATTACCCAACATTATTGACAGGAGTATGGTTTGTGAGTCAACATAAGCAATTCTTTCTCTTTATTCAGCACTGGTGAGGCACCACCTAAACTACTATGTCCAGTTTTAAACACTGCTTCTGAGGAAAGACATGAAAATATTAAGAAGAGTACAGTGAGAGCCAGACAAATGATTAGAGGTCTGGGAAACATGACTTGTGAGGAAAGACTGAAAGAATTGAGATGATTTAGCCTGAAGAAGAGAAGACTGTAGAGGGACTTGATAGCAGTATTCAAATATTGTTTAGGGGGTGTCTGTTTTAGATTGATATTCTAATTCTCTCTTACATTGGTTTGTTTTCTTATCATTCTCCTTTTTTATAAATTATTCTGTTGTGTTATTGTAAGCTACTCTGAGCTTTTGTTGGGAAGGGTTGAATATAAATAAATAAAAATACCTGAAGGGTGATTTCAAAGAATATAATGATAGCTTATTCTCTGTGACTATAAGGGATAAGACAAAAAGTGATAAGAAATCTTAAATTGCAACAAGGGAAATTTAGGTTAGATAATGAGAAAGAACTTCCAAGTTAAGTTTGGTCAAGTATTAGTAACGATTACCTGGAGACACTATAGAATCTCTGTTCTTGGAAGCTTTTAACAGTAGGTTACAGAAACACTTGCCCAGAATAGTAGCCAGCAACCTGTTTGTTGCAGTGGACCAGAATGACCCACTTGGGATCCAAGGTGGGAGAGTACTAGGACCTGGATGCTACTTTTCCATGCTGCCCAGCCACAGCATGGTGTCAGGAAGCTCTCCATTGCTGAAATTACCTACCGCCTGGTGGCAGCACAGCTGTGGAGAAGCCCTCCCTCCATGGGCAACTGGTGTCACCTTACTCAGGGGAGCATGTGCCCTGCCCAATGACTGGTCAGTGACTGTGGGGAGGGGAGATCCCCCGGTGGACGATCTCACTCACTGGCTTCCAGAAGTGGCCACAGCACTTCCAGAAGTGGTCGCGGCGCTTCTGGGAGTGGCCACGGTGCTCCCACTCCTGGGTTGGCACACACAGCGGTGGGGGCCGATACTCCTGTCAGCCCCCCCTGCCCATTGCCTAAGTGGGGAGTGTGGCCTGTCAGGGAGTGCTCCAGTGCTCTCGGGGTGTACGTGCCAGATCTGATGAGTGGGTGATAGGTTGTTGACCCCTGTCCTAGAATGATTTAGTCAGAGGTGATCCTGCCTTGAGCAGGGGGTTGGACTAGATGACTCCTGAGCTCCCTTTTAGTTCTATTTTCTTTTATTTCAATTATTCTAACTTACATTTGCAAGAAGTGGAAGTCTTGCTTTCCAAGCCTTCCTTACTCAGAGGAAATTAACCCACATACCTCAATTCCCAGGGGACTGCCTTAGCCTTCAGGCTTAAAACAGGCTAGGCAGGGGCATTATCCACCTGTTGATATTGGCCCACTGATGTTAGTAGTTAGGAGTGCAAGAGGGAAGATGATTATGCAAGAGGCAGCCTGCTTCTGGGCTCCAGTCTCTATTGCCAGAGTTATGTTTTTCAGCCATTGACTAGGTAATGCAAAATGCATGAATAGTTTTGAAAGTAAGGACTTCTTTCTCTTAATGGTGAGTGCTATAGTGACTACACAACAGAGGCAAATCCCTCCGTCATGTTCTCAGGTCTACTACTTCCTGTGCAAGTGCTCTAACTCTAGGCTATTGAGGAAAAAGATGAGCAACAGTACCACTACCTCATTGCAAGTGAAACTAGCCATTATTGATGACTATGCTGTTACCTTACAATTGGGATTAGGCATTATAAACTGAAACAAACAGAGAATGTAATGGATACTTGAGGTCAGGTGTCAAAATGGAAAAGTGTCATGCTGGGCCATAGGCAGCCAGGTCTGGGGTCACCTCTGCATTAGGAGAAACCAGAAGGTCCAAAGCCAGGAGATCTGTCTGAATTAGAGATCCAGAGGGTCAGGCAGAATGTAAGGTCAGGGGGTCTAGCTGGTTCAGGTATTCAAGAGGTTAGGCCAGACCCTGCTCAGGCAGAGTGTGAGGTCAGGAGGCTAGACCTGATGATGACCCAAGTCAGCAACAGACCAATCCAAGGGTGCAGCAAGCTAGGTACAAGATTGGACCTGGTTGTCAAAATGCTTCCCCTTCTGGGTCAGGAGCTTATATGAAAAGGGATGAAATATCAGTTGACTGTAGCTCGCCACTCTAGTGGCAGGGAGTGTGTGTGTGCCTAGGCCCAGAGGGAGGGTTTTGGCCTCTTGTGTCTGCCCCAGTGTTCTGCTGCCTGCTTTGGCAGACTCGGGTGAGCTGCTGTGGCCTGATATTACCAACCTACCACCTAGGACCCCCTTCAAAGGGGTGATGGTCCAGGTTTTTCTGAGTGACTCCTATGGAAATTCTATACCAGATCAGGGGTGTGGACATTTTATCTGGGTTCCCATGTGCATTCCTCTGCCCTCCCAGTCTACTAGATACTATAGTCTACCCCACTGCCATCTTGAGTCCAAGTTCTCTTTGACCAAGTACTCTTCTTGGCTGTGGACCATTATGGGTGGCGTGGAGGAGGTTGGGATTGGTGAGAATGTGTTTTTGGTATAAGATATTTAAACAGGGACATGTGAAAGACCAAGTGAATTTTCAGTGTTGGTAGGGAACTGCAATTCAAAGGTGAAAGGACTGATTTGTTGGGTAGTATGGAAAGGGACGATATACCTGTGATCCAGTTTCTGTGAGGGCTGGTGGGTGTAGAGGTGTTCTGTTGACAGCGATACTTTCTGTCCTAGCAAGCAGGCCCCTGCTGCCAGTGTTTGTCTGCATGTCATCTATGTGCTTCCTTTGCCTTTTCCAGATGGGTTTCTAGTTCCTTTTGAACTTCATGCACATGTTATATCCAGTCTGCATAGTTAGCTGAAGGATTATCAGAAGTGATGTGTAGGACAGGATATAGCCAGAAGTGGAACCCCTATCGGCATTTACCCAGTTGAGGTGTGTGGAATTGTTACAGGCAAACTTGGCAAGTGTTAGCAGGGGAGCCCAGTTGTTTTGCTGGAAATTGAGGTTGCACCAGAGGTTTTGTTCTAGGACCCAATTAGTTCTCTTAGCTTGACCATTTGTTTGTGGGTGGTTTCCCAATGATGGCTGGGTATGGACTCCCAGCAAATGCAGGGCCTTGTACCAGAATTTGGAAAGAAACTGGGGCCTGTGGTCAGAGGCTCAAAGGGGGACCATGAAGGAAAACCCTGTGCTCCAACCATAATTGAGCTGTGTCTTTGCCTGAGGGCAGACCTGTGCATGGAAACCTTGCTGTAGAGTTGGTAGACCTGGGAGCAGAGGGACTGATTTTCTGCCAACATCTGCTGGACCTGATCTTCTAGCACCTGCCAGACGAAGGCCATCTGTGTCAGCTGGTCTGACCCAAGCAGGTCTTGGGGCCCTGGTATGGAGTTTGCTTCCATGCTGAGCCCCTTTTGCCACATGTGGTGGTTGAAGGAACTTGTCATGTTGGGTCATAGGCAGGCAGGTCTGGGGGTGATTTCAGAGCCAGGGGGGGCTAGCTGGGTCAGTTATCCAGGAGGTCAGGCCAGAGCTGGGTTAGGGATCCAGAGGGTCAGGCAGTGGGGTCAGGAGGCAAGTTGGGTCAGGTATACAGAGAATCTGTCAGAGTCAGTAGCAGCACAATCCAGGGTGCAGCAACCTAGATACAAAGTTGAGCCTTGTTGCCCAGACACTTCCCCTTCCAGATCAAGGGCTTAAATGGTGTAAGGGGTAAGAGGTCAGCTGACCATGGCTGGCCATTTGAGTGGCAGTCAGTGGGCGTGAACCTAGGCCCAGATGGAGGGTTCTGGCCACCTTGCACCAGTCCCACTGTTCTCCTGGGGAGGGGTAAACTACTGTGCTGAACAGGTCAAGGCCACAGCCTGACAGGAAGGGGTTTAGGCACAAGACTTTGCTTTAGTGTTTCCTTTTAGCTTTCTTCAGGCATCTCTGGAGTTCTTGAATCACTCTTTGGAGGCACCTACTGCTTCCCATTGTCTGCATAGAGTACCTAGCTGCCAGACCCTGAATTGCCTTTGCTGTTTCTGAAATCTTTCCATTGGCTATGTAAAAATTGTAGATGTCTTATCAGATATTTTTGAATTGCCTTTTTTGGGCCTGGACTCAAAAGTCAGATATGGCAATGCCTAACTCAGGGTGTGTACTTCAGACATTTTGGGCCCAATCCTATTCTACCTACTAAGTGTTTAAGTGCCTCTGTGCTATTCTATTCCATCCCATCCTATACTATGGTATCCCATCTGAAAAATCAGTCGCAAAAGGTGGGTAGGTTCTGACCACTTTGTGTAACTGATAAAGCCCAAGTTCTGAAAATTCTCTTTTTAAGACAAGTTCTCCATTCCTTTGGTCATCATACAGGGCTTTTTCTGCTCTGATTGCAATTTGAGTTAATTTTCCCTGAATGTGGGTGACCAGTATTGAACACTGTGTGTCAGATCAGCTCTTACCAATAGCATTAATGTTTCCTTATCTCTGATGAATGTGGCAGAATACCTAAGGTATTTTTTGCCTGATGTTTTTCATCTATAAATATCAAATCACTTTATAAAAGAACGTTAGTATTTATATACTGCAGATAGGGAAAACAGGGTGTAGAGAGGTGTGTAATTTGCCCAAAAGTCACACAGAAGAGCTATGGCAGAAAAAGGAATTGAAACCCAGTTTCAGAAGTCCCAACCATATTCTAGGCAAAGTGGGGCAGGGCCTTGAAAATAAAACAAATCCCCAGATCCCTTTCATTTAACAAATCCCTTGAACAAAAGTGTAAACTTCATATAGAAATTAAGGGGAAAGCAATACAGCTATTGAAAAAGAGGGGAAGCATAATTATCAGGTCTGTAACAAAGGAATTTGTCTCAACTAGATGGTAAAAAGTATCGGACAGTTTACTCTGTGAGGCATTTCACTTATATGGGTTTTGGTGTTTGGGCTTGACTCAGATTGATGGGTATTCTTTTTTAACTGTCATGCATCTGTAGATCTAGTTGTAGAACTGCAAGAGGTTATGAATAAATGAAATGGCATGCTGCTTTCTTCATTTCATAAATTACAGTATCAATACTTTAGAGTCTATTTATAAATTAATAATTACTTGAATCAATAGAAAATGATTATATAGATAAGAATATTTTAACAATGAATGCTTTCATGCCATTTTCTATTCTTTTTTAATTAAGGCATGACAACTCATATTTACCATTTTCTTCATGATAACCTTGTGAAATTTGTCAGTCTTCACTTAGGCTCCAATTTAATTCTTTCAGGTAGTTAAAATGTCTTTGGCTGTTCAGTTAGGCTCATTGGAGTTTTCTCTCCAAATCTATTTCATACTGCAAGAGTTTTTGTGACCTTAAAATACCTGTTTATATTAGCTCAGTCATTCTGTTGCTGGATTAAACAAACTAAAAATAGGTAGTAGAGAAAACAAATAGAACTGGTGAATATAAAAAAATTAAACAGAATGCTGATTATTTGCAGTCAAACCCTCCATATATATCTCCCGTATTTTTATATGTATAATGCTAAAAAAAATCTTTGTGTATTTATAATTAATTACACATAAAAATAATGTTAAAAGAAATTATTAAGGTTTCAAAGTCAAGTACTCAGATATTAGAAAATGGTACAGTTAAAGGTGCTTGTAGAATTTAATTTGGCCTTCCAATGACTGAGTCTTCAAATACATATTCAGATACCAGTTTTCTACTATAGCTTTTCTGTGGCATATCATGAGGTATTCCCTATAGCATCTGAGTTCTTCTTATCTTCACAGCATGCTTAAAGGCAGAATTATCCATCCCTGTGTCATATATAGGCAACTGGGCTCAGACACGTGGGCCGTATCAAGACAAGTGTGGACATGCAGTATGTGGTACAGCAGACCCATCTGCAGTAGACCACACACCTCACATGCAGGCATTCCCCATGCTGTTATCTTGCAGCATGGAGGGGAGCGGGGGTTGACCCATGCTGAAAAAAAGCAGGGTGGTGCATATGTTGACAGTGCATGCTGCCCAAAATCAGACTGACCAAAACAATGTTGTGACTGCTGGCCAGGCTTCCTGTCACAGCTGCAGCCCTGGGAGGCCCCTGGTACCCCAGGTAAGGCTGCTGGAGCCAGCATAGTTGCTGGCCCCAGCCTCCCCTATCCCACCTGGGGCAACCTGCCACGTGCCAGAGCTCATGTGGCATGGGCATTCCCCAGGGACAAGCAGCAGTGGCACAAGGTATGCCATTGCTTGCTACTTGTCTCCAGGGAAATAAGCATTTGTGCTCATCTGGATGTGCCCAGGAAGGTGAACAAAACATCATATTTTCAATCCGGTCCCTGTTCCAAGAATGATGTCTCTTTTTGAATTAGTAAGTGTTGCAGGTAAAAGGACTGAACAGTTGTGGGAGCAGCAACCAGAATGCAGGACTCCCTCTCCCAGATGACTGATGACTGCCTTTAGCAGAGGACCACAGAGTCAGGTTCCCACATGCTGGGCACGTCTTGTAAAATTCATGCATGACCCTGCTGTGAAGCTTTTTCGTGCATAGTAGCGCATGAGTGGAAGCTGCCCTGGCTCTTGGGGTACAGGGTGCCTCAGTGCCAAGCTAGCCAGCAGGCAGCCCCTGTGCCCTAGGTTGCCACTCTGTTGGCTGCTCCGCTGCGCCATGTGCCTCAGTGGGGCCTCCACAGTGCATGAAGATGGGGGAGCAGCCAGCCCTGGGCTGGCTACCCCCGCCTTCTCCCCCCATCTTTTATGTGCACCTCTCTCTCTCTCTGATTCTTTCATTTTTTGTAGTGGCCCAGCTTTATAAGGAGAGGCAAATACCTACCCCCAAATTATGCTAAAGCCTAATGGTTAGGGGTCTGTCTTGGGTTGCGCAACATCTGGCTATTGTGGACCTATCACCCTTGCCCCCCCCCTTTTTGGTGGGCTGTGTAACCACTAGGCAATTGTGCAAACATTCAAAGGTTATTTATCATGGCTGTGGGAGAAGGGTCAACTCAGTTCTACCTTTAGAATTTAGATGCTGAAATTCATTTTGTTTAGGTGCCTGTGGTTGTGATTGGGATCTGCAAATCTATAGTCTCC
Organism: Crocodylus porosus; assembly: GCF_001723895.1. Taxonomy (NCBI): domain Eukaryota; kingdom Metazoa; phylum Chordata; order Crocodylia; family Crocodylidae; genus Crocodylus; species Crocodylus porosus. The sequence goes on along the minus strand of NW_017728906.1, from coordinate 107,932,938 downwards.
TCCCCAAACAGCTGAGGCTGTTTGTATGTGTAAATTTATGATTTGCGTCAAGGTCAAGTAAAACGTGGCATAACATGAGGGATAGATATAACAAGAAAGGGGTTAAAGAGAGATATGAGGGTTATATAACTGTGGCTATTTGTCTTTCTATTGTGGGTCATTCCATGAAGACAACTAGAATAAAGCTCAAGTGGAACTGAACTAGGATTTTGTTGGTATGTAAGGCTTGTGCTGGCCTTTTATCCAGAGGTAAATTTCACTTCTGATGTCTCCTATAGTTTCTTAAAATAAGCTTATAGTTATCATCTTGGGGTGGAGTGTGGGAAGGTTCAGAACTGAAAAAAGAGTAAAAAAATATGTTAGTATCTATAGTCTATATATATAATTTTTTTTTACAAAGAACCACTGTAAGCTTTGGTCCTGATCTTCAAGTATGCAGACTAGTAAAAGACCAACAGTGCATTCCCTGGATACTTTTTCTGCAAGTGAGAACAAGTTTTCTGGAAAATCCGAAATACCATTATTGCTTAAGTGCTCTTTCACTGTATCTTTGTCATCATTTTGATGCAACAGTCTCCTCCAGATTCTCAAGCTAAATAAAGAAACAGTCGAGGCATATATTTTCCTGACACATGTGTATGACATTATGCTAAATAAAGATTTGAAATACTATAATCCAAAGTCCTTTCAGTGTTTCACTTGTACTGTTCTTTGAAATTAGCCAGTCTCAGTAAAAAAGTCAGTCTTAAGAGTCCAGAACAAATATCTGCATGTGGTAGATCCATTATTTACTGACTGCAGATATTTCAAATTATTCAAGGGTACCTTGGACCAAGGAATAATTTGCAATGAAAGTACATAGCTTTTATTTAAGGAAAGCCGTAAAGATAATTGCTATATAATATGGAATGTTTATGAGGTTGTATGAGTACTTGCATAATGTGCATATGGTAAGAGCTGTGCATTACAAGTTAAATATAAGAATTGCTGTGTACTAAAAAGAAGTAGTTAAGAAATCAAGAGAACTATAAATGGCCATCTGCTTCATTCTCCATTTTTATTTGCTGAATTAAGCCACTGCGACATTTTAATGAATAATAGATTGCTGTTCCATCTGCTCATTAATTTTTTCCTACCACACAATAATCCATCATTTTTACTTATTGAAAAAGTTGCTGTTTTAGAGGAGGGGAGAAAACTAATTATATATCAATGACTGGCATGTAATGCATCTTACCATTAATTTAACCTGGGGCTGTCCAACTGGGAGCCTGTGGCCCTATGCAGCCTCCAAAGGGTTTGCATGTAGCCTACAGGCTCCTGCCCAGCTGTTACTGTTGCACCTAGTTGCTCCTGCCACAGCAAACAGGAGTGGGGTGGAGTGCCCGAGTTGCACACATGGCAAAGAAGGGAGCTGGGCTGCTCACACTGTAGGTGGGCAGTGAATGAAGCTGGGAGAGGGAGGATAGCTGCTAGGCACTGGGGAAAGGGGGGGCAGCAGTCAGGCTACCTGTGCTGTGGGGGGAGGGAGTGCCTGTGTGGCACGTGTGCCTACGAGAGTGGGGGAGTTGAGTTGCCTGAGCTGTACGTGCAGTGGGGAGGGTGCTGGGCAGCACACTTGGTGGAAGACAGCCAGGGGGTGCCTATCTACCCTCTGTGAGACATGTAGCTTCCAGTTATGTGGTTTGCACAGTTTGTAGCAGTCAGCTCCCTGGAAGTTGGATTGCCCTATATCTATGTTTGCTAAGCTTCCCCGATTCCACATCTCTTCAGTACCATCTTTTTTATGCTTCTCTGGAGTATAAAGGGTCAGTAAATGGCAAGAAAAAGGCCTAGGATGAATGGGCTGCTGTCTGCTGCACAGCTGCTTGGTATGCTGGCTCCCTCCGTAGTAGTCTCCTGTTAAGGAATCCTGACTGGTCTTAGCTGCCAGATGGGACAAATGTGCTGTTGCAGTCAGAGCAACCTGAAGGCTGCTCTAATTTTTTTGTCAAAGATTACTCAGGGCCTTGAAGGGGTTGGGATTTTGAAGCACACAAATATTATGTAAAGCTTCTTTTCTCCCTCTCCCCCTCCCTTTCTGCACTTAATGCAGCAATGGAGAAATGGACAGAAGTATCTGCACAACAGTGGGTGCATCTACACAGGCAATTAATTTGGAGCAATACTCGAGAGCAGTTTGAGCTGAAATGAACTATTCTCAGGCATAATGTCTACATGTGCACTGGAACAGCAGCAATTTGAGCTGGGGTGGAGATGTTTATGCCAGGGCTGCTAATCCCCAGGCTCTGGGTGGTGGCGTCAGGTGGCAGAGGGGCTGGCTGGGACATGAGGGTGGTGAAAATGTGGAGCCATGTGGCTAGGCGGCAGGCAGGAGTCTTTACACTCCACAGTAAAGTGCATGTGTAGATATGACCAATGTGATGTCAATGAGTCTTATATTTTACTTTGGTGCTTCATTACAATTAGAGAAAATATTTGAAATTCACAGCATTACAATGAATTCCCTTTGTTTATATTCCTGTGTTGATAAGCTGTTTAATTTTATTTACTAAAGTGTTCTGGGGAAAGTAATTTTAGGGATTCAAAAAAATGTTTCTACTCAGAAATTAGATTTGTGATTCTCAACCAAGATGTTTGGACACCCTGGGGTGCTGCCACAAGGTCCTTTGAAGGATGCTATGAGAAGTGAGGAGAAGAGCAAAGTGTGAGGAGATACCTAAGCAAATAAGTTAAGGCTCAGTCTTGTCTCTGCCTGGACAGCCCCATATTCCCACTGCCTGGCCCCTCTGCAAGGAGGTAAACACTGTAATATATACAATAGTTTTTGAAATTGGATGCTACTCAATTCACAGATGTTATGGAGGGATGCCTTGAGTCCAGTGAGGAGGGTTCTTGAGTCCAAGAAAGTTAAGAACCACTGGACTAGATAACGCGGATTCTAAAAACTTTAATCCCTGGTTAGGATAGATGCAGTAGGTATATATTTTTATAATGGGGAAGAAATATTAAAATTCCTACAAACATTTCAGCCTTGATGTTGGTCAAAAAGACATTGATGATAATTGTAGGTTAAAGTTATAAATTTAATTGTAGATTCCATTAAAAACAGCACTTTACCACACTAATGGAAGAGGCAGGAATGGAATTCTACAAGGACCCAGGTGGAAGTGTAAGGCATACTGTTGGTGATGGCTTCAGGATCCATGTGCTAGATATATATATATAGTGGTATTTTGTTTTAATCATGGAAAAATGTGGATTTTGGGTTACTGAAAATTGGGGATTTTTTTTGATCAGAGAAAACCAGGATCCCCGACTAAGACTGTGCGTGTGTGGTAAATTTATTGTCCTGAAGCAGTCTGCAACTGTCTTTGCAGGCTGCCTCCTAACTGGGAACAATATAACTGCACTTGTGCAGCATTTTAAGAGGGCTGATTATCATTGCTGAGTGAGAAGTCCAATTAGCCTCCCCTGTGCTAACTGACTGCATATTCTGCATGGAGCAGCACAGTATACCTGAGGGCACCACTGACAAGGACTGTATGAGTGAGTGTGTGTGTGTGTGTGTGTGTGTGTGTGTGTGTGTGTGTACTGCTGCCCAGCTGGGGTGGGGGAATGTATTACTCGGGGAGCGGGGGGAGGGAATGGGATGCAGGCATGGTAGCACTGGAAGCAGGGGCTCTGCCCTGCTGCCACTTGCCCAGCTGCTGTGGGAAAGGGAGGGTGGAATGCATGCTGCATGCTGTCCAGGAGCTGGGGCTGCTGGGGCTGAGCAGTGCCGGGCTCCGGCTGACACATAGAGCCACCTGAGCTCCCAGACAGCATGTGACACCCTGCTAAGCCACGCTACACCTGTGCCATGGGCAGCTGCTGCATGGGTGCCAGGCAGGGGGGCGATCCCCACTGCCCTATGCTGCATAGGAGGGCTCTGCCATGAGCCCTCAGAGGCCCTGATCCCCTCTGCCAGAGCTGGTGAGTTCAGGGATTTTTTTTTTTAAGTGCCAGGAGGCTTGGCCGGGCGAGGCATCCATTGGGGGTGGGGCTAGGTGGGAGAAATGGTCAGGGAGCAGGGGCTGTGTGGGGGGGCTCTTTTATGTGGCCCCAGAACCCCCACAACTGTTGCTACTGCCAGTGAGTACATTTTTTTTGGTTATTTGCTTTTTATTCCCAGACTGCTGGAGCCAGATGAGGGGGCCATCAGGGGTGGGTTGGGTTGGGTGGGGGGGTGATCGAGCAGGGGCTGCATGGGGGGCACTGCCACGAGGCCTCAGGGACCCACAGCCCCTGCTGCAGCTGGTGAGTGTGGGGCTTTTTTTTTTTTTGAAGTGCTGGGACTAGGCTGGGCAAAGGAATTATTCCTCTATAATGTGAAGCCACATTTGGAGTATTGTGTCCAGTTTTGGGTCCCCCACTATAGAAAGGGTGTGGACAAGTTGGAGAGAGTTCAGCAAAGGGCAATGAAAACGGTTAGAGGGCTGGGGCACATAACTTAGGAGAAGAGGCTGAGGGAACTGGACTTATTTGGTCTACTGAAGAGAAAACTGAGGGGGGATTTATAGCAACCTTTAACAACCTGAAGGGTAGTTCCAAAGAGGATGGAGCTAGACTGTTCTCAGTGATGGCAATGACAGAACAAGGAGCAATGGTCTCAAGCTGCAGCAAGGGACCTTTAGGGTTGATATTAGGAAAAACTTCTCACTAGGAGGGTGGTGAAGCACTGTCTCACTAGGAGGGTGGTGAACCCCCATTCGGGTTACCTAGACAAGGGGTAGAATCTCTATCCTTGGAGGTTTTTAAGACCAGGCTGTACAAAGTCCTGGCTGAAAGAATCTAATTGGGGATGGTCCTGCTTTCAGCAGGGGAGTTGGACTAAATGCCCTCCTAAACTTCCTTGAAATCATAATTTTCTATGATTCTATTAAATTTAAATCTGTTTGTTGAGGTTAATTTTCTGAGTGAAACATTATTCATTCTCTGCCTCCCAACGTAGGCTTTGGATTTCACTTCTTTTCTCCCAGAAATATCTTGTCTGCTTTTGTCTTAGAGAGGGAAACTAGAGTGTAATGTTGTCTGCCCTTTGTAGATTATCAGGTTTCTCATATGTTCTGGTCCCTATCTCTTTCTTCCCCCTTATTGGAAGCACGCTTCCCATACATCTGCCCAAGTAAAATGACTCAAGGCAGAAGTCTACTGAATCACCTTTTGTTCAAATTCAGAAACTTGCAGAATACCCTGGAGAAGAACAGCCCAAAGAGAAGGTCATACAGGTACCAGCGGCTACTTCCACTAAATCTGCAGAAGAGTGGCAATCTACCTCTTCTGAGTGACTACATGAGCTTTAAATTATCCAAGAAAAGAGTGCTACAGTTATTTCAGATCCACCTTGAAGATGTGCTAAAGAATCCTCATAAACCATTAAATGTCCTCTATATACCCATCTGTGGCAGGCCCTCTATCTTTCCCGCCAAGCCTTGAAGGAATCAATTAAGTGGTCTTAATTGCCAGAGCCTTGGGGTTGGGGCAAGGGCAGCTTTTCCTTTGGGCCACTTGGCTTCCCCAGGTCCTGACCCTCTTTGTTGGGGCCTAATTTGCTTTACCTGATCCTTTCAGCCCTGGGCTCTCTTAGTCCAGCCCCAGCTCTCTAGTAGCAGCAACATAAGGCTCTGGATGTCTCCCTCTTAACTGATTCCATCAAGGCATGGCAGACAAGATAGAAGGGGTGTCAGTTGAAGAGCACCAGGCCACTTTTCATTGGTTCTGTAAAACATATGAAATACTTGGATTCACTGTCAATATGAAAACCATGATTCTTTATCAACCCACCCTGTGCCAACCAGCTGCTCCTCCACACATTACAATTAAATGGCAAGCCTTGGAGAATGTTGAGTGTTTCCCCTACCTGGGTAGACAACTTTTTCAAACAGTCATAAAGATGCCTCACAACTGGTCCTATACTCCCAATTCAATAATAGTCACTGGTCTAACGGTGGTCAAAAATAACCTTCAAGGACACCTTGAAAACTGATCTGAAGAAATACAACTTTAACAAGGATACCTTGGACACTCAAGGACTGAATTGTCCCCCAGTGGTGCCATCACATACAATATGGCATTGATCATTTCAAGCAAACTCACCTCACTATAGAGTCAAGAGGTGTAAGAAACTAAGGGAAAGATCTGTGACCTGATATCACCAGGATATGCTTCTTCCTCCTGGAGTAGCATCTGCATTAGAACAAGTGGATTTTGGATAGGCCTCCTCAGTCATCTGTGGGTGCACTGGTGACTTCCATATTTACTGGAAGAATGTTATTTGCATATCAAGGGACTGCCACCAGCAACTTTGAGGATCTCCTGTGTGAAGATTTCAATAATTTGAGAGTCCATTCCTTGGAGTCTCAGACAGGCAGAGACTCCCTATGCCCGATGAAGGATGACTATACCCGAAAGCTTGCTCAGAACTTTTTTCTAACTACTCAGTTGGTCTAATAAAAGATATCACATCCACCCAAAGAACCTTGCCTGCCTGAAGTCCTTCACACACTTATGAATTTTAGCACTACAGAAGAAAAAGACTTGGGGGTCATCATTGACCACAAGATGAACATGAGCCT
>NW_017728906.1:107904883-107925831 GCF_001723895.1 Crocodylus porosus | reverse complement strand
CCCAGCTGACTTCCTGCCCTTTGGGCAGGGGGCTGGACTTGATGATCTCCCGAGGTCCCTTCCAGCCCTAATGTCTATGAAATCTATGAAATCTTTCATTCTTTGCATGTGTGTATTTATGCAACAAAGGCGAGTACATTCATCCTATTCCTCACTTTGTACAACACAGTAGAAAAAGTTTCTTTTTTAAATATTTCCTCATACTACTGAAAAGGAAAGGTTAGTCATCTTTTCTGGACCTTACAATGCTCAACACTTTTATTGACTGAATATAATGCCATCACTCACTCCAGAAGATTCATAGCTCTCAATCTTTAAAATGTTTACTTTCACATAGTTTTCCATTCTGTGCTTAGAAAGTTCCATTGTTTTTTGGTACATCAGAGCCATGACCAATACAGAGTCTTATCATTTGGTTGTATCCATGCTTCCAAGGAGTGAAGGTCTTAACAGTCGAAGTGTGCACTTAAGGAAACAGATAATAACAGTGTATCTGTACCTAAATAACTAGGTAACAGTGTAGGGGTGCTTGCAGAAGTTGCAGAAGGCCACCTCCATCACACTGTAATGTTTTGCCCTTTGCACAAAGTGCTTAAAGTTGCAGCATTATTGAAATTAACAGATGTTCAGTGTTTGATGGTGGGGCTGGGTGCCTCCATGCACTGGCCAAGACTAGGAGGCATGGGGCATTGTAGGCTACTGTGGAAGTGTAGCAAGTGCACAAACCGGGGTAGTTGTGATGCCCTCTGGTGGCTGCTTAGCACTTGCCAACCTGGGTTCCTCTGCCCTTTACTCACCAGCCATGCCTTGATGTTATTAATTTCTAATGAAAGGGAGGCTGCCCCAGGGCTTCCAAAGCTTGATCTTACATTTAGGAGCACAGGTACTTGTGGTCATTGCCTTAAGGGCCAATTTTATGGGCTCCATCCTCCTCAATACCCACTCCCAGGCTTTGCAGGTGATCTGCTACCACAACTCTCTGTCCTCTGGCAGGTTCCAGACTCTGGAGCTTTCCTTGATGCACTCCAGTCCCTCCTGGGCACCATGGAGATGTTAGGGCAGGAGCCTTGCTGCCAGGAGCTCTTCTCCCTGTGGCTCTTGGGCTAGACTGCCTGACCAGCTCACGCCCTGGATTTATCTGGCTCAAGCCCAGCCCCCCTCCTGGTCAGGAGATTCTCCCATTAGCCCCTGCTTCTCAAGCAGCCTCCTCTCTTAAAGTGAGATGCCCACCAAGCATTCTTCCACAGGCTGCCCAGCTGCTCCCCCTTCCCCACCTGCCAGTGGGCTGCAAAGAGCCAACTGGGATTCATTCCCCCATGTGGGGGGAGGGGCAGGGCAGCGTGAGGGCAGTTTGGGGTCTGTGCCCCCTCCTTGTTGGTGCCGTGCAGCTTGGGGCACTCCCACCCATGATGATTGCCCAGCTGCTCCACCTCCCCTTCCTTTTGGCTGCTTGCACAGAGAGGAGAGACTGTCTGCCTCCTCCCTGTGGCAGACCAGGGGCATGACATGTAACCGTTGTAGGGATCTGTATACAAGTTCCCTAAGTTGCTCTGATTTAGTGCACCTTGATTTACTACCTGATTCAATGTAGGGATACTTTTTTCCATGATCAGCCATTTAAAAAGTGCTCTACAGCTGTGCATATGTGTTATGATATGGCTGTAGAGTGCTTTTAGGGGCCGAATTGCACAAAATGTCACTTCTGTCTGTGCCCTATATGTACCTAAACCTATGTGGAAAGGCAGTTGAATATCACTAATGCAATTTATAGAGACATTGAAGTTTAAAGGTTTGATATTGCTTGATGAGAACCATTGCTTTTTCCTTTTCCTGGATGATCAAGAAAAAGCAGCGTTCAAGAAAACTGTTTTTTATAATAAACTTACTGCTCTTTAGTCAGAGAGAGATATGGCTGATATTTGGTAGAGCAAGAAAGCTACAGTCATGCTGACCAAAATCATACAAAGAAGTTTTATGATGCTCTTAAAACTGTGTATGGGCCTCACACCATTATTTTCATCTGTGTTCAGTGCTCCAATGGAAACATTTATTCTGACTGAAAGGAAAGATGGAGTGATGACCACTTCCATACTGGTTCAATAAGGAGTCCAGCATCATTGATAAGCAGGGACCCTGGTTTTCTCTGATGCGAAAATCCACATTTTTCCATGATTAAAATGAAATGCCACTATATATATATATATGTGTGTATATATATATATATATAGTAGTGGTGTTTCATTTTAATCATGGAAAAATGTGGCTTCTTGGTACTTTTTTAAATCAGAAAATTGGGGAAATTTTTATCGGAGAAAACCAAAATCCCTATTGGTGCGTCTATTTTATCAGCTATCTCAGCATACCATGAATGAAATCTGTTTCCCTGCATTTTAGAGACTGAGAAGGAAATCCAACTATTCCCACATAGTGAAGCATTTAGCTCTTGGTACCATTCTGGTATAACACGAACCTACTTACCCCAGTGTCTAATGGAGCTTCTTCTGTTGATTTGCCATAAAGGAGTGTTATTCCTCCTACAAATTATTTTCTTATCTATAAAAGAATGGTAGTCATTTCATCTGTGCCAGTCACTGGGGAATTTTCCTAATAGCTGTTCCCCAATTGTATTTAACTGCTTTATTTGCTGTCCAGCTGAGAAATGTCTGCCTGATAGACAATATGGTTTAAGAATGAGGAGAAGAAAAACAGATGTGATTTTTGCTGCAGACCAAGTACAGGAGAAATGCAAAGAGCAGAATATTTGATCTCACAAAGTCTTACATATGACTCTGTCAGCAGAGAAGACCCTTGGATGTTTCTAAGACTGGCTGAACTGACAGATATATTATCATGAACAGGCAATTTCTTAGTGGGATAAATGATAGAAAATGAAAATATCTCATATCTGTTTCTAGTAACAAACATCGTAAAACCAGGCTGTGTTCGTTCTTACACTCACACCATTAGATATCTTGATTGTTGCCATGCTGTTAGTTGACTTTCGTACTGTTGGTGTAGTTATTAAAATTAAATTCAGGATTGATGGAAAAATGCTTAATCCCAGATAATTATGAATAAAAGCAAAAGTGCATCGAGAATTTGCCCATTAACTCCTATTTGGTGATGACCATGCCTTGTTTGCTAATGCCCAGGAAGATATGTAGGTCCTCGTGGATCACTTTGCAGTTACTTACTCATATTTTGTACTGACTATTAACCTTAAAAAGACCAAAGTTATACACCAGCATGCTCCTGGTAAGCCATACATTCCACCTGACTGCCTTTTCTCTATGCCAGTAAATCATGGGGAACCTATAAGCATCACATCCAGAAGCTGAACCATTTTCCTATAAGTTTTCTGAGAAAGGTAATGAAAATTAGACTAGATGACAATATAGGTAGAATCCCAATTACTGAAGTTATTCAGTGAACAAATATGCCAAATATAAGTGCTGTGATTCAAAAGACTGAGCTAAGATAATTGGTTCCCCAGCAAAATCCTTTACAAAGACCTGTGCTTTTGCAAGTATTGCTCATGTGGCGGGTAATACAAAAGCTCCAAGGATTGTTTAAAAATCAATGCAGTATTGATTTTCAAAACTTGTGAACTTAAAATGTGGTGCAAAATGTTCCATTGGGCTTAACTAACGTTTGAGAACTAATGAATATATCAGGGGTGCCAAATTTCGGTGACAACATTTCAGCATGCAGATAACCCTTTCTAGTGCCCATCAGCTGTTTTCTCTTTTCCAGTCTGTAACCATACTTTTAAGGTGAAAATAAGGCTTATTATCCATTTAGGATAGACCTTAAGATAGACCTTGCTACCAGCTTATAAAAGGGCTTTTTAAGTGCCATATTTTCTTATACTACATGTACCCTCATGAGTGAGTGGTGCCTCCTGAATCTCGGGGGGGCACATGCAGAAGCTGCTGATGGTGGTGGCCTGATTAGGGCACGAGCCCTACTGACAGCATCGGTGTCAGCCATCGGGGGGTACTGGCCCCATCAGGGGGAGAACATGCACCCCCGTGCACATCCTACCAGTCACCTATGTGTACCCTGCATCCTAAAACCAGCCCCTCAAAATTGAGCTTCGGGTGTTAAGTAGGAAAGCTGATTTTCTGGCTAGAATAGAAGCACTGTGCTTTGATTCCTGCACTACAGTTCAGATGCATTAGCATTACTATTTAGGCAGCTGGGAGAGTCCATTGACATAATGGCTTGTTCTTCACCCAGAAGTGTTAATGATCATTCTTTTTAATGATTTTGATGTTCCGCTAACCAAAATAACTTAGGGCAATTTTATTGTCTGTTAACTGGTCCTGGTCTCTCTCTCTCTGTTTCACAGCAGTGGAGATTCTTTTGCTCTTTTCAAAACCATTGATCCACCCATGGAAACCAGTTTTCTTGAAGGGCAGGAAAGGGATAGTGAATCAACAGCCATAACTCTGGAAAAATCTTTTTTTTCTTTATTTGCCTTTCTAAAACAAGGTACATGTTATATTCTGAAATATACTTTCTGCAAGGAAATATAATATTTTTCTAATCAACCCCCAAAAGTCAGATTAAGAGTTATAGCAACTGTATTTTACCCTTGTAAGGGAAGGAAATGCTTTTGGGGACCTAGCAGGCCACAGAGCAGTTCCTTAGACTTTCAAATCTATGGCTCCATCACATCAACAAGGAGTTGAAAGACATAGGGACATAACAAGTCCTTGCCCAAGCTCGTATCTGAAATTCATTGAAACTGAGTCATTCAATGAAACTTACCCATTCTTTTCCCCAAACCAGGGAAACTAGGCTACATACCTTAGATCCTAAAGGCTTTTTCCTTTCTTATCTTCAGAAGACCCAACTTCATCTCCCAGATGTTTGACTTGTTTGACTGAAAAGATGAAATACTACTCAAAGAGTATCTAAAGATGTTTCAGGATATGGTAATCATGCTACAAGATGCCTAAACTAGATGTCCTAGGCTATATTAGAGTCCATTCTACAGATCACAACTGGTCTTGCCAACTTGTTTTAGAAACGTCACCATATTTATTATCTGTAAATCTACCATTTAGGATGCCACAAATGCATTTGTTTAGCACTATGCTATGACAGAGGCTTCTGGGCAGACTCTTCTTTTGTTAAAGCTAGTCCTTTAGTCTATTTTTGATAAGGCCTACACTCCCACTTCTTCTAATAGAACACTGCTTGTAAGTCCATATCAACCTGCACTCGGAAAAGAAACAATGGTTACTTGGCTGTACAGCACCTGGAGGGTTTTTTTAAGATGTTTTAACCATGTGTGTATTCTGCAGCTACTCTCCTTCTCTGGACTTCGTGGTGGAGAAGGAACTGAGAGGCTGTCTTCTACATCCTTGGTAGAAGACTCAAGGGACTTGGGATAGATGCCAAAGAAGATGGATGTTGCTACTTAAAAATTCTTGCTTTGGGTACTTGGGGTATGTACACATCTAGAATAGAATATGGCAGCATATCCTGAAAAACGGCACATGCTGAAGACAGTGAGCGAACTAGGAATATTGCCTTGATCCATAACTAGGGATGTGCCTTAATTTCCAATAATGAAATATGTTTCAGAAATGACTTTCCTTTTTCTCTTAGTTTTCTTTTAAATATTTATGACACTGCAGGCTCTAAACTGTGGGTGGGTAATTTTTTGGCTGGAGGTCCACTGAACAAGTTTTGGTGAGCTGTCAAGGGCTGCAAAAGTAGTCCCACAACATGACAGATGCCCCACCCCCTGCTTACCAATTTGGGACCAGAAGCCCCACCCATATGCCACCTGAAGTCTCTCCCCTTGCCCCAGTAGTACTTTGGGGAGGGGAGGGGAGAGGAGGGGGCAGAGGTGGACAGTTTGTCATCTTAGAACTGGAAAAAAATCATATACTAAAAAATCTAACATCTACTATACTGTAATTTTATATCAAAAATATTTTTGCCCTGATTTATGTGTGTTTGGGTAGTGTATATAGAGGTGATTGCACAATAGCTCAAAATACAGTTTTACTTTAGTATATTGTGTGTGGGGAGGTATAGGGGTGTATGTGGGGGAGTGGTTGGAGAGTGGGTGGAAGTGTGGGGGGTATAGGGGAGCATGTATGGGGTGTGGGTATGGTGGGTGGGCTGTGTGTGTGTGTGGGGGGAGGTGTGGGTCTATGTGTGGGTCTGTGTGGTTGGAGTGGGGAGTGTGTGGGAAGGTTTGGGGGGTGTGGTTGTAGTGGGCTGTGGGAGTATGTGTGGGGGCTGTGGGAGGGTTTGGGTGTGTGTTGGGGTTTGGTAGGAGATGGGGTGTGTAGGAGGGTGTGTGTATGTGTGGGGGCATGTTCCTTGGAGTCCCTGGAGTGTGTGAATCCCCAGAGCCGCATGTGGTGGCAGTGAGCAGAGCCAGCCCATAGAGTACAGCTGCCGCACTCTGGCCCCATAGTGTACAGCTCCCACTCTCTCATCCGAGTTCCTGGCCACATGTGGTGGTAGTGTGTGGGGCCAGCCTGACCCAGTCCCATAGCTTGCAGCTCCAGTACTCCTGCAGCATGCAGGGCCAGCCTGGCCTGGCCCCATAGCATGCAGCTCCTTGCACTCCCATCCCACTTTCTTGCAACAGGAGTTACTGGCCCCCAGTCTGGTGGGGCCCTTACCTAATTTTCCAGTTTCCTGGGAGGGAGGACTGGGAAACTGCCATAGGGTCACCAGGCAAAATTCTCTGCCAGGCAGAAGCGTCTTGCCTCTAGTACCTCCTACCTTGGGGCTGGGGGCAAGTTAGGCTGGGGTGGGGGTTGGTGGCTTAGCAACCAGAGCCACCCCTCCTGCATGGAGGCACTGGCTTTCAGAGGGTCAGCAAGGGCCAGGGCCCATGATAATTCTTTTGGCTTATGGAGGGGCCTCGCAGGCTGGGTGGAATTGCCTGGTGGGCCAGATTTGGCCTGTGGGCCATATTTTGCCCACCCCCACTCTAGATCATTTTGAGATTATGTACTTTACACCAGATGTCAATATTCGTGTTTGTGCGCACACAGGCATGTGTGTGTGTGCTTTTTAAAAAAAAATCATCCAGGCCCAGTGCTGAAAACTTTGCAACTTGGATCAGACTCAAAAGTGTCAGCTTTCTCAGCCAGCTCCCCAGCAAAGTCAGTTTCTAAATGTTTATCATCAAGATGTACAATGGAGTTTTTGCTGCTGCTGCTGACTCCATGCTGTATCATGACAAGTACTTTGTAGGGGTCTTGTTTCTTTTCTATATACGGTGATTAGTATGTGGGGGTTATATATGTAGATGAAGAGCCTTGCTGGATGTAGATTTCCGTAGGAGTGTGATGCCAGCAATACATTCAGATTATTTTAAAGTACACTTCATGCTAATAACTGAGACCCCCTTTGCAAATTCCTCAGTTTTATGAATTGGTAATAAAATGTAATGAAACTGGCCATAATAATATGTCATAGAATATACTGTGTTTTCACTGATTTGACAAACTGTATTTTAGTTTAGTTGTTATAATTCTTTAGAGACTTTAGAACACTTCTATTACAATTTTGCTGTGTATTGCAAAAAATCCTTTTTTTATTATGCAAACTGTGGTACACACTAGCAAAGTGCAAATTTGTGACAGTCTGCTGAAAAATAAATATTAGAAATATAGATTATATAATTATAAAGTGCCATAGCTTCAGATCAGGGTATAAAGAACCTATTAAGAATAATTTCAGATGCATTCTGTTCCACATTTCTGTGAGAATAGTATTCTCTTCTTCCTTCACTACTATTCAGAGATGCTATGGGGAAGGTGGAACTCAAATCATTTAGAAATAGTAAACTCTGCTGCAGCAGCTGGAAGGAGAGGCTGTGCCACTCATAGCTGCCTCCCAAACCCAGTAGGGGTGGGAAGTTCCTTCCTTGTAACCCCCCCACCCCCCGGCATGTCCCCGCACCACTGAGCCCAAACAGAACTAGTGAGCTTCAGGGTTGCAGCACTTGCTTTGCCTAGTGAGAATAGCAATCCAGTCCTGCTCCTAGCTCCTAGTCCTGGTTGAGAAATGTGCCTGGGTAGGGAGGGTGGATACAGGGATGGGATTTCCTGCCCCCACTGGGCTTTGGACATGTACCATCTGCTCTGTGCAGCCTCAGCCCAGATGGGCAGTACTGAGCTCTGTGCTCCATGCCCGGAGCTACCCCTGAGCTACAGGGAGCTCAGGGGTTTCAGACACCTGTGAACTGCAACTGCTGCTGGGTGAGCCAGGTGGAGGAAACCAGTAACTGTACCCTGCACGACCTGGCAGAGCACAGGGTCAGTAGGAACCAGTCTCAGTTTGCTGTGCTGCAGCCACCAATCTCTGCCCTGCTTCAGCTGCCTAGCCACACCAGGGCATGTGTCCAGGTCCTGGGGCTGAGCCAATTTTTCCTCTGGAGCTTGCCCCCCCATGTGGCCACTAGCCTGGCTGCTGGCCAGCTGGGCACTATCTGAGCTCTGAGGAGCCCAATCCTTTTTGGAGCCTAGGCAGTGCCCAGCTGTCCAGCAGTCTGGATAGGGACAGTACAGGAGGGTGGGCTCCAGAGAAAAAAAGGATCAGGTCTCTTAGAGCTCAAACAGTGAGGTGGTCTGGGTCTATGAGGCACCGCAGCCCCCAGGCACTTTGGGGCTGGCGTTTGCTCTGTCCAACAGAAGCAGTGAGTCGGTCCTGCCCCTACCTCCTAGTCTTGCCCCGGCTTACCAAACCTCTAGTGGCAAGTCACAGCTGTTAAGGTGAAGGACAGTCAGAGATGATTTTTTCCCTTAAGGTGTGACTGGTCCACTAAGCTGAACAACTCTAAGCTGATTAACAATTGTTTGGCTTACAGTATAAAGTATAACAAGGCCCATAAACCTTGTCCTTCTTGTATTGGCTACAGATCAACCTTTTCTATTTTCTTGTGCTACATCTAATTTTTATGATAATGATGATAGGGTAAGAAGTGCCTGTCTTTTCACTCTGTATGCAAAAAGGTTATGGATAACCTCCTCAAGGTAAAAATCCCAATATATTGTCTTTTCAGCAAGTCAGTTGCTACTGACTGCATTGTTCTGTGTTACTGCAGTTCTTTAGATAACATTCAAGGTGGTTTAACTGAAGGACTAACTGTGCATGGGGGAACAACTCATATCAAAAGTTGGGCTTTCTGTGGAGAACAATAAAATCCATGCATTACCATGGCTATCCAATTCAGCAGTCTCAGTAACAACCTGATTATTACTTAGGCATAATGATGTTTTGATGTTCCTGCTTTTTTAGTCTGTATCAGTTTTATACATTTATCACTGTAGTAATATCTGAAAACTTTTCACTAGTAATGAATAGCCTTTAAAATATATTGTTTAATAACCTTTGAAAACTGCAGTTTTATAGACATGCATTGTTTTTTAAAAAGTTCCTTTTAATCAAATTTAAAGCTATTGCACTTTACTTCATTTCTATTGACTGTCCTGTTGTTCTTGAGCTATAAGAGAAGCATGCAATTTATTTTTCAGTGCTATTTATTATTTTGTCTGCCTTTATCACTTTATTTTCTGCTTCTCTAAACTTCAGTCCCACTCCCTTTGATCTACTGTACAGAAGTCTTTCCACACCTTTTACCATTTTTGTTGCCCATTGTTGTCATCCTTCAGGTTTTGAAAAAGTGTGACCAGAAGTGAAAGAAATATTCAAGATGAGAATGTCTCTCTAACTTATGAAATAATAATTTAATACTTTCAGTTATGTTTTTACACATCCTTACTTTTTAATCACATCTGTCCATGGAAAAGAGATTTCCTCACAGTGACTCCCAGGACTTTTTCTTGGGTTATTTGAAGTTTAATAAAGAATTCATTGCTTATGAATAGTGCAGAGGACTTCCTAATCTATGTTTACCAACACTGAATGTTTTTGGAAATTGTGCTGTACATTCATCTAGCTGTTAAGTGTCTGTGAAGTTCCATATATTCTTCCCAATTTTTGAAAAAATCAAATTCTTCTGGAATCTGCAAATTTTGTTGCTTCAGTATACCTCTTCTTCAAAACCATTGGTATGTATTAAATAATAATAATGATCCTAGTGTGGAATCAGTGTATTTCATTTTGTGTGTGTATGTGCCTTGGGATGGTGTTTGGCTAAAGATGGTAAGGTTAATTTTCATGTCAGTATAAGAAACTGTGAACACTGGTTTAAACATTGGCAAGTTTTTTACAAGCTCTCTTGTGCAAATTCTGTAGTCCTAGTAAGCAAAATATCAGGCTGTTCCAAATGTCATCAAATATTTTAAGTGAAAAAAGGACACAATGGAAGATTTTTAATGAAAGACTTGCACAAAGGACCAGAGTCTCAGAATGTTGTTAAACCCTTTTTTAAACAACCTTGTACAACGCAAGACCCATATGCCCATATGTAAGATTGGTATTGGGATTGAGTATCACCAAAGCACATAATCTGCCTGGAGAATTTTAGTACACTTCATTCCCATGGCACCCACTACTAGTGCCTTTTAGTTCCAGTGAAATTGATAGACATATGTGATTTAGTGGCTATGTGGCAGTAAACTAAAAAGTATGCTGAGTTTGGATATAGATACACCTTTCCTTTAGCAGTAGATATTCTAAATAACAGTGCTGGCAGTGGAACAGTACTGGTTTGCTTGTGGTAGTTATGATGACCTAAAAAGTCTGTAATATTTCTAATTATATTGGTTTTGAAGAAAACTGGATCCTAAAATGTATAATACAAATACAGGATTTGTCTCACTTCTCGGAGCATTAACACGGGAATTCACTGTTTCCTGACTCATTAGAATGCAGCCTATGCTTATTTGCTCACTAGGGTACTTACCAGCCCAACTTACAGCAAGAGGCAAGTTTGGCGAGATAAGTGGAGAATCATAAGCACATATGACGCATGACAAAACTGGGTGTTGCCCGAATGCAGGGGTGGGCCAAATGCAGCCCATGGGCCAGATGCGGCCCACCAGGCCATTCTATCCAGCCCGTGGGGCCCCTAAAAAAATTAGAAAATTAATATTCATCTGCCCCCAGTCATGTGGCCCTCGGCTTGCCAAAACTCAGTAAGCGGCCCTCCACCCAAAATAATTGCCCACCCCTGCCCTAATGAGTAACAAGACAATGTATTTAGTGTACAGACTTGGGAACAAGCAATTACCAGTGTTACTTTCAGTAAAATGCACCTTTATTGTACATGTTATGCTGAGCATGATAACATAAGGAATGATATTAAGAAATGCACATTGCATGATGATGTAGGTGTTGTGAATATGCCTCCCACTCATGCCGTTTTTTCTCAGCCAACTGTATATTGTTTGGTGAGGTGAGATAATGGGGGAGAATTAAACAAGCAGCAAAAGGAACAGCTATTGTGGCTAAGATGAAGACTAAACTAGGTTGCTTTTAGAGATCATTAACCTGGGAGGAAATCAGTTTCCAGGTGCCTATGGATAAGGGGCAAGTTTGGTGAGACAATGAGGGTGCAAGATAGAGACCGTACCTGGTAGTTGAATTATAAAAAGTATCTGTCATTATCGAGCAGTGAAAAATTTACACAAAGACACAGGCTGCCTTCATATCAGAGGCAGAGGCAGACATCTTTCAATTTAAATTTACATAAAGCCTGACAAATGTAGTTTGCAGTGATTTTTTTTCAGGGGAAAGCCTTTTCAAATAAATATGAACTTATTCCTGATTCAAATGACAATGCCTCTCTAAAAGTCAGATCATATTCTTTGCCCTTTTCTTGGCAATGATTATAGTAAATGACCTGAATGTAGCTCACTCTTTCAAAGTATATGAATAAAGTCACTAGGGGAGGAGAGGTACTTTTTTAATGTGACTCACAGAGATGTAGCATCCCTCTGTCCCTGTAAGTAGGCATCCACCTTCTAAATCCTTGTGTATTTTTAAAGTAGTTCTTTTAGTAAAATGCTTTTAATATTTTCAGTTGTTCATAATATAATGTATGCCAGCTTTTCATTCCAAGACTGCTCTTTTATTAATTTCACTGCAATAACTGAGGGATATGAATAAATAGATATTATTATGATTAAAGTAATAACTGCATTTTCTATATTTATTGACTGCTGACTGGAACTTTTTGGTTGAAAAGTTGGTTAGGAGAAATTACTGTCAAACTCATTTACTGTGATAGCAACAGAATTGCAATATCTTCTGGAAACACAGGCATTTGTATAATCTAACTCTATGGCATGAGGTATGCTGCATGTGGTGTATTTATGATTGAACAGAAAGTTTCAAACAGCAGCCTGTGAAATTGGATTTTAGATGTAATGTACCATAAATAAGTGCTATAAAGATTGCCTTTAATGCTATAAATCAGACTTTATTGGTTTCAGCTATCTCATTTTGGTTATTGTATTACCCACAACATCAGTGGGAATCAAAGACCTGGAATATTTTTTATTTTAATGTCCCATCTTCCATAGAGATGGCATATAAGCCCTTACAGCTACTTTTTAGGTAGGTTGGGCAAGGTTGACATATTACAGGATACAACAAAACATGTTCACAGAAAGGGCTATGTACATAGCAGCTGTGTAATACTTTACACACTTAACTACTTGAATATTTCTTCCTTTTTTGTTTTAGTAAACAGAAAACAAACAAAAAAAACCCTTATACGGTTTGATTCCAGAGATTCCTTGGGCTTTTTAAGCTTTTAGAAGTTAAAACCACAGAGAGGTAGAGAATGAACTTCACTAGCACTGAGTGTAATAACTGGCATGTTTGAGGGAGAGGGAATTGGCTTCTGATGTATTTAAACATTCATGGTAGGAGATACATGATCCTGAGAGAGAACAAGAGTACTTTTACAGTAGTTGTGAAAGGTAATATAAAGTAATATACATAGAAAGCACGTGCTTTTTTCTTTTTTAAAAAAAGAAATGTTATTCTAGTCTAAGGCAAGAAAAGTCGTGCATCATGATTCTTTGGATAGAAGCTTAAAAACAGAACTTATAAAAATACAGACATGACCTGTGTTTTAATGGAACAGCTTTTGAGCTCTTTAAATGTTAATTGTATACATATCATGTGTACCTTTACTTGCCTCATACTAATATTTTCCAGTAGGTGAATTCTGGGGCTAAGCATAGGCAGTCAAAAAGCTTGAGGCTGAGTCGATTCATTCTTCACAGGTTAGTCTAAGCTGCATAGATTGAACTGGGAAAGTGAACAAACATTCACTTTTGATTCTGGAAATGCAGCCACATACCTGCAGTGGCTCAAGTCAGAAGCCAGGGGACACTAGAGGATGCCTTCCTGGGCCAAGGCTAGCCCACCCACCTTGCAAGGGGGAGGTTTACAGGGGAGCATCCTGCAATGCTGGGGTACTGTGAATTAACTTGAATCTGGAGGGGATCTGGGACAGGAGTTCAATAAACTGATTTAACCTAAATCAGTTAAGTTTGATATTACATCTATCCAGGTTTATCTTGAACTAGTTTCCGCCATTTTGAAAGAGGTTTATGTATACTGAACTTCTGTTGTGTTACAAATTTGAACCAGTTTTTCCAATCACTTATACCAGTTTATGTATAATTTCTGTCTCTAGCCCTGAAAACTATCCACCCCTAAGTTGATTTGCTTCAGACAGAACTTGCTTGACATACAAATAGTTTTCTTTCCTTACTGTCATAAATTAGAAAACAGAAATATATCAGTTATATTATACATATATCTAGGAATACCAGCATATTTCTTTTTGGATATATGTTGCTTCCTGTACCTACTAATAAACATGGATCCTGGTTTTCTCTGATAATAAAAATCCCCAATTTTTGGATTAAAATGAAACACCACTATAGCGCTCTTATCGCTGTATCTATCTATCTATTTTATTAGTGGCGTTACATTTTGATCATGGAAAAATGTGGATTTTGGGTTACTTTTTTTAATTTGAAAGTTGGGGATTTTTTTTATCAGGGAAAACCAGATTCCTTGGTAATAAATTACACCAAAGAAGCAAGCTACCGTACAATGTCTAGTATGGGTAACTCTGTTTTACACTGGTTTTGTCCATTTCAATCCAAGTTGGTATAATTTACATGTCAAAAGCAACAGGAGAGAGATAGAGATGTCCTAAGAAAAGCAAACAATGTGAGGCAGTGTATGTATTTATTTATTTATTTTATTCATTATATTTGTACACCACCCTTCCCCAGAAAGCATTAGGTGTATAAATTTAAGTAGGCCATCCACAACCGATGCTCAGTTTGTATGAGAGTGTCAAAACATGAGTAAATTAATAACTTATTCCCTTTGTTGCTCACAGTGGAGGCATTAAATTTCTTTGGACTCTGATTCCCTTCTACCTACTTATACCCACTTTACAGTGTGGTGGTATGCTTTTGTTTTAAGGGTTGAATTAATTAAATTTCAGATACTTGTTAGTATTTGTATTAGACTAAATTGTGATTCTCATTTCTGTGCAAATTTCTGTGGCCTGACAGAAGGAACACGTTAATCATTCACATGGAGCATGGCTGTCTTTGGAGGCAGGTTGTACCACTTATAAAAGTGACAGATGTCAGACCTTGCTGCTTAATAGGAATGTAAGATGTGAATGATAGTATTGGGGAGGCAAAATAAAATGCCTGACTGCATCAGAGATGGTTATAAAATTTCCTGTTACTGCACTAATGTTACTGCTAGTGATTTCAGAAGATTTAGTGATTTCCTGAGAAATAAAAGATAACTAAATTGTTTTGTTTTATTAGCAGATCTGTGATCAGTTTGCCTAAACATCTCTGATGAATTATCGTTTTGTTCTTTGCTTCATTTTTATTTCTTGCTTATTTTTTCTGTGTTACTGCTTTCTCCATTTGGATCAAACTGATCCTTGATGTAACTACATTGATTTCTTTGGAGCTAAGCCAGGAATAAAATTTGAGTTTTTATTGTTACTACTGACATATTTGTTCATTGCCCAATTGGTAAAAATACACAAATAAATCCTGAACAGCTGTGAAAAAATGGAAAAAGGGATAATTAAGTAGAAAATCAAGCAAATCCATTTCTGTGATCAGCAGGAATCCTGTTTTTCTGATTTAAAAAAATTCCCAATGTTTGGATTAAAAAACATAACCCCAAATCCACATTTTTCCATGATTAAAATATATATTAGTGGTGTTTCATTTTAGTCACAAAAAATATGGGTTTTGGATTACTTTTTTAATCCAAACATTGGAGATTTTTTTTATCAGAGAAAACCAGGATCCCTGGTGATCAGTAGTACAGAATAATCAGATGGAATTTGTCCTATGATCTTAGGCCATTACTAGCATAGATTGAATGATCTAGGTTGCAAAACAAAAAGCATGCAAGTACCTGTCTTTCCCTACCTGCAGCACTGAAGAAATAAATCAGTGAATGTCTTTAAGACATTATTTAGAAGCCAGAAAATACAACAAATAATTCACAAATATTTAGAACTGATTGGGTAAATGGTGTTCTGAAATATTTGTGAAAAAACTAAAAAGAAAAAAAAACTGAGCTAGATTTTTTAGTTCAGAATGAAGAAGTAGCTTTCAAAGTTAACCGATTTGATCATTATAAAGATTCCACTTTGACTTTAGGGATCATCTCCTTCTTAAGGTGTGATCTGCTCCAAGACTTGTACATCAACCAATTCATATTCTTGCCCACAGAAAAACTGGTTTAAAAACTACTAGGACGTAGAAAAAGGAAATGAATTCTAGAACCAGAGACACTCCACAATGATAACGAGATTACCAAAGAATTAAGTCAAACAGTAACTAATTTGATTTGTAAGTTTCCAATATTTTAGTGAAGTAAAATGCATGCTCTCATTTCTAAATGTGCCATTTCATTTTCTACTGTATATAGACTAACTTAGAGATGGATAGCATAAGTTTTCTTAAGCAGAGGGCTTACTTTAGAGTGCTTCTTTGTAAGTGCATTTTGCCTACTTTTCTGGCCCCAAACAAGATGGATGCAGTAGTATTGCTATATGTGAGTCAGGGCCTCAGGCTTCAAAATTAAGAAATTTTCGTAAAATTCTGAGATTTTATAAATAATGAATGTTGCATTTTTATTTTCCTGCTTGTTTTTGAGCCTGTACTCAATCCATAACCATGAGAACTGAAATTTTACTTTCTGTTCCGTATTAAAGCTAAGGTGACTCCAATAGCTGAACAACTGAGAGTTTATAAGGAAAAGACCTAATATTGTGAATGTTGCAGTAAAAGAGTTGACAACAACTTGGGTATTTATACATGTGCTCTGGGAGTATGTGTGTGGTGGTGGGGGGGGGGTGCTTTAATTAGAGCAGCTCTCAGAGGAAGGGAGGAGATACAAAATTTTCTTTGTTGTATTATTCCTGTCTTTCACCTTGCTGCACTATCAAACCTCATTGAACACTGTGAAGTGGAGGGGATACTTTATCCCCTCCCTTCTTCCCAGTGCTGCTCTAATTAAAGTCCCCCGCACACATAGTATTCTGAGAGATGTTTCAATAATACAACAAAGATAATTTTGTATCCCCTTGCTTCTTCTGAGAGCCGCTCTAATTAAAGCTCCTGGAACATCTTGTGTTTCAGTGTCCCCATGCTGAAAAATGGTGGCAGAGGTGCTTTAACTAAAGCTTGTTGAATGAGCTTTAGTTAAAGTGCCCCTGCTGCCATTTTTCAGTGCAGGGATGCTGATACACGAGATACTGGAGTCTGCTTGAGTTCAGTAATTACCACACTACAGCAGACTCAATTAATTGAGTCACACAACACACTGTAATTACAACATACTGTAATTCCAATGCATTGGAGCATCCTTACTGCACGTGTATAAGTGCCCATAATGTTATTCTATTAATATTTTAACATAGACCCTGATAAAACTATGTTTGTACTTGCAGAGAGGACTGGGGGAGTGCACCATCTTTTTTAAAACAAAATTACTTTCCTATAACAAAGAAGGCTACACAGTTTGGCAAAAAAAATCTTGTATGTGACAATTTATACTATCATAGCTCCTCAACTGAGGTTCTTCTCTGCGTGCATTGTACAAATAGACAGAGTCTTTATCCCAGAAAACTTTTCATTTAGGATTATGAGGTTTAAGACTAGATAAAACAAGTGGAAAAAAACAGATTTACTCAGAGCCATGGGGGATGGAGAAAAGGATGGGGTCTGTATATATCAGCAACTCTAGTTTTCCAGTGGCATAATTAATACAAGACAGTTGTGTTTTGCAGGCATCACAGTAAAGATTTTGAAGGGTGTGAATGAAGACAAGTTTTATGGATTTTGAGAGCAGATTTCTTCCAGGCATAAGGTACAGCTTGGAAGAAGGCATATAAGTAAGAAATAGATTGGTAAGTCATCAAAATTGTCATTCAGCAAAATGAAGGTGATAGTCCATAATAAGTTCAGAGATTTGATGGATAGGGGAGCTGGAAGGCTTCAAAAGGTGAAGATGAAGCTTATGCTCAGTATGATAGACAAGGAGCATCCAGTGCTACAATGTGAAGACGGGTGACATGGTTGGAGCAACATGCCAGGAAGGTTATATCAAGATTTTTTTTTTTCCAATTCATTCAACTTTTTGGAACATTTAGGGGAAACAAATGGAAGGAGAAGTGTAATGTAAAAAAAAAAAAAGAATGGAAAGTTGAAAATAAATAGGAAGAGAAAAGCATGAAGATTATTCACCTGGAGAAGGCTGTTTCCTCCATTCTAATTCCTACAAGATATAAGAACAGAAGCATATGCAAGCATATATATCTAATAGAGAAAAATGTTAAAATTAAACAATTATCTCATTGGCTTGAAAAGAAAATAGAAGAAAAAGCTACTATAATGTGTATGTGTGGAAAATTGCTTATTTTTAGTCATCTCATTTAAAAACGAATCACTTTCTTCAGCATGAATTTAGAATCTAGATTGATGTAGGATTATGTAATTCTAGGTTGATTTAGGATTATGTAAAGCTCCCACTGCTGCCCTGGTCATGGGCTCTGACCTGCCACCAGCCACCAGCCCCATGCTCTGCACTCCCACCCAGCTGCAGCTTCCCCCCTACTCCTGCCTCTGCTTCCCCGCCTGGTGCCTGGAGCAAGCAGTATACCAGGGAAGCTTAGCAGGTCCCCCAGCTGCTGCAGCAGTGGCAGCAGCAGGCCCACTCAGTAGGTGCGCGGGCTAGCTGGGTCGGGCCCTTCTGCTCACGAGGGTGGTAGCAAGGTGTGCAGGTTCAGTGGGATACAGTTAGCTGGTGGGCACCTGTGATCTGGATGAAATTGTGTGGTGGGCCAGATCCAGCCTGTGGGCCTTATTTTCCCCACCCCTGATATACGGTGATGGGAAGAGCTCAGGGCTGCTGATAGACGCCTAATTGAGGGGAAGAGTCCACAGCCTGAAACCTCCTCTTGGATTTGGATGTCTAAATTGTCCCTTTGGGATATGTTGGATTGAATGCTTCACTTTTTTCTTTTATAACAATAGGAAGAGGTTCCAGCTCCCTTTTAAATAATAGCCTTGTCATTAGAGTACTTGAAGTGAGAATAGGAAGCCTTATTAGAATATAGGAAGGGCAAGGCCTGGGTTATAGTTTTACCTCAGATTGAGGGGATTAAAAATTCTGTCTTCCAGGATTATAAGTGAGCCTGGGTGTGATACCGTCGACCTCTCCCTGTTGAAGGAACTGGGCTACAGAACAGCCAAGTTTGCAAAGCTCAAGGGTCTAGAAAGAATATATAAAAGCAGGAGCCTAATTCTTTACTCCAGTTAGGAGGGCAGTCCTCTCATTCTCAGAAATTCTGGATTATGGTTCCTAGTCCCAGGACTGCATTAAAAAGTCACTGGCTAAAATAGACAGCATTGTTGGCAGTATGGACTGGAACCTGACTCTCCTATGCAGTCAAGCTTTTTTGTCCATTTGCTCTTTCTGGCCGTGTGAATCTTGCATTCCTTTCTGAATAGTGGCACATCTTCAATAGGAGATGCAGAAAGGGTATCAGTTCAAACTTTCACAAAGCTTGGTGGCTAGGGTGTTTGCCACCAGTTTTGCTGCCATATTGTATATATGAGTTTAATTCCCCTCAGTCTCACAAGAGTCTAGAACCTACTTCCTGGACTAGTACCCTACACACAAGGCTCTTATGAAATATGCATACTTGGATAATCCACAGCCTTAAAATAAAAGAATGAGCCAGTTCCTTTACACAATGGGTCAATTTAACCAGTTATACTCAGGAAGAATTTTAGGCTGGTTTAGGATGTTAATCCCAGTCTCGCATGGGTATCTACCTGTAGTCTTTATTTAGACACTTAGGCTAGGGACAGACATTCAAAAAGCCTGAACCTGAATTGATTCAATCTTTGCAGGTTAGTCTAACCTGTACAGTTTAAACTGATTAATAACTGGACAGACATTCTCTGTTCAATCAGGAAATGCAGCCACATGCCTGCAGTTGCTCAAGTGAGAAGCCAAGGGGCATTAGAGCATGCCTGCCAGCCGCTGCCAAAGGAGAAGGAAGACACCCTCCAAGGCTCTCACCCCCTCCTTGCTGGAGTAGAGGGGGTGTGGGCAGGCACCAGCTGGGTCTAACGTGACGCACGGGATACCGGCCAGATACCGGTTCACTAAAGAAACTGTCTGCAACCCTCTCCTCTCCCCTGAACTACATTTCCAGCACATGTGTGATGATCTTTTCCAACACCTCCAGCCTCTCAGTCTGGTCCTGCAGGGCTTGGCTCTGCACACAGGGGGACTAGCTTACCTCTCACCCTCCACTCTACAGCCAGACCCCCAAGGGTTCCAGGGGAGAGAAGGGAAAGAGGGAGGAATTAACCCACTCCCTGCCTGGCTGCAGGCAAACCGCAGAGACTGCAGCCAAACCCCAGTTGTCCCCATGGGGAGAGAGGGGATGGAGGGAGGAATTAACTCTGTCCCTGCAAGCTATGGAGGTGCAGCTGGGGCTGGAAAACCCCAGCTGCAGTCCTCAGGGTTTGCCAACAAGGGGAGAGGGGATGGAGGGAAGAATTTGCCTCGGGGGCCATACCAGGCCAGCATCTGGCCACACTCTACCCCTGCTCTGCCTAGAGAGCAGAGGGGCAGAGCCAGCCCAGCTCTGTAGCAAGGACTTTTTCCCCCCTCCCCACTTGTCAGTCTGGCATGCACATCCAGAGTGCATGCCGGGATGCTGGGGGAATCTAATTCACCTTAAACCAGCAAGGGGTCTGGAACAGACATTACATAACCTAGTTTGAGCCAAATCAGTCTGATACTACATTCAACCAGATTTATCTCAAACCAGTTTCGGCCATTTTCAAACTGGTTTACGTGTACTGAATGTCTGTTCTGTTACAGGTTTAAATGAGTTTCTGGTCACTTAAACTGATTTATGTTTAATGCTGTCCCTAGCCTTAAGGAGAAAGGCAGGGTTCTGACAATCTGTATCTTCAGTGTTTCCTGTTTAGCTGACTTAAGTGTTCTCCCATATGGCATGTCTCACTTCTTTAGTCACATGACTCTTCCCATACATAAGGGGCTTAATGCAGATTAGTGAATCTCACTCTAAGACCTGGGTGCCTAAAAGTTAAGCATAGCAATGCTTAGTCCCTTTGCAGATCTGGGCCTTACTTCTTTGAGGGCATGCTTCAACTTGAAAGATTAGGAAATTTTCTTCTTCTGTGTTTTCATCCATTGTTGCTTGTGAAATAACACAACATTCTTCTCTCAGGTCATACAATAATATTAATCTTTGTTTAAAGTATATGCCAGGAAAAATATCACTAGACCACATAACATAGTACGTCTGTATTTAAAGACTTAAAATATTGTCAGGAATTCTTTAAAACTAAAGACAGTAGTGATATAAAAAAATCGTGGTTCGTTTCTCGGGAGGTGGAAAAAAACTTTCAGCTACAGACACACTTTATTAGCAA
>NW_017728906.1:107903786-107904872 GCF_001723895.1 Crocodylus porosus | reverse complement strand
AGCTTGCAACATTCAGCTGAAAAAATGCTTAATTTAAAAATGCTATTTTATCTATCTATCATCGATCCATCGATCAATAATGGCGTTTCATTTTAATCATGGAAGAATGTGGATTTTGGGTGACTTTTTTAATCCAAAAATTGGGGATTTTTTTTTTGATCAGAGAAAACCAGGATCCCTGCTGATCATGTCTTCCTGCCACAAAGAGAAACAGTGTAAATGAATATACCATGAGCCAGATTCTGCCTTTATTGATACCTGAGCCGTCTTCATAGCTTCCCTGGTATTGTATAGAAATAATAAAAAACAAAATGCAGGACTCTTAAGAACCAGAGACATAAACTTTGTAGTTTAGTTGTTGTTTTTCTGTATCTTGTGAAGTAATGTAATTGAAACAAAATATTCTCTCAAAATAATAAACTTGTTAAAGGACTACATTTTTCATGCAGTGAAATGGAAAACTAATTTCTTTTGCAATACAAATCTTTGATATCAAACTATGAAATGCTTTTACTTCCCCCCCCAGAATTTACAGCTAATATGAATATATTGTTCATGATTTTATGGTAATTTAGTTTGATGTCTTCAAGCACTATTCAGTGAAGTTTGATAATACAGAAAGCTGTAAGACAGAAATAATACAACAAAGATCATTCTGTATCACCTCCCTTCTGCTAAAGGACTTTAGGTATATTTTACAAACTTCTTTTTAGTTACTTCACTGACTAGTTTTGTAGTTTTGCACATTTCATCTTAACTGGAGAATTGACTTTTCTTTTCTAACTAACATTGAATGTAATAAATGACACATTAAAATAGTAGAAAATATACATGGATTTTATCTTTCCTAGATTTTTTTCACCATAAAACCTAGAAAACAGTGGCTTTATAACCATGGATCCTGGTTTTGTCTGATTTTTAAAAAATCCCCAAATTTTCAGTTTAGAAAAAGAAACTCAAAATTCACATTTTTCTGTGATTAAAATGAAACACTGCTTTCTCTCTCTCTCTCTCTCTCTCTCTCTCTATATATATATATATATATATGTGGTCACACACACATACATATATATATATAGTGGTGGT
>NW_017728906.1:107876933-107903378 GCF_001723895.1 Crocodylus porosus | reverse complement strand
GTTGGAAGGGACCTTAGGTGGTCATCTAGTCCAACTCCCTGCTCAAAGCAGGACCATCCCCAATTATACCATCCCAGCCAAAGCTTTGTCTAGCTAGGTCTTAAAAAACCTCCAAGGATGAAGATTCCGCAATCTCTCTAGGTAATCTTTTCCAGTGTTGTACTGCTCTCCAAGTGAGAAAGTTTTTCCTAATATCTAATCTAAACTTCCCTTGTTGCAACTTGAAACCGTTGCTCCTTGTTCTGTTATCTGCTACCACTGAGAACCGTCTAGCTCCATCTTCTTTGGAACCTCTCATTAGGTAGTTGAAGGCTGCTATTAAATCTCCTCCCAGTCTTCTCTTTTCTAGACTCAATGGGCACCTATACATTTGCAGTGAGATTGCTCCAATGTGCTGTAATTACAGCGCGTCAGAGCAGACTCGAGTCTGCTGGAGTGTGGTAATTACTGCGCTCCAGCTGACTATACCATCATGTGTATCAGCATCCCTGTGCTGAAAAGTGGTGGCAGGGGCGCTTTAACTAAAGCTCATTCAATAAGCTTTAGTTAAAGTGCCTCTGCTGCCATTTTTCAGTGCAAGAATGCTAATACACATGACATTCCAGGTATTTTAATTAAAGCAGCTCTCAGAGCTGCTCTAATTCAAGTGTTCCTCTACCCCTTCCTGGAGCATGTGTATAAACACTCATTAAACCCAGGTCCCTCAGCCTCTCCTCAAAAGTCATGTGCTCCAGCACATTAGCCCTGTATATATTACAGGGCTTATCGCCTTACACATGGGTTGGGCAGTAGGGGTAGGGGATGTTCCTAATCTTTCATGTAGGGGATTGTCCAAACAGAGATAAGTCTGAGCCTGGCTTATCTCCTTACCTTATTTACTTACCTCCTCACACCTCACACCACTCTTCAAAGGATCTGGCAGATAGAGCACTCTGGTTGAGAATCACTGGTCTAGAAATTCAAAAGTAAAGGTTTCTCCAACATTAGGAATTGTCAGACTTGCCCTAGTGTAAACCCATAGAGAAAATAGCTCATACATTTACCATTGCTTTCCTGTCACATAACATCCTTATAGCAGTTACAGCAATAACTTACATGGAATACATTACATTTATCTGCTATGATTGGAATGATAGTGCTTGTTCACTTAGGTTTGTCTATACCTGGACAACTCACTGATTTGGACTCATGTTCCTTATTCCTTAGGAAAATCCATGAGAATCTCCATTCATAAATCTGTAGATAAATTCTACCGTGACATACCCATACCGAAAATTTTCATCATTTATGGTTTCAGTCAAGGTTTCACTCTAGGAGAAAAAATATGATGATTTGCCAAGTCACATTCATCTTAACAACAAGCCCTCAAAGATCAGTGAGATTTACTCCCATGTGATGATTTACATGGCTTCGTCCTTAAAAGCTATGCCTCACTGTAGATGGAATGATTAGACAGTTGGATCATAGTTGTCTCTAAATGCAGGCATGAATGGAGTTTTGTCTGTTTTCTTGAAGGTTTCATTAAACAAATGGTAATCCAGGGCATTTCCTTCAGTCTTTCAACATGAGCAGTAGCTATTGCAGATGCTTTGGATCAGGATTAGCAGACAGTAGACCGTTCTCTTCATATACATATACAGACAGTAGGGCAGGGTAAAACCTTAGAGATTAACTGGTTCATAAAGGCCCAAATTTTCCTAGGCAACAACCTACTTTGTGAGGTGCTATGAAAGGACTGGCAGAAAGACAAGGTTTACAAAACTGGGAAAGGGACATGGGGAGGGGACATTACTAAAAGAAGCAAAGATTGGGTTGATTAGATCAGTTGAGATATCTTGAGGTACATTGGGGGTCTAGTTAATGGGATACAAATACACAATTGAGAGGGTTGTTCTTTCATCTTTGCATCTAAATCTGATGCTCTCTTCTATCTTTCTCATTCACTTAAAACCCCTTACTTACCTTTCTATGGCAGTGGAGAACTAGCTACATACCTGTAACTAGGAATATGCAATGCCCACCTGGAGAAAGAAATAAAGAAGGGCTGCCTAAGAAAGTAATTATTGAAGAACATCTGTTTTTATTCACAATAGAATCATAGAGAAATAGGGCTCGAAGGGACCTCCAGATGGTCTCTAATCCAATCCCCTGCCTGAGACAGGATCATCCCTATCTAAACCATCCTATACAAACCATAACATAAATTCTATATAAGACTACTATCAACTCTACACAGCACAGACCTAACATGCCACAGGTAAAGCAGGAGAATGACAGCAATTAACAGCCTGCTTCTATGAAATATGATCAATATACACTCAAGTGATCCTGGGTAGAGGGCCATGTCCCCTCCTACAGAGGAAGGCAAAACCCACCACAGTCTATACCAGTCTGATCATGTGGTAAAATTCCTTCCTGACTCCAAAAATGGTAATCAGTCTGACCCTGAGCAGAGGAGAAAGATCCCCTCACCAGGAACCTCTGTCTTTGCTCCCAGCAGGAACATTGGCATATCTCATTCAAAGTCCCCAATCTTGGTTGTAGCTAACCCCCAGTTCCTCTGAGGAAGGCTTAAACACACCCTGACACATGTAACAGAAAAACAGGGAGGGGTGAGGGGAACCAGAGTGCAGAAGTATGGGAAATACCCATAGTAGAACATAGGCAGTGAAACCTAGATCATCCCCAACCAGTGGTAGCCCAGCCTCCTCTTGAACACTGCCAGTGATAGAGAGGGCACAACTTCCCTAAGTAGTCTATTCCACTGCTTCAATATTCCAACAATGATCAGGTTTACTTCACCTACTTTGCTGCAACTTCAAGCCATTGGTTGACGTCTTCCTCTTTGCCGAAAGAGAGAAAAGGTGCTTTCCCCCTTCTTTATGGCAGCCCTTCAAGTATTGGAAGACTACTATTACGTCCCTCTGAAGTGCTTTTTCTGCAAGCTGGACATGTCTTGCTCCTTCAGCCTCTCCTCATACAACTTGCTTTTCAAGCCCTTTATTATCTTTGTTGCCCACCTTCCCCTCTCCCTCTAGTTCTATGCTCACGAAGGGCCACTGATGCAACTGAGACCCTTCGACACAACACAGCTTATTACCAACTTGATATTTTCAGTGCCATGAAGGGCTCTTTGTATAATCCCAACTGGCACTGTTTTAGTGGAAGTATCTCAAAATTCAGTGGTAGTTTTGGTAATATTCATATCATTCTTCTATAAGTAGCATTTTCATGTAAGAAAATACGTCTTACAGTACTTCCAGATGCCATAAATAGCCATGTATTTCGTACAAAATGAGTAACATTTATAGCAAATGTTCCACATTTTCACTACTTGCTTACTGCATAAAATTTGTAAAGACTGCATATATATATATTACAGATATAGTGGTAGGATTTACTATTAAGGGTTCATGGTATTCAGTTAAAATAAACTGAAAACAGCTATATTACCTTGTCAGACTTTAATAATTTGAGCTGATATTTTCTGTGCCACATGTCTGCCTCAGGCTGAATCTGTTTGGAAACCTTCAGCCCAAACCATTCAGTTGTTCCCAGGCCTGGACAATGTAAAATATATATTGCTTTTCCAATTTTAAAAAGGCCTTGAGACTTTTTTTAAATACTCTAGAATCCATCTTTTTTAATAGTAACTTAAGATTTATCAACATGCTAGTCTTTGTATCAGGGACATAAATTTTACTAGTCCCCTGAAATCTTCCTAAATTTTGCAAAATAGTAAGATTTTAAAAACTCATATCTAGTATTTGATTTTAATAGCGTGAGTCTCTGAAGTTTATAACTTTAGCTTAAGGCAAGGAGTTTAGTAAGATTGGAACTGGAGTTGGGGGAAAGAAACCAGAACTGGGATTTGGATTAGGGAAACTGGAATGTGTTAAGCAAAGAGACTGGTAGTCTGGGGAATGAGAGTAGGATTAATTGTAAGGCAGGGGAAGGAACACTGAGTTTGGATGAGGAGGTATGGGGAAAAGAGGGACTGGGACTGACTACATAAGAGAATTGGGACAAGGAGCCAGTGGTGGAATATGGGAGCAGTAGGAAGGTGAGAAAGTTTGGAAAAAGAGTTAGGATACTGGGATTGGCTAGGCAGAAACTGAGTCAAGAGTGGAATGTGGAGGGAACATCTGAGACTGGATGAGGAGCCCAGGGAAAGGAAGTGGAACAGGAGACTGGCTGGCAGTGGGACAGGGAACAGGGATTGGCTGACAAAGAGAAGACAGGAAGTCAAAGGAGAGATTTGGACTTAGACAAGAAGATTAGGATTGGTTGGACAGGGAGACTGGCCCTGGGATGAGAATGAAGGACAGAGAAAAAGAATGGGAAGTGGAAAAGAACTGTAGTTACTGTGCATTTAGTTATTACTTCATTAAGCAAGTACTAAACTAAATGTGCAATAACTACTGCGTATTAATGAATGGGTAGATGTGTCCGCCAAGAATTTAATCTTTCAACTGCATTAAACATTTTTTCTCTTAGCATAATTCTTCCATCTCCGTGATACCATTGCTAAGAGTGAAACTATTGTTTTACTCTGATATTAACTAATCTTCAATTCAGATTTCATTTTCAGGTTCTGCAATATCAATTGGTGTTGCACTTCCCATGCTTCCACTACAGATCATCAAATTGTCAGTGAATAATGTGGCATTCCCTTCTTTCTCCACCCTTTTAAAAATACTCTGTTCATAAGTGATAGGCTTCACATAAAATTATTCCATCTTCTCATATATTCAAGGCATTTCAGGTGTTACAAAATAGCTACCCAAACCTATCCTTTGACCTTAATTTCTCTCTGCCTTAGTCTGCATATATGAATTGGAGAGAACTCCCTCCCTTCATCTCCCTGGAGTATTATGAAGATAGTTCTTCATGGAATAATTGGTTATGTACATGATAATTTCTGTGGAAAAGTGGATAAAAAAGAAAAATATCTTTCTTCACATTAGGATTTGAATGGTATTAGACCCCATATAAAATATTTGATAGCTCTTCATCCAGCTCTTGCTTCACCATTCTGCATCAAGGAAGAGCTCTGTGGACAAAATAGTGTGTGATTGTGTAACTGAAGAGTGTGTATCACAGTAAATATGCACAAAAAGGCAGAACTAACTTGCACAGACAACCTTGATTCTGACTTTTTTCTAACCTGGGTGTTTGACTTTGCAAACTTAATTCTGTTCTTTATGTGTTAAGCATTATAATATCTTTTTTTCTGGATGGATGCACACACGTTGTAGCTTAAACTTTACTGATGTTGGAATCTGTGATCAACATTTATCATTGGATTAATTTAGAGACACAAGTAAATATTTAGAAGGAAAACACCACTAGGAGGTTAACTCGTAGGTATTTCATGCCTTTTGCTATTTTCCATTTAGCTTTACGGCAAAATCTTCTAAGAGGGTCAGTACCAATTAAACTTTTGTATTAAATGCTGAACACAGAAGTCATATTTAACAGTTTTCCACTCTGTTGCATTCCTGTATATACAATATGTCTTCTGGAAATTTCTGTAACACGTCAGGTATTCATGATGAAAAAGCACATTTGTACATTTGGTTCAGAGATAATTACTTGCCATTAGGTTCCTAAGAATATAAATTCTATTCATTTCTGTCATCTAACTTGTCAACTTCTTATATTTTGTCTACACTCTGCCCCTCCAGTGACAAGCTGCAAATAATTTAGTCTTCCACCAAAATGATAATGACTGGCAAATGAAAATCTCATTGAAACAGAAAGACAGCACAGCACAGTTGCACAAAAATAACTTTGTTTTCCTGCAGTAATGATTTAACTGCTACAACTCAAATGACTGATCTTTTTTTTCAATAATTCTGCACACTCAAATATCGTTTAAACCTTTGTTTTTCAGGACAAGTAATAAGTGCAGGTTATTTCATTAAAATACATTTGATTATCAGGACCAAGTGTCCATAATATGGCAATATTACATGTGCATTCACATGTACATAGCAATTAATGCCAGTAATTTAAACAAAGAAGGGACGTGACCATGCTTTATGATGTTTGCAATTATGTTACTTACACACATTGCACAAATATGCATGTAAAAGTGATTGGTTATTTACATATATTCATGCATAAATGTGAATTAATTATCACTTTCAACATTTGCCCCTCCTTCTTCAATCTGCTTATAATGTAACTCACTTGTTCTACTCTTGTAGCCAGTGGTACAGCTGATGCAATTTCAGTGATATTCTTCCAGGATTTTAACCTACAACTCCCATGAAATTGTGCCCTATGTCATGCATAGGGCATACGTAAGATCTGTGTTCCTTGGACGCCTAGGCTACTAGGAAAGAGAGTTGAAGAGTAGGGAAATGTGTTAATGTTTTTCCTGTATAAAAAAATTACTTTCCTAAACCTTTTTGTTTTCTGTATACACAAATCACCTTTCGCAGCCTTGAGGAAATGAGAGAAAAGCAACTGTTTTTTTTTCCTTTGGGTTTTCATGCTTTTTGTGTGCAGCTCTAGCCTATTACAATGATGGACTCTCTACAAATACCTTAGAGTGGCATAACTAAGCAGGGAAATAATGGGAGACAAAATTCATGGTAAATACATTGGTTTGAAATAATTATTTTGTTTATGAAAAATGCACTGGGTATATCAAAAGGATAATGTAGAACAAGGTTCAGCATGTATAATTTGAAATGGGGAAGGGTTAATTAGCACAAGGGCCATCCGAAGCTATTTTTATATTTACGTCCCTGTGGCAGCATTCTGGTGAATTCCAAAGGGGAAAAACTTGCACCTGAAAAACAATTTTATAAGCTCCAACGATAATTAGTCTATGGCAGGGGTTGGTTACCAGGCTAGATCTCCACCAGAGACTGATAAATTATCTGACCTTTCTTTTCATTTGTGGTATGTTTTTAAAACATGGTACTCATCTGATTCTTTGAGACTCCCTGAAGCACATCAGTACCAATCCAGTTGTAGAGAATAAGAAAATTTCCCATTCAGTAAATGGATTTGGTGTTGGCATATGAGTCTTGCCTTTACTCTAGTGGGCATGTATGCATGCTGATAAGAAATGCTTTGTATAGTGTTGGTACTGTGTGTAAAATATCTAAGACTACCCTGATAAACATGCTGTTGAGAGCCATTAATGTATATTAATTGCCTTAATTTAGAGTTTATTGTGTATTTGGTAAATGAAAAAGTGCATGTTTTCCTGCATAATGGAAAATTAATGTAAATGACTGAAGAAGCAAAGTATCTCCTGATTAGTAGACCCCTTTTACTTTGCAAACCAAAGAAACCTAGAAGGACAGCTAGTGTATTGTTAATACACATTTGCAAAGCAGGGAAGGGTAGGGTTTTCTATTTTATGCTGTTGGACTGAAACCCCCAAATTACCCTGGGAATAAATATCTATGATCTCTTCCATCTTCATTTTAAATTGTCTTGGTATCTGCTTAACCATTATATATGGCTGCTTCACAAGAAGTGTGTTGCATTACAAAAGGATGAGTGAAGATACGGTACATCCTTAATTATCTGAATCCTCTATTATTTAAAAGGCAACATTTTTTAGATGTCTTATTCTTGTTAGCATAGTATAACAAATGTTTTCCTTTTTAAGCTTTGCTGTTTTTAATATCTGTACTGGTAAGTTTGGTATGGTTTTGAATGAATAATTTCTCACAAGACCCCTTCCCAAAAGCATTTGGATAACCTTGGATGTTCTATAGAACCAAGAGTACAAGACATGACAAAATTTCTTTTCTTCAGTCCATTTATGTTACTCTTATTTAGGGCCCAGTTTAAATCTTGGGCCCAGCTTGTGGCACAGTGGCTCCTTTAGACCAGCAATAGACAATACACATAAACCACTTTAAGTTATCAGAAACTGGTTTAAACCTGTAAAAGAACAGACATTTAGTGCACATAAACCAGTTTAAAAATGACTGAAACTGGTTTGAGATAAACCTGGTTGAATGTAGTATCAGATTTAACTGATTTGGCTGGAACCGGTTTATGCAACGTCTGTCCCAGACTTCT
The DNA here is from genome assembly GCF_001723895.1 of Crocodylus porosus. Taxonomy (NCBI): domain Eukaryota; kingdom Metazoa; phylum Chordata; order Crocodylia; family Crocodylidae; genus Crocodylus; species Crocodylus porosus. The sequence continues at coordinate 107,895,323 of NW_017728906.1, read as the reverse complement.
TACTCATTTAAATTAAACCAGACTCCCCCAGCATCCTGGCATGCTTTCTGGGCAGGGCTCTGCTTTGCTCCAGAGCTGGGCTGGATCCGCCCCTCTGCTCTCTAGCCAGAGCAGGGATGAGACATGGCAAAACTCAGCTCAGCATGGCCCCATCAATGCAAAGTGGGCAGGGAAAGAATTAATTCCCTCCTCCCCCACAACAGCTGGGGTTTGCCTGTCAGCCAGGGAGCAAAGGGGAGGGGGCTGCAGCAGTGGCCCCTGGGGCTGGCAGACCCTGGCTATGGGCCAGAAGGGGCCAGAAGGGTTGGAGGAGGAATTAACTTTTCTCCCTGCCCCCTTCACCTTAATGGGGCCATGCTGGGATGGTTGTCCCATAGGGCAGGGAGGGGGCTCTGTTTTGTGTTGGGGACTCTTCCCCCCCGCCTCCTCTCCCCAGGGCAGGGAAGGGTGGCTCTGCAGAACACTGGGGACTACTCCTCCTCCTTGCCCTCCCCTCCAGCCATCACAGGGCTGGGGGGGGGGACACTATGTGAGGCTGCCTGGCCCCAGAGGGGCACTCTTCCCTCATTCTTCAATCCCCTGTGGCTGTGGCTGTTACAGCTGCTCTCTGTGCCCTGCCCGGGCAGTGTCGCACAGAGCCCCTCACCTCACTCTGCAGGGGTGAGGGGGAGGAGTAGGGCGAAGACTCCCCCTCCGGGGCTGGGGCTGGGTTGGGCAGCCTTGCATAGAGCCCTGTCCCATCGTCCCCTTGCTCCTTCCCCACCATCATGGGATGGGAAGCAGGGGCTCCATGCAATGCTGCCTGGCCCCAGATGGGGACTCTTCCCCTCCTCCCCCCCGCCAGTTCTTCTATTCTATGCTAGTGGGTACTTTTGCCCCTCTTCTTCCCCCTGTTCCCACCCCCACCCTCACCACTGAGGGGTGGGGAGGGGGGCTCTATGCAGGCTGCCTGGCCCTGGCCCTGGCCCCAGCCCTGGAGGGGTACATATCCTCCACCATGGGACAGGGGGTTCTGTTCAGTGCTGGGGGGAAACTCTCCCCTCTGTTTCTCCCCCTGCTCCCTGCTGCCATGGGGTTAGGAGGGGAGGCTTTTGTGGTGCTCCCCACCCTGGTCTGGCCCAGCCAGGGTGCAGAGAGTGGCTGGAATGGAGCTGCAGCTGCCTAGGGTGGCCCCAGCTTGGCCTTTCTCAGCCCTGGCTAAGGCAGCTGCTTGGTGGGGCTGGGCTGGGCTGCGGGGTGGGGCCACCCCTGGCTGGTGCAGATCAGTGACGGGAACAAGACTGCAGCCGGGCAGCTGCTTCCCCTATCAATGACCGCAGCCCGACATGCTCGCCCAGTGGCATGGAACCAAGCACAGGCCCAGAGCCCAGCAGCCACCCACCACAGAGGCTTGCTGAGGCCCCACAAGCCTCCATGGTGCCTCTGAGTGGGCCCAGATAAGCCGCTGTCCACCCAGCCACCAGCTGCGCATGCCGGGTTGTGTTGGCTGACAGCTCCACTGAACCAGTTGGGGATGGCCATGTCCCCACAGCCTGGCTCTATCAAGCAGCTGCCCTAGCCAGGGCTGAGCGAGGCCAGGACGAGCTGGGCTGGGCCCACCTCTGGCAGCTGCGGCTCCATTACAACCGCTCCCTGTGCCCTGGCTTGGCTGGGCTGGGCCGGGTCAGACCGGGAACACCGCAAGAGCCTCCCCTTCCTGCCCCACAGCAGTAGGGAGTGGGAGAAGGAGGAGGGGGAAGGATTTCCTGCCCAGCACTAAACAGAACTCCCCCTGCCCCATGGGGGGGAAGTGTCCTCCTCTGTGACTGGGGCTGGGCAGCCTGCACAGTCTCCCCTCCCCACCCCTCAGCAGCAGGGATGAGGGCAGGGAGAGGAGGAGGAGGAGGAAGAAGAAGAATATTTGTCTGCATGGAACAGACCTCCATTCCTTGTCCCATACAGTGGGGGAGTTTGGGAAAAGTCCTCAACTGCGGCCGGGCAGAATCGCATAGAGCTCCCCCTCCTCACCTCTTGGTCTTGGGGGGAGAAGGAAGGGGAAGATTCCCCCTCTGAGGCCAAGCAGCCTTGTAGTGCCCTCCTCCCCACTCCACAGTGGTGGGGGGAGAGGAGGAGGAGGAGGGGGGAAGAGCCCTCTTAGCACCAAACAGAGCCCCCTCCCCACCCCACAGTGGTGGGGGAGAGGGAGGTGGGGGAAGAGTTCCCCTCTGGGGCTGGGCAGCCCTGTGTGCGGGCACTGCTCCCAGCTGTCAGGACTCACTGGGGTGGGCAGAGCTCTCCCCTCCTCCTCTTCCCCCCACCAGCAGACACTTGCTGTTGTCCCACTCTCTGAAACCTGAAGACTGAGGTGGGGGTTTAAACCCCTTCTCAGTCTAACTCAGGCCTCCCAGGGCCTGGCCACAACCCCTTCAGCTCAGCTTCCCTGTGGAAAGGAGGGCTGCTCTAGCACCCCTAGGCTTCTGGCCTGAGCCACAGCAGGTATGTGCCGAACATCTATCTACGTGCAAACCGGTTCATTCTTTGCAGGTTAGACAAACCTGCAAAGATTGAATCATTACAAGCTTGGGATTTTTGAATGTCTATCTGTAGCCTTAATGTTGGAGTTCCCCCTGCATGCCCCCTGCTGCTGATAGGAGGAGGAGTCCCGTGGTCTCATTGCTGGCTGCTTGCTTCTCATAGCTAGGAGGCAAAAACCACAGTTTTAAATATGACATGGTTTTTGCCTTCTGTCTCTTGCTGCTGACTGGACAGGAGGCAAAAACAGTGGCATATGTAAAACTGTGTTTTTTGCCTCCCTCCCATCAGGAGCAAGCATAAGAGTGGGCCCGTGGGGGTCCCTCTACCAATCAAAACCAATCAAGATCAAAAGAGCTGTGAGCTGGGCCTGCAATTTAAACCAGGCCCTACTTATATTTTTGTTATTATTAGTCAGCTTTTCTCTTGGTTGATTCCATTACAGTAGTATCTGGTTTTCCATTTTGAAAATTACCACAGGAAAAAAAATCTAAAAAAATTAGAATCTGAAATAATTAGAGCTTTCTTTTTCCAACGCTCCCAGGGCATCTGTTACTGGGAACTTCCCAGCTTTGGAGCAAATTGGAGGGAAGGCCTTGGTAGCCTTAAGTGTCTTAGCACAAGCCAGATTTTTCAGGACTTTTAGGTCCCTGGGACAAAGTGGGGCTCTGAAGTACTGTTCTGAGGCATGTGGGTGTTGGGAATATTCCCAGCCGGCCTCCCACCCGCTGTTGCTCTTGGTGTTCGGGTTGCTTGGGCTGAGGTACCCTTAGAGTCCATTGCCCACAACAAGCCAACTGGGGCTTGGGTGCAACACAGAAAGAACGACTTGAACTTGTGTTTGGTGGCAAAAGTTCAGATAGGTTTATTGTCTTTTAGGACAGTATGCTAGTGAGTCTGTATAGCAGTCAGCCTGCTCAGTAAAACTGCCCAGACAATAGTAAGCCACACAAAATGTGCACTGATGCCCCCTAATTTGCTACAAAAGGGTGAGTTTCACAAAGCCTGTATTTCTAGCCTAGATGCCCCAATCCCATACCAGTTCTTGTCTTCTCTTTGTTGAGATGTCATCTTTTTACTTGGCTCTTTCTCATGTTTCTTACTATGAATCAGCATTTTGGCTTACTGCATCTTCTATCAGGTCATCCAGAAGCTAGTGAAGCCTGCTACTCCCAAGGTCCTTAGCTTGAATATGGCTTAGGATAGCTATGGCCTAGCATGACCAAAACTCTTACGTATGGCAGTCCATATGGCTCAAACTGCCATAGCTACAAATCCTGAAAGCCTGGGCTTCCCAGAAGCCTACCAAGTGCCCCTGGTTTATCAGACGTTTGAAACTGATACATTTTAGCAAAACATTTCAGTTTTGATTTGATCTGGAATCTGTATTTTCCCACAAAAAAAATCTAGGAATCCACTGAATGTACCTATGTCTTGGTAAGGAGCTAGCATAAAGTATGGAGAAGAATTTTCTGCCTCTCAGATGTTAAACAGGTTATCTTTAATCTTGTAGTTGAGTAACACAGGACACAACTACACAAGCCACTCACTGTGCAGTTGTTACTGTTCAGTCATTTAGTACTTGCATAACCAAGTACTAAATGACTGCTCAGTACCTGGTGTTACTGCACAGTTATGTCCCAGCACAGTTGTCTAGTGATGCTTACTGCACAGTAGCTCATTACTACTATGCAGTAGCATCACATCATGGTTTGTACCTGGCAATGCTGCAGTGCAATAGTAATGAGCTACTGTGCAGTAGTAATGAGCTGCTGTTCAGCAAGCATCTTATATAGATGTGGCCACAGTGAATATAGTGTATAGGTAAAGAAATCAGCAACAAAAAAGAAACTCAAAACCTGAAAAAGAAAGCTGTAAGTGATAGTAATTAAAGCATAAAGAGCCAGTCATTCATTGCTGAAGGCCATATTGAAAGTTTCAGCAATGGTGTCATTTTCTTTTTTACACTGAGACAGCAAATGAATGTCAAGCCATTTGCACCATCTGCTTTATAAGCTTTAGGAAAAGGAACTTGTGGGGGGATACTCAAGGGCATCATTGTTAAAATATTTAAATCAGAACTGTTTTGGTGTTAGAAAGCTTCATGATCTAATGGCCTAGTTTTGCAGCAGACAATGAAAAGACGGAAGTATAGTTGATAGTGTCCCCATCACAGTCATTGAGTCATAGAGAAATAGGGCTGGAAGGAACCTCCAGAGGTCATCTAGTCCAGCCCCTGCCTGATGCAGGATCATCCCTGTCCAAAACTTGACACAACACAGACTTAACACCCTAACCTGCCACAGGTAAAGCAAGGGAACAACGGCAACCAGCGTGTATGAAATGCTGTCAACATATGCTCAAGAGATCCCAGGTAGAGGGCCAAGCCCTGTACTACAGAGGAAGGCAAAAACCCCCACAGTCCATACTAGTTTGATCTTTGGGTAAAATTCTTTTTTGATCCCAAATATGGTGATCAGTCAGACCCTGACCAGAGAGGCAAGGCCCTCTAACCAGGAACCTCAGGTTTTGCTCCTAGTAGGAGGATTAGCACACCCCATTTGAAGTCCCCAGCCTTAGTTGTAGCCAACACCCATTGCTTCTGGGGAAGCTTAAAAATATACTTACACATAGCAGAGCAGAAAAAAAGAGAGAGGGAGGTGGGATTACCCAGCAAAGCCCGGAAGAATGGGAAATACTGATGGTAGAAAATAGGCATAGCTATGCCTGGACCATCGGCTGTCCAACTTCTTCTTGAACACCTCCAGTGATGGAGAGCCTGCAACTTTCCTAGGCAATATATTCCACCACCTTACTATTCTCACAGTGAAGAAGTTGTTCTGGATACCCAATCTAAATTTACTTTACTGCAACTTCAAGACCTTGTTCTGTGTCCTCTTTACCGCAAGAGAGAAAAGGTGCTTTCCCTTTTCTTTATGGCAGCCTTTCAAGTACAGTAAAAGCTGCATTATCCAGCACCTTAGAAACCAACATGCCCCATTAATTGACATGCCAGTTGATGTGGCAAAAGTGAAACCGGAAGTGGCCACCATGGCACTTCCAGTTTTGCCAAGCCCCCATGTCCCAGAGAAAAGTAGCCTGCACTGCCGAGCCCTCACAGCCTAGAACAAAGCACCCACCCCAGGTGCTGGAAAGAATCAGCCTGGTACTGCCGCTGGCCCCACCTGCAGTGGCAGTCTGCTCTCATCCCACGCCGCCCAGATCCAGGGGCACATCCCCAGGAATAACCTGACAGCCCCACAGCCCACCAGGGAGATGTGAAGCAGCCAGAGGCACACCCCACTCCCCCAGCACCCATTGACAGTTCTCGTTGAAGCTGGTGTCAGCTGCTCCAGGGGCTGCTGCAGCAGGGGCACCCCTCTCCCTGTCCTTTCCCGAATACCAGCCTTACTCCCCCCGTCCTTCACTGCTTTGGGAACCTATCCCTATTTGTTACATTGTAAAGTGGGTTCACTTTATGCGAGGGAAACCTATGGCTGAATCTCTGAATTGGCTCAGAATCTCTCCAAATCCATTCAGAGGCTTCTGATTTGATTCAGATCTCTTAATGGGTCTCCTGGTTTGCTTTGGATTTGGATATTCAGCTGCCAAATTGGGCTGAATCTCCTCCTAATTGAATCAGCTACCAAAGATTCACACAGGCCTAGTATGCAGCATTACTTTGTTACAGAGGCCCTACACTTACTTTTTAGGTTTGCTTATCATTGCATAACAAATGAGAGCCAATCCAGGCAAATTGAGCTGGGCTTTGCATGGACTGTATATGACTTTTAAGATAAATTTACAGCTTCTAAACTCTAGGGCAGAGACAGTCTTGTCAATATGAGAGTGTAGGGTTGGATATCTCACCTCTGGGTCAGGATACAAGGGGGATCCAGAGAGGGAAACCTGGTGGTGGGAGTCTACTACAGGCCTCCCTCCTAAGAAGCGGACAGTGATCAGGCATTCCCTGGAGAACTACCCTGACATCTGTTGGGAGGATCACTCAGCCACCTCCAGCAGGTCAGCCAACTTTTTGACAACAATAGATGACCTATTTCTGACACAGGTTGTGGAAGGGCCTGCTAGGGGTAAGGCCACTCTGGATTTAGTGCTGGCCAAAGGTGATGACATCATAGGTGACCTAAGAATTGGCAGTACTCCAGGAAGCACTGATCACAACCTGGTTAGGTTCACCATCTACTGTACGACTGGGGAATCAGACAGCAGAACCAAAGTCCTGGATTTCAAGAAGGCAGATTTTGGCAAACTCAAGGGGCTAGTTGGAGAGGCCCTGTGCAACCTGCAACTAGAGGATCTGGGAGTTCAGGAATGGTGGTGCTTCCTTAAGGAGGCAATTCTCACGGCATCCCCACATGGGCAAAAAATGGTAAAGGAGCCAATAGACCCACTTAGATTTCATAGATTTCATAGACATTAGGGCTGGAAGGGACCTCAGAAAATCATCGAGTCCAGCCCCCCGCTCAAAGGGCAGGAAGTCAGCTGGGGTCATAGGATCCCAGCAAGATAAGCATCCAGTTTGCTCTTGAAGGTGTTCAACGTAGGTGCTTGAACCACCGCCGATGGCAGGCTGTTCCAGACCTTGGGGGCTCGGACAGTAAAGAAATTCTTCCTTATGTCCAGCCTGAAATGGTCTTGTAGTAGTTTATGACTGTTTGACCTCATCATCCCTTGGGGCGCTCTGGTGAACAAATGTTCCCCCAGATACTGGCTCAACAGGAATATTAGAGAGCTATTGAAAAAGAAGAAAGAAGTGTATAAGCACTGGAAGAATGGCTTGGCAACCAGAGAGGACTACATCTGTATCACTAGGGCATGCAGATATGAGACATGGAAAGCCAAGGCAGGCATGGAGATCAAGCTGGCAACTGGAATAAAAGACAACAAAAATCCTTCTACAGATACATATGGAGCAAGAAAAAATCAGGTTAACTGTGGGACCCCTACTGGAGCAGCCCACAGTCAAGGCCTGCAAAAAAGCCAGATTCCTAAATGTATACTTCACGTTGGTATTCCTGATATCAATTGGGGGGCTGTTTACTTGACCAGAGGCCTCGGTAACATTGGGAAGACAATGGGCTACACAAAATCCGTCCTGAACAGGTGTGGGATCTCCTGCAACACTTGGATATTTTCAAGTCTGCTGGGCCCAATGACCTGTACTCAAGAGTCCTGAAAGAACTAGTTAAGCTTATAGCAGCACCACTGGCCAAGCTGTTTGAAAAGTCATGGAGCTCAGGAGTGGTCCTGGACAACTGGAAGAGGGCCAATGTGGTGCTCATCTTTAAGAAAGGGAAGAGGGATGACCCTGCAAACTACAGACTGGTCAGTCTGACCTCAGTCCCAGGTAAAATTTTTGAAAAAATTATTAAGGAGGCCATCCGTTGCAAACTGGTAACTGATGAGGTGTTAAGAAGCAATCAGTATGTCTTTGTCGAGGGTAGAACATGCCTGACAAACCTTGTGTCCTTCTATGACCAGGTTACTAGCCAACTGGACAACAGACATGAGGTTGATGTGATTTAAATTAGACTTCAGTAAAGCCTTTGCTTCTGTTTCCCATGGGATTCCCTCAAACATACTGGAGAGTGCTGGACTGGACCAATGTACAGTGTGGTGGGTGGACAGTTGGCTTAGAGGCCACTCCCCGAGGGTGGTAGTTGATGGGATGGCATCATCCTGAAGGGCCGTCTCCATGGTGTCCCCCAGGGATTGGTGCTTGGACTTGTGCTCTTTAATATATTCTTTAATCACTTGGATGAGAGGGTGGAAAGCTCAATGATTAAGTTTGCGGATGATACCAACCTGTGAGGAAATACAGGCATATTGTAGGATAGGATCAGGATCCAGGACGACCTTGACAGACTGGCCTCATGGGTGGAATGGAGTCAGATGAGGTTTAACAGGGATAGGTGCAAAGTCCTCCATCTGGGTAGGAAGAACCCTCACCACAGCTACACAATGGGTGGTGGTCCACTGGCTGGCACAACATCTGAATGAGACCTGGGGGTCACAATCAACTGGAAGATGAATAGGAGCCAGCAGTGGGATGATGTTGCCAGTAAGGTAAATAGAACTCTGGTGTGCATTAGTCAATGTGTGATCAATAAATCCAGGGAGGTGCTGCTCCCTCTCTATTCAGCACAGGTGAGGCCTCAGCTGGAGTACTGTCCAGTTCTGGGCACCACACTTCAAGAAGGATATGAATAAGCTTGAGAGGATACAAAGAAGGGCCATCCATATGGTCAAGGGCATGGAGGACAGGACCTATGAGGAAAGACTCCAAGAAATGGGCCTGTTCAGTCTGAGTAAGAGAAGGCTGAGAGGTGACTTGAAAGCTGGCTACAAGCACATCAGGGTGAACACCAAGATCTAGCCAAGCAATGCTTCAGGAAGGCATCTCAAGGGAGGAAGAGGACAAATGGTCATAAGCTTATAAAAGGTAAATTCGGGATAGATATAAGAAATAACTTTTTCTCTGTAAGGGTTGCCAGAATCTGGAGCACACTCCCAGCAGAGGTGGTGCAGTCACCATCCTTGGAGGTGTTCACATAAGGCTGGACAGGCACCTTGTTGAGCTTGTCTGAGCCCAAAACTTCCTGCCCATGGAAGGGAACCAGACTTGATGATCTTACAGGTCCCTTCTGATTCTATTGATTCTGTGATATACAGTACTTTCACTGCACATTGGAACCTCAGCCCTGTACTAGGGCCTCAACTTATCAACAGACTGCAAATGATAAAAACTAACCATATCAAGAAAGAAGCAAAATGTGACTTTCTAACGGCAAAGTTATTGCCCCGCTCCTCAGTGGCACACTATAAAGTGGGCATTTTGAATTTATTTCAGTGTCATGATTAACCATTGCCACCTAGGATCCTTTTTGGCATATTCAATATAAATCAATTGATTCTTTAAAGATTAATGATATTCCTTGGTTTTATGTAGTTTTGTACTTTATTCCCCAGATAGGCTCTACTGTCAAAGTAATAGAGCGTTGGTTGACAAGTCACTCTGCCATAGTATAAGGAAGATGATTTTTGCTTTTTCTGTTTCTTTTTTTCTGTATTTACCATTTTTGTTCAGATGCTCTACTTATCTTGCCTTACAATAAGAAACATTGTCTTAGCAGTTTGTCTTCAGTTACCAGTACATTATTATTTCTAGTTACTAGGAAGTAACAAGACAAAAAAATAAATCTCATGCCTAGGATAAAACACAAGCTCACATACCTCTCTTTCTTGCCTCCTGCCTTTAAGCCTATATTCTGCAGTGCTAATCTTGTCAATAGATGTGTTTCATGCTAGTTGTCTCTTATCATGAGGCTCTGCTTTGTGGAGGAAAGAACCTGTAATTAGCAGCCTTCCCTTCTGAGACCTCTGCTGTGATCGATTTCAAAATCCCTGCAGAACTGAGTTAGGTATAGGACTTCATGTAGTAAAGGCTATCTCCCCTTGCAAAAACTGCTGCTTATCTCCTTTCCTCATCTTGCTGCAGCCACATGACCTAGAAATAGCTCCCCATGTTGCTAATCTCAAACATTCAAAAAAGTATGGAGTCAAGCCTCAAAAAATAGTGAGATTTCAGAGTAAATTTAGAGTGCTGCTTATTTTTCTTGTAGTTTCTGAGCCTCTAGAGTTAGTATTTGTTATATGCTCAAGGTTTTTCACTATGATGATGAATACTAGAACTGAAAACTTTTATATAAATTAAAGTTGAAAGTAAGACCTTACAAAATCAGTGTCTCCAGTAAATTTGGGATTTACAAAGTATGCCCAGTAGCATAAGATTTGGAGCAAAAATGTGAGTTGCCAAATTGTGTCTGCAGGCCCAGGCTTTTTAAATGGATGGAGCACAGTTACCCTGCCTATTCCTTATATATACCAAGCTCCTGATCTCTCATACCTAAAAGTGAAGAAAAAAGAACCCAAGCAAAAAAATTTAACCTTTCTCAGCCTACAGATGTTTCATTATAGTGTGCATGGAGGGGTTTTTTTCTCTCTCTTCCATTGCTTGTTTTAGGTCTCTTGTGTAAGCAAGCAAGAAGTACTGGCACACCTTGATGTATCCACAAAGCACTAGAATAGAGAGGTGGATGATGATTTTATAATATTAAGCACTGGCACTCTAGCATGTCAGTGCATTATGCAGTAATTAATGTGGTATCTTGTAACAGCTCCTTTAGTCATGACAGTTCATAGCATGAAGCTGTTCATACATGAATTCTAGGAATGATACAAACGTGGCTAAAATAATAAGACAGTAAGTTTTATTTGCAGTCAGTATACTCAAAATAAGTTTGTTGAAAAGTCCTTCATTAGACACAGAGTTATAAAAAGTCATCTTGATTCATTATTTTTGAATAAATAATACCTTTGCTTATTGCTTATATCTTGATCATGCCGAAACTTTGCATTAATTCATGGAAATTTATTTTTCCTGGTCCCTTGCAACTTCAAAACATGCATAACTCCTTAAAATTATCCCTAATGAGAGAAATGAAAATGTCTTTTTGGCAAACTTCAAAAATAATTTCCTTTCCTATACATTCTAAGGATTTTCATTACCTCTATAGCTTTCATATATTTTCATTCTGAAGTAGAACTTTCTGTATTTTGAAAACACTAAATAAAAGGAGAGCTATATTGTGAAGAGTGGTTTTGTAAAATATCATTAGGAACTCAACTGCTTTCCTAAGAAAATGTTATATTTAATAGCTTTTTTGTTGTTTTAGTGTATGTGTGCACATGTATTCCAGCTCTGCAATGGGAGGGAATGTTGTTTATGCATTTCATCCAATACCTCTTTATTATATCAGCAATCCCAGAAGTTAGAACCTAGAGTGTCTTCCCTCCCAGCAGAATGAGCTCCCATTAGATTTCAAACTCTTCCTCTAATTCTGTCTAATCCTAAATTCTTGTTTTCTGTACAGTGGCCCCACTTTTGGTTAGAGGTTACCCTTACAGCTGTTAAACCCATATCTGGGGAGGTCAGGCATTTTTCCTGTAAAGTAGGAAATATGGGGTCAAACCCCTTCAGGGTAAGTAGGATCTGGAAGCCAGGCTTCCTATTAGCCATTTTTCAGGTGCATTTTGTTATTGGCCAAAAGGTGGGTGTTCTTCCATCTCTTCCTTCAATACTAGATCAGGCCCTTCAGGAGGGGTTCTAACCTGAGAGATGCCCAGTTTGTGAACCACCAAGTGGCATTAAGCAAGATTCTGATGCTGATATGCACACTTCATTTAAAATGGTGGACATAACGAGTATGTGAAAAAGCTGTTTTCTAATGCCTTAGTTCATTTTCTAGGACTTCACATTAGCATGAATATTTAGGGAGGAGTTTGCTGAATTGCACATTGGAGAAAAGGCATGTAGGTTCTGACTAAAAACAACCAGCATGCATAAATCCCATTTGAATCCATGTTGAGGTAAAAAAAAAAGGTTCACTACTAGTGAATTTTTTCTGATATGTTTTATTAAAAGGAAGATACGGAGATGGGTTTTCATTAGAGTTAGCACTTAGAACAGGGTCTGGTACAGTTCATGTTTAAAATGAAGCATTTCAAGCATTAGTTCTTTTTGTGACTGTTAACCAATATTAAAATATGTTGGAAAGCTGCTTAGTCTCTTATATTAGACTCCCACATGGTTAGGACCACAAATGATTACATAGAGAAATGGCTACCTCTAGCATTAGACTAAAAATTGGGAAATGTCATTAAAAACTAAAAGGAAATCACTTTCATAGTTTATTCATGATGACAAATGCCTCTTAGCTTGTAGGCGTTTCTGCTTCTAGGATGAGTAAAATGGGTGTAATTTTCCTTTAAGAGGACTTCTTGCCATGGGCAATAATGATCACTGTACCCCTGGTGGTTGGGCACTGATATATGGGTATGAAGAAAATGATTTACTTTTCAGCACCAAACTCCCTGGAACACAGTGGAACATTATGTTAATTTCCAGGATTATAAACACGCTTGAAGATTTTACATAAAAAAATATTAAGAATGGAAGATGGTATGTGGAATGGAATATAAAGTATTGTTCAATACTTAATAAGACATCAAAGGAGATGCATTTGCTTTTGTGTTAGAAGAAAATACACTTCCTGTAGTGTCTGTTTGTCATTATAATGCGGCTCTTTTGTATTTAGAGGTACATTAAAGGAATTAACCTCAAAACAAGTATCTCTTATTATGGGTCCACTGCTCTATAGTAGTCCTGATTCATTATGGGCATTTCTCTCCAACAGCAAAATGCAGGCAGTTTTTCAAATCTTCCTCTTTGATTTGAATTTTTAATTGTTTACTGAAGAGATCAGACCCTACACAGTCTCTCTCCTCCTGCAGATATCTGCCTTTCCTGTACAAAGGAGTTTTCCCTGCTGGGTTTTTAAAGTCTTTCCCCCTTTCAGTTTTCTTTTTTTATATATCTTCATCTTCCTCTGCAAGAAAGAAGGTTGTTCATCTTTGCTATTCCCTGCTCCTGTCCCTGTTCCCTGAGCAGGCTTACGAGCAACATTAGAGGACTCTAATTTTTCTGTACTCAGGAAACCAATGCTATGTTTAGAATGGGAGTGCCTAGTAGATTGCTTAGTACTACACAGACCTCCCATCACTTATCTTCCCAGGGGAGTGTGCCAGTGCTTTAGTTGTGCCTGCCACTTTAAGACCATAGGCAGGCTGTGGAGCAGCCAGCAGGTGGGCTCAGGCCCAATTAAGCAGTCACCTGTCTGTAGAGGAATGCCTGATTGGAGGAGGGCTGGGCAGACAGAGTATAAGCCCAGACCCTGGCTGGACCAACAGTTATGTCTGGGGAGCCAGAGAAGTTCCTGTAACACCTGTAGGTTAGGGTAGGGACTGTGGGGATGGAGGAGGTTTGTCTTGGTTCTAGGTAAGACCTGAAATTGCACCCTACTGGGTTTGGTTGGTGTGGTGGGACTGCCTGTGGTGGGGCAACCCCCAGGAAGTGCCACACCTGTGCCTCCCCAGTGAAAGGTGAGGATGGGGTGCCAGAAAGCTGCGGCCCTCACTACCTTGTGGGTCACCCTGTAGAGGGGAAAGTCTAGGGTGGAAGGCCCAAAGAGGGCAAAGGTCAACTGGGAGGGACTTGAGGCCTGCAGAGAGTGGCCCAGTATGGGGGCAGAGTGCTGTTCAGTGAGGGTCCAAGGTCCATTGACAGGGACCTGAGGCCTGTGTGGGCCAGAGGCCAAGTGCATTTCAGTAGGGGGCTGGGGGAGTAGTCAGGAGAATTGGATGCCATCTGTAAGGCATGGGACATGGTGTAGGGATGGTTTGGAGCCATTTGATTGGCCCAGTACACCAGGGTCAGAAATGCAGGAGACTTCCACATTTTACATCAATCCACTTGCATCAAGGCATGGCAGATGAGTGCAGGGGCAGACTGCCCTAAATGGTGTGGGGGGGGGAGAGGGAAGGCATCAATCTCTTTAGGTTTCCAGGGACTCCCCCTGTTACAGGGACACACCAGGAAAACTCCCCAGAAAACAGCAACTTAGCTACTTCCAACTTCATTCTACAACAGACTGAGGATGCCACAGGGCATTCTGCAGGGTACATTTAAAACCCAGCATATTTAGTTGTAACCTGTCACTTTCATTTTACTCTTGAGCTTTGAAATTCATCTCTGCCTCAGCACTTCTATGGTGACCGGGAATATTCTCTGATTAAAAAAAAAATCCCCAATTTTTGGATTTTTTTAAAAAGTAACCCCAAATCCATATTTTCCATGATTTAAATGAAACACCTCTATCTATCTATCTATCTATCTATCTATCTATCTATCTATCTATCCATTAGTGGTGTTTCATTTTAATTATGAAAAAATGGGGTTTTGGGGGTCCTTTTTTAAACCAAAAATTGGAGATTTTTTTTTTATCAGAGAAAATCCCTGATGATGACATCTATGTTGGCTTGACAGACAGGAATCCACTTTCACAATGTCTGCTGCTTCTGGAAAACTTTTGAGATGTGTTGGTATTCTGGAATTCCTTGAGAAGTACTCAAGAGTTATACTTAATGATCTTAATTATTAAAAATGCTGTTCATGCATTTCTTTCAATCCATGGCCAATTTCCTGGTGATGAAAGTCTAAAATGGAGTGAAACATTGTTTCTATAGTTTTTCTTAAAAGGGTCTGCTTACCAACTTAGAGAGATTGTAGAAACCTGGAACTAAATATTGTCTCACATTGTGATATGTGCATACATCTAATAAAAGTATTATTTATTTAATATGGTTTTATTAACTGAAAAAATATGGTATATTCTTTTTTAATAGAAAGAGTAAGGAGTCTATGGACTTGATTCTCCACTGCCTTGAACCTTTGTCTAAAGTGAGTACAAAGTGGGGTTTTCATCCATTTTGTCTGGTAGTAAATAACCACACAAGGTGAAAGCCCAAGGCCTTTTGCTTCTCTTTTAATTAGAAGTGTCAGTTTGTACTGCAGATGCTTCTGATATTAAAAGAATACATGTAAAGGGAAAGAGCTGTGTGAATAAAACAGAAGAGACAGCGCAGTGATGGCTTTATTTATAACCCAGTTCATTTACATTTATCAGTAATCTTGACTCCTATATATAGAAGACTATGAAGTAGTCAGATGTGAGTGGTTAGTGAATAGACTTGTGAGGGTCAAATATATGAACGTAGAAACAGAAAGGAGGACCAACAGCTTGTCTCCTACCTGAAGGAAGGGTCACCTTGCTATCAGCAGCAAAGCTTGCAGACAGAACCTTTAGCTCTCACTGAAGAGAATTAATGCACATATCTTCTAAAGAAAATTGAAATTTATGAATACCAGACCCCACTTAAACTATTCCCCTCCCAGTTTGTTTGGATAGTTTTAATATGCTGGTACTGTAGTGTTTTCCATGAGAAGGTGGCTTTCATGTATTTTAAGGCCAGCAGCACTGTCATGATTAGGGGCCTACTAGAGCTAAAGATCACATACAGAGCATTTGCTATGGTGAACCCACAGCACATCATTGAATAAAGCCCATCACAGAGCAAGAGGCCATCAACACCTGGGAAGGTGGGAAAGGGAGGAAGGCAGCAAGCCAGGTAAAACCTACAAACTGCCAAGCCATCCTTACTTTACTGGGTTCAGTGCTACGGGTTCACCATAGCAAATGCTCTGTGTGTGGTTTGCGGCTCCAGGGTGGCTCTGCTCACCCCGCCTTGCCCTCCCCTTCCCTCCCCTCCCCTCTTTTCTCCCCCTCCTCCATTCTCCATCCCCTCCCCCCCCTCCCTATTCTCCAAGACTGCAGGGCTTCTCTGTTTGCCAGTAAGCTGGGGGGAGGGGGGTTGGCAGTGAGCTGCCTGTTGGGGTTAGCCTAAAACCACAGCTTAATTACCCTGATTAACCCCAGGAAAGCCATCAATCCACACTTAATAATGCAGGAATTAATGGCTTACTTGGGTTTAAACAGGGTAATTAAGCCGTGGTTTTGGGCCATGTGGCAATCTGCAGGGAGGGGTGGGACTGCCAGGGCCACATAGCCAATCAGAGGTGTGGAAAGGCCCTGCCACACGCAGCCTGAAAAACTGACTGGCCACCTCCTTGAGTTCTGTAGACTTCTATTTATTATCATTTAGTTTGGTCTCATGCATAACACAGACCACACAACTATAGCCCAGACTTAGAATATAGTCATTTACATTTGTGACCAAACAGTAGCTAGTGGTACTCGGGTTAGCTGGATGTATTTCAAGTTTTAAGTTTCCTTCATAGTCATAATTGACAGATGTATCCTTACGGAGAGCTGAAATTAGTAAGTGAGTGAATATTTCTCTTTTCTTCAATCCTTTTTTCCAGGAACAGTCATATTGATTAAAGTGTAGTGGTTACTGCACCACAGGGAAGGTTGTTTTTTAGGGTTCAATTTAATAGGTTGAATTTATCCTTCATATTTTTTCTTATTGAAATCGGAAACCAAAACACAATCTATACAATATAAGTGCTGTTTAAATCTTTTATGGTATTTAGTAAAGATGATTAATACAAAGAGAATAATAAAAGTTTAAGAATGACCCTTTTTGGTAATTTGTTTTTTTCACTGAATTGTGAAAAAATTCAGTGGGATCCTGGTTTTCTCTAACAAAAAAATCCCTGATTTTCAGATTTAAAAAAGTAACCCATAATACACATTTTTCTGTGATTAAAATGAAACACCACTAATATGTAGATGTAGATATAGTGGTGTTTCATTTTAATCATGGCAAAATGTGGATTTTGGGTTACTTTTTAAATCCAAAAATTGGGGGGGGGGTTATCAAGGAAAACCTGGATCCCTGGTTATTAACAGACTTTTTATGGGAGGCGTGCAAATACCAATACCATTAAAGCAGAGCAAAAGCATTTAGCCCATTTTAAAGTGTCATGCACACATGCTTCTTGTTTCATCTACACACAGCCCAAATTGCCAAGACTGCCTCCCCACAAAAAGAAATAAAAAAGACTGAATCTTTTTGATTGTAGGGTCAGTTCAACTGCCAGTTTTTTGATGAAGGTATACAACTGTCAAGACTTGCTCTCCAAAAACCCAGTCTATGCACTCTCACAAACATGTTACCTTGAGAGCAGCTGCAGATAAAGACCATTGGCCATCAGATGTTCTTTCAGCACAAGGACCCCTGCACAGTCTTCCCTCAATATATTTGTAAAATCCATAATATCTGCATTACTAGGTACCCATCCTGGTTTCAAGTGTCTTGCATTTCACAGGAGGTCCAGACTGCTACAGACCTTTTCCTTTAAAAAGAACAACCTCTTTTCTTTTGCTCCAGCTCTTTAGTGAAGTCTTCATATTGTTATTGACACTACCAGTATGAATACTGGCTGGTTCCTTTGGATAAAAAGTGCTCAAACCAAGTATGTTTCCACTGGGCCTACTTCTGCTATGTAGTGGAGGAGCTTCTTTATCTACATGGATAAACAGCAGCTCAGCCCAGTCTTGTCGGATGTGAACTCCTCTGGACTGTTTACCAAGTCAGAGATCCAGAGGGTCAGGCAGAGCATTAGGTTAGGAGACTATCTGGGTTAGGCATCCAGAGACTCCATCAGAGCCAGTAGCAGCACAATCCAAGGGTTCGGTAGCCTGGATCCAAAGTTGCACCTTGCTACCCAAACACTTCACCTTCCAAGTCAGGTGCTTATATAGGAAGGGGTAAGAGGTCAGCTGGCCTTGGCTGCCCACTTCAGTGGTGGGGAGTGGACATGACCTTAGGCCCAGATGAAGTATTGTGGCCACCTGTGTCTGCCCCAGTGTTCCACTGTGTAGATGGCAGACTGGGGATAACTGCTATGCTGGGCAGCTCAGGCCCTAGTCTGACAGGTATATTCATGGCCACTATAGATACCTTTCTAAAAAAAAATCTTGACCTCTTCCACATGGGATGGGGTAACAAGAGTGGAATCTATTTAGACAACACATCTTGAAGACCCATGACTGCTCTAGGTAAGCAATTATTTCTTTTTTTAATCATAGAATCATAGAAGTAGGGTGGGAAGGGACCTTGTAGATCTTCAAGTCCAAACCCCCACCTGGGCGGGAGAAAAACTGGACTCAAATGACTCCAGCCAGGTAGGCATCAAGCCTCTTCTTAAAGACCCCCAGGGTAGGAGCCAGCACCACTTCCCTAGGAAGTTGGTTCCAGCTCCTTGCCGCCCTAACCGTGAAGTAGTTCTTGCGGATGTCTAATCTAAACCTACTGTCCAATAACTTGTGTCCATTGTTCCTTGTCCTGCCAGGGGTGCCAGGGGAAACAGTGTCTCTCCCAAACCCTTCTGGTCCCCCCTAGTGAGTTTATAGACAGTCACCAGGTCCCCCCTCA